>NC_048302.1:131176246-131419625 GCF_013100865.1 Trachemys scripta elegans
ACGTTACTCCAAACTTGTCTCCACAAATAGAAGTATGTAGGACTTTTTATACAGCTAAGTATTTAAGCACATGCTTGACTCTAAGGACATGAACAATCCCACCCTTAAGCTTATGCCCAAATAAATTTGTTAGTCTCTAAAGTGCCACAAGGACTCCTCGCTGTTTTTGCTGATACAGACTAACACGGCTACCGCTCTGAAGATGGAGAGTGCAGGCTCCTTCTCAAAGTCACAAATTATTTAGTTTGTCAAGGTCTAGCATTCAAAGGGCATGATGACAGTAATAATTTGCATAATAAGGGGAGTTACTTGAAATCTTTGCTGAAGGTAATCCCAAGTTACAGGAAAAGCTGAACTGCTGGTATGGTTATTATACGAGTCTGGAATACCTAAATGACCAGATTTGTGGGCCAGCAGATTTGCTGCATGAAAAAATATGACTGAAGTGGGGGCAGCTTGGGCAGGAGGTGGGCTGGCAAATAAAATGACGTGGTTGCTGTGGGGTACAATGTGAGAGGAGGCGGCCCAAGGGGTGGGGGATTTGGGATTGCTGTGGATAAAGGGGAATAGGGGGTTAGAGTTGAACAAGAAGGAACTTCATGGTGTAAATGGACAGAGAAGCATGTGGCATGGTTACAGTACCCAGCTGTGGGTCACACCTGGCTGGAGAAGGAAGTATTGGTGAGCACTCGGGTACTGAGAGGGATGTATTTCTCTCCAGTGGACCTTTTAGTAGTAATCCAGCTACCCAGGGCCAAGGAAGTTAATCTGTGCTTTTGGTCAAATGAGTTAATGGAAACCTTCTGGAGGGTATATGCAAGGGTGCAGGGTAAGAGGGACTGGCAGCAGGTGGTGGTGGTTCCCCCAATGAGACCAGTTACATCACCATCATGTTCCATAATCATCTAGTGCCCTCTGAGTTGATTGTAGACTGGCTAAGTAGACAAGCGACTGTGTTGTGCCCAGGTGAGAAAATCCTGATGTATTGGGGATTTGCATAGGAAATAGACATTCATGGTGCACTCCATCCAGATCCTTTTACAACCATCAGATTTTACTGGCCTCGCTCTTTCTTGATAGCGGAAGAATCGGAATAAGTTAATTGTGACAGATGTGTAGGGCTTCTGGCCATTTTGCTGTATCTTGCCATCTGGTACAATGACACCGGGATGGGTAGTTTGGTCTCCTAGCAGTCACTGGCTGCTAATGACACCACTGCACAATACTTCTTCAGTCTTGTTTCAACCTCACTTCAGGGAAATGTCCGGTCGACAGTTTCCAGGCAGAACAGGAAACCTAAGTCAGAAAGAGAGAAAACAGTAAGCAAGTTACCCAAATTTACTCACCATTTCTCTGCTAGTGCTGCTTCAGAATCAGCTTCCAAAGATGCTTCCTGAGAAAACAATAATTAAAGTGAAGATATGGATATGAACTTGTTTCTTCAGGAGAGGACAATAGAAAATCCCCATATTCCTGAGATCCAGGGCAAAAGGAATGATGAAAGAAATGACTCACTTCTTCTACCACCAGGCTGTTCTGTAGGCAGAGAGCGTAATAGTAGTGATAAAGAGGACAATGTTGTCATTAGCACCAAACAAAGTCTAGCTAAATGTCCTTCTTTGATAATGGAGGAGTTTCACACCCAGTGCATTGAGAAAGGTCCATTCTGTTTTCACGTAGCCCTCTCCTCTCCCCTTAGCAAGGGGGCTGTACCCCAAGAGAAGAGATGCACCTTTTCGGCCCTCATGGGGTCCACAACAGAGTGCCTGGTAGGAGGGAGGGGTGTTTGGAGGCTGCAGAGTGTGTAGGCTGCAGTTGCTTCCAGGGAGGAGGGAGCAGTGAAACTGGCAGACCAAGAGAAGGAAGGGAGAGCTAGAAGGTTAGGAAAGGCCCCAGGGAAATGCAGCAAAGTTCAGGGTGAAATAGACCTTGACTGCTGACTAAAGGGTTCCTGAGCCAGAACCCAGAGTAGAGAATGGGCCTAGACTCCCCAACCAGCCACTGGGCCAGTGCATAAGAAGACTGCCTGTGCCTGTTTGGGAGAAGAGACTTCCGCCTGCCCCTGGAAGGAGAAAACACAATAGTGACCTAATGAAGAAGCCACAGCAGATCCTGGAGCAAGAGAGGGACTGCAGACAAAGATACAGAGATGGAGGGACGGCTTGCAACCATGGGGAGAGGTGTTGACCTGGTGAGCTATTCCCCAGAATGGCCAGGAGGAAGCACCATACCTGCTGTGAGTAGAGCACCCCATCACAGTGCCATGCACAGGTCATTCTCTGAACTTAGTTGAAACTTGAAGCATTGATTTGTGTATGGAAGCGATAAACTTTTTCAGTTTTGGTCAGAAGCTATGTGGCTTTCTTGAGGCATTGCCCGGGAGATGGCAGCTTCTGTGAAGGGTGAACAAAACTTTCCTTGCCCTAAAAATCCTGTTAGATATGAAATGGTCATGTCATGCTGAATCTTGTAAAACAACTGTAGTGAACTATGAGGGCATTCAACATTGTTGAAAGGGACAATGGACAATGCCAAGGAAAATGGGGAAACTTGAAGGGAAGCATGATCATTATACAGGAAAATGTACCAATTGGAAATTGCTTTTATGAGTACACCTCTACCTCGATATAACGCTGTCCTCGGGAGCCAAAAAAATCTTACGGTGTTATAGGTGAAACCGCATTATATTGAACTTGCTTTGATCCACTGGAGTGCGCAGCCCGCCCCCCCGGAGCATTGCTTTACCGTGTTATATCCGAATTCGTGTTATATCAGGTCGTGTTATTTGGGGGTAGAGTGTATCTTATGGAATGCAATACTAGAAAGATATTACAAAATTACTGCCAAGATTCAAAATGTTGTTGCTATTAATTTGCTGACTTTCTTGCAAGAGTCTGTCACAAGCTTATAATCTCATCTTGACAAAGAAAAAAAAGGGGGGGAGCAATGCTGATGAGTCCTACCATGAAGAATACAATTGTACTGTAAAGCCAAAATTTCCTGATGGCAAAAGTGACACTATCCTTCAAGGAAGATGAAAATTCGAGATGGAGTGTTTTTATGTTATCCTTGAAAAGCTATGTTCAGAACTAAACAGAACTGAATGTTATGCTGAACTACCCACAAAGTTTGACTTCCTTACATCTCTTGATGAAATACAAAATGAAGAGATGAAAACATGCACTCAGGCATTGCTCGCTACTTACCTGAATGATATAGAGCTCAAACTTTTCACTGAAATGCATTAATTTTCAGCATATATAAGATATTGTGCGATGCAGGATAAGAGTGCTACTGAAATCATCAAGTTTGCATGACAAAGATCTGAGCAAGGTCTTCTAGAATATTTTCACTGCATTGAGACTGTATTTGATGATACCCATTCCCAGGTGTGAAGCAGAAACATCGTTCTCTCAGCTTGCCTTCATACAAAAATCATCCTCAGACAACTGTGGTAGAAACGAAGCTTAATGCACTTGCTATCATGTCAGACAGTTTGAAGATGCAATAACTGAATTTGCAGCACCTACAGCTCACAAGAAGCCAATTTAAACATGCAGCATTTCATTTGCCTCTTAATGTTTTTTCTGTCTGTCCAGGCAGTATTTAACCTGTTCATTGTCTTTGATTTTCTTTCCATGTATATTCACTAATATACATGACTCGTTGATTCTCATCAGATGGATACATTTTTGCTTTCATTATTACCGTTGTAGTAAGAGGAGGCCCTGAGATAGAAACCTTGGTATCAGAGGCCCGGTATGAGGCCTAAGGCCTGAACTAAAGTAATGGTCAGGACTTTGCAAACATAAAGCAAAATTAAGCTGTGAGCCAGAGGCAGGCCCTGCTCACAGAAGCTGGCAAGGAAAGGGCTGATGCTGAATAAATATATATTCACCTAGCAAAGTTAAAGTATAAACATGGTACCAAGAGATACCATACGGGAACATTCCACAGATAACATGGAACAGGCCGACCCATCCCAATGACAGGGGCAAAAGGGTAAAATGATGGATAGAGTGGTTTTGATCGAACCAACAGGTACAAGGTGCGAGGACGTACCTTCCTACGTAGAGGGGTTGTACCTCAATACGTCAGGAGTGATGTGTAACTTGTTTGTACCTGTGTATAAAAATGTATCCCTGGGGTGGTGTCTTTGTCCGGCCACGGGGGCAGTGGAAAGTCCCGCCACTGAGCCGGGTCCTTGCCAAGAGGCACTTTCTCGTAGTATGCTCTGAATTAGGCTCAGAAACCTACAGGGAACTGCAATTGTGTCCAAGATCACAATAAACCTGGCCGAGGTGCCTTTGTACCTTACTAGACTCTGTGGTCATTGGGGGTTCTCGTCGGGTCTGCTGTGTCAGCTATCTGCGCAGAGCTGGGGCAGCACACAGAGGGAATACACGCACGCAGCCGAGTGATATCAACAGGAGAAAGCAGAAGCACCACACTGGTAGCATCTGACAACAACCATGTTCATGATAAGGGGGCCTCTGAAAAACATAAGTCCCAGGCCTTCAACCTTGTAAATCTGGCCTTGTGGGGGCACCTGAACAAAGGTGGTAGGGGCTAGGCACAGTATAAGGAGGGGGAAAAGAGGAGAGGAGCCCACTGAGGTGGCTCTCATGGTAGTTGGCAAGGTTCCTAAACCCCTCAGATCCTTTGGCAGAGGAAGTAGGACTGAAGGGGAAGGGGTGGAGCTCTCTCCATTTCTCATGCCTGCTAATGGAAGGCGGAGGGGTGGGGCAGAGGGAGGCACCTGCCTTGCAGGACTCTAAGCTGGGTTGGCTGGCCTTTCCTCCTCTTCCGGCTTGTGCCCCCTTCTTATTCTCACTCTTCCCATTTAACTGTGGGCAACAGGCTTGCGCTGCTTAGCTGGGTGGAGGAAATGGAGGTCCAGTTGTGATGGCTATGGTGGCCAAAGCTGTAAAGGCTCTTACTGCGTCAATGTGTCAGCAGGCCAAATTCAGGCTTTGGGGGTTGATCTGGAGAGTTGGTGCCTTCAACCTGAGTCCACTCTGAGCAGGGTCTTCCCACAGGAGATGGGGATTTGTTGATGTCTCCTGAATCTGAAGCCACTGCCCATACTCATGAGTTGTGCGAACAGGACTTAAGGACAGTAGTGAGGATGAAACTACAGAAGAGGGTGCAGGCTGGATACTAGCTTTCCAGGGGGGAAGGGATTGAGTTTGGGAGTTTCCTGATCTCTGGGGAAAGGAATCCTCCTACGGACACTGACAAAAAATTAGGGTTAGAAGAATGACTACGTTTCCCCAACACTGCACCCCTCCTGTTCAGGTGAATACCATGAGAGGAGGAGGTAGGAAGAATAGGAAGGAGGAAAGGGAAGGGAAGAGAAGGGTGAGGAAAATGTTCGCCAGTGGTGGAAGAACGTTTGGCTCTGAACACTGATATAAACATATTTCATGGAATAGGGGCATTTCCACCTAGGTTGGGGCTTTTATTTTCTCTGCCCTAATATGTTGTGGGTTGGATTTCTTTTCTTTTTTCGGGTGTGTTTGTATGTGCAAAGGGACATGTTACGTTCAGGAGTGTCTTGCCATACCATCACTTTACTGTTGACTGACTGTTTTTGCTTTGCTGGTGATAGGATATGGCTATTTATGAAATGTGGTGTTTGTGTTTATCTGTGTTTGGTAAAAAACTTTGGAAACCTGTGGGCTGGTTTGGCCCTGCTGTAAGTGACTTCATATATGTGTATTGCCTGAGACCCTTATGACATAAAGGGTATGAAGAGTTTTAATCAAAGAAATCATCTGGGAGACAGCGGATTAGTTGCTATTGGGGCTGGGCCCTGACTGCCCTTAAAGAATCAGCCACACTCACAACTCACTTGTTAAATTTTCAAACAATCATATTCATGCCTTCCTAAGTCTGCCCCCAAGCCTGGAAGGAGCTCCCTCTAAACATCCACAAATGTTGTCCTCTTTCAAATCTCCCTTTAAAAACCTCTCTCTCCCACAATGCCTACAAAAAAACCCCTTCAACAATGGTTAGGCAGCTGCTGTGTGACCGCTGAATATTATGCTTATCAGTATTCATATAGTTTTTTTTACTGTCTCCCTGTCTTTCCCTATCCATCTGTTGTCTCTTATCTTACACTACGATTGTAAGTTCCTTGGTGCAGGGACTCTCCTTATGTGTTCGTACAAAGGGGTTCTGGTCTATGATTGGGGTCTCTAGGTGCAACCACAACACAAAACTGAATGGGGGCCATCAAGAATCTATAATTAGGGGAAGAAACTAGTGTGGAGAATAGCCCCTCAACATCCTGATTTTGGCCTCATCAGATGTTAAGGTGGAAGCAAAGAACACTGAATACAAATAATAGCAATTCA
This sequence comes from Trachemys scripta elegans, assembly GCF_013100865.1. Classification (NCBI taxonomy): domain Eukaryota; kingdom Metazoa; phylum Chordata; order Testudines; family Emydidae; genus Trachemys; species Trachemys scripta. Next base: position 131,182,606 of record NC_048302.1, read on the forward strand.
ACAGATCAAATCACAGCTGGACCAACTCCTTGAAGAGTGTGCCTCTTGTCACCAAGCTCATGGCAGTGGGAGCAATGCCAACTTTAACCTCATCAGACAAGGCCATCATGGCCACACAAACTGGAATGAAGGCAGTAGAACTGGACAACTAAAGCATGATCCTTAGAGATAAAAGGCAAACAAAATCTAAAAAGGAAATCTGGGTCTTCCTCAAGCACACGAGGCAATATATAAAAGGTTGATAATGAAAGAGACATAGGAAGAAAACCAAACTAACACCTAAGAAGGGGATCCAATCTAAGAAGTGTTGAAGGGACATAGTGAACATGCCCTATGTCTGGCTCTAGTTTTGGGCTTGAACCCAGACATACTGAAGACAATGGGAATTATTCCACTGACTTCAAATTAGGCTCTCAGTGTCTTTAAATTCCCTTTCTAATTTGAAACTGGTGACTTTTCTAATGACACACATTGTCAGGCCATCTGGGGGGAATGAATCTGGGACTTTTAGATATAAAAGCAAAGTAAGGAATCCTGGCGTAAGAGGGAAGGTCCCCTCATGGATCAATAACTTGTTAAAAGATAAGATTCAAAGGGTAGGAGTAAATGGTCCGTTTTCACAGTGGAGAGGGGTAAATAGCCAGGTCCCCCATGGATCTGTACCAGGACCAGTGCTGTTCAACATAGTCATAAATGATCTGGGAAAAGGGGGGTAAACAGTGAATTGGTAAAGTTTGCAGACAATACAAAATAATTGAAGATAGTTATGTCCAAAGCAGATTATAAAGTTGCAAAGAGATCTCACAAAACTGGGTGACTGGGCAACAAAAAGGCAGATGAAATTCAATGTTAATAAATACAAAATGATGCACATTGGAAAACATAATTCCAACTATATGTACAAAATGATGGGTTCTAAATTAGCAGTCACCACTAAAGAAAGATCTTGGAGTCATTGTGGATAGTACTCTGAAAACATCTGCTTAATAAGCAGCAGTCGTCAAAAAGGCTAACAGGATGTTAGGAACCTTTGGGAAAGGGATAGATAAGACAGAAAATATCAAAATGCTACTATATAAATCCATGGTACATCCACACCTAGAATACTGTGCGTAGTTCTGGTCACGCCACCTCAAAATAGATATATTTTGGAATGGAACAAAAGTGATTAGAGGTATGGAACAGCTTCCATATGAGGAGAAATTTAAAAGACTGGGGCTGTTCAGCTTGGAAAAGAAATGACTGAGGAGGGGATATGATAGAGGTCTATAAAATCATGAATTGTGTGGAGAAAGTTAATGTGGAGGTGTTATTTACCCCTTCACAAAACACACGAATCGGGGAGTGACCCAAAGAAATTAATAGGCAGCAGGTGTAAAACAAAAGATAAGAAATACTTCTACACACAATGAACAGACAACCTGTGGAACTCATTGAAAGGGGATGTTTTGGCCTTCACAAGTATTACTGGGTTCAAAAAGAATTAGATAAGCTCATGGAGGATAGGTCCTTCAATGGCTATTAGCCAGGATGGTCAGGAATGCAACCCCATGCTCTGGGTGTCCTTAAACTTCTGACTGCCAGAAGCTGGAACTGGACAACCAGGGATGGATTATTCAATAATTGCCCCATTCTGTTCATTCCCTTTTCAGCATCCGGCACTTGCCACTTCAGAAGACATGATACAGGACTAGACAGACCTTTGGTCTGTCCCAGGATGGCCTTTCTTATGTTCTAAAACCATGGGATTTTACAGCTTCAACTAAAGAACCACATTCATGAGTTTGAGACAAGCCTGAATCTAGATCTAGTAACTGTACTGCCTGTTTTAGAGAATGAGACCTAGAGGCTGCTTTCATATGTAAAAATGTGGAAGCAGTAACAAAATGAGACAGTGCTCAGGCACTTGGCATTTAGTCTTTATATAAGTGAAAAACAAGCAGTGATATACTGGAGAGCATCTACAGGAGTCCTTTATTAAAATTCTGTCAATGATCTTACTATATAAAGAAAACAAACACTATGAAGGGCAAAAAGGAAAACACTGTCAAAAACTCACCTCTAGGAAATGTTCCACTCTGATTTTCCAAACTCTGAACAGTTATTGATCTAACTCTGCACTCTGAGAAAATTCTGTAGGTATGAATTTTCAACCAAAACACTTCTCCCATTGCTTACAAAGAGTGGTGACCTAGTGCTGAGAAACTTGGTACATCAAAGAGGAGCGCTCTGCTCAGAGCCCCAGGCATCCTTAGCAATACTAATATGACACTTGAAGAAGCTGTAAAGTTTTTAAAGTTATGTAGCGAGATTATCTTTCCAAAATATCAGATCCCAGCTATAATAGCCCACTAGGCAAAGACAATAGAGAAAGCAAACCAACGGAGCTACCAAATACAGCACTGTATGTCATTTTTAATGGTCAATAAGAATTTAGTACTTAATAAATCAATATAAGAACAGGTTATTGCACTATTAAGTTCTTAATTATCTGCCAAGGACTCTTTTAGGTCATTCATCCTTATTATTTCAGTCACTAACTTTGGTGGCTAAACTAGACTCCCAAAACAAGTTATTTGATCTTTTGTTTTGTCTGAGTCTGTAACTTAGTCTTTTCTTGGATAACACATGAAACTGGAAATTTATTTTTAACACTATTCAGTATTTTCTCTGTGGCTGTACAGCAGGGCCCAGGTCAGGCAACAGCAGTAGCTATCAATTTCTACTTTGTAGGGGTTTTTCATACTGACTTGTGACGTATGTGCGTGTGATTAGAGTCAGGAAAAGCAACTATTATCACGCTGTTTGGTGGAGGTTATAATCTGTCCTTTAATAGGACTTGAATATTCTAGATAATGTGGATTCTCTTTGAGTGCTAATCCCAACTGAAAATATACTGCATGCATCTGATGAAGTGGGCTGTAGCCCACGAAAGCTTATGCTCAAATAAATTGTTAGTCTGTAAGGTGTCACAAGGACTCCTCATTCTTTTTGCTGATACAGACTAACATGGCTACCACTCTGAAAATAGACCATGTTCCATTTGCTCTTGACAGGAATTTCTAAACTGCATCAGACCTGTGGTCTATCTAGCCCAGCATCTTATCTCTGACGATGGCCAGTACTACATGCTTCAAACAAGATGCAACGTCCACCCCTCCCTCTATCCGCCGACTGGACAAATATAAATTCCCCCTATGGGCAAATTATTTTTCTTCCTAACCCTTGTGTTTCATTCTTATACTGTATTTAACAATTACAGGTTACTGTTAAAGTTAGTCCTTATTGCCTGGACTTTTTACATCTAGAGTTGACTTCACCTTGTTTTTCTATATGTACATATACACACACTCTCCTAAGCCTACAGCTTGCTAGCTGGAACGGCTGGGTTTAACACAGAAGCAGTAACAAAAGGAAACCGTGCTCAGTCACTTGCATTTAGGCCTTGTCTACACCACACAGTTGTGTTGACAAAAGGCAGCTTTTATCAACAAAACAGTGGAGGTGTATGGTCCTCCCGCCAATTTAACTCTCCTGCTACGTCCACAAAATAAAACCACCTCAATGAGAGAGGCATAGAGCTTTTTGCGACGTATTTAGAGTGGCGCAGCATCAGTGTAGACTCTGCGTTCATTACGTTGCCATAACTGGCCTCCAGGAGGTATCCTACAATGCCCACCATGACCCCTCTCGTCACAGTTTTTAACTCCACTGCCCTTCATCCAGCTACACAGGCATGCGCCCTTCCCCTTTCAAAGCCCTAGAAGTTTTGAAACTGCTCTTGCGGTTTGCTCAGCGTGGAGAGCTCACATCACTACTGCCCAGATGAGTAACCCGATTCACTGCAGCAAAAGCACTCCTGCCTGGAGTGCACGGGAGGGGATGGATCTCCTAGGTCTGTGGAGAGAGGAGGCTCTGGGTCTGAGGCTGGGAGTGTGGAAGAAGTCACTGTAGGGAGGCAGGGGGAGAGAATCACAAGGACCTCCCTACACTCCCCCCCTTCCATGTATTTTTCATGGTCGCAGAAGTACCCAAGGCACTCACTCTACCCGACAGGAGATTAAACACAATGATAGCTGCACATACACAGGGCCCTGTTAAATCCATGTGAAGGAGAACTCGGACAGATTCACGGAATCAAAACATTCACAAGGAATCCTTCTCTCCCCAGCACTAGGACCGCAGTGGCTGGCAGGCAGCACCACTGAGCTAGTCAAGCTGGTGGGGATGGGGGTGGGGGTGCTCGTGATCTGCTGCTGCCAGCTGCAGTCTGAACAAGTGTTCAGGCTAGTGAGTGCTAGGCTTAAAGAGACAGCGTGCCAACACACACACTCTCCCCCAACACACACAGTCTCTCTCTCTCACACACACACACACTTCTGTGGACTTGTGTTAGTGTTCCGCAATATCGGTTTGGTCCTATTACTGTTTGTACTTTAAAAAGTGATTTCAAATGTGTTACTTTTCGGGGGCACACAGCACTCATTACAAGGTTCCTAGCATGGTGCACACAAACAATGCCAGGCTCAGCACACTACAGCACCACGCATTACTGTGGCTCAGTGTTAAAATGCTCCTTCAAGGCCTCCCTCAGCTAAATTGTCCCCCGTTGGGCTCCTCTTATAGTCTTGTGTTCATAACCCACAGCACAATGCTGAACAGCAGTGCAGGATCCATGCTTTCTGACAGAGATGGCTAAAAATATAATAAAATATATGGAGAGATATCTATCCCATAGAACTGGAAGGGACCCTGAAAGGTCATTGAGTCCAGCCCCCACCTTCACTAGCAGGACCAAGTACTAATTTTGCCTCAGATCCCTAAGTGGCCCCTCAAGGATTGAATTCACCACCCTGGGTTTAGCAGGCCAATGCTCAAACCACTGAGTTATCCCTCCCCCCTGGCTTGCAGGTTACCAGGGCAGTTGAAAAGCAGCTGACAATCTAGTAGGATGCATATGGAATGATGAGATTGAGAAACCTTCATCATGTGACACTGTACCTTCCCTCAGGAGGCATTGCAGACCCTTCCCAAAGCTCCCTGCGGCCAGTTGCACTGTGGGATAGCTACCTATGGTGCTCTGCTCTCTGTGTTGATGCAAATGCTGCTATTGTGGATGCGCTCCACCGGCACAAGGAGCATAGTGTGGACATGCAACAGCGGTTTAATTACAGGAGTGGCTGTACTTCGACGTAACTTAAGTCGACTTTACTTTGTAATGTAGACATAGCCTTAGTCTTGATTTAAATGACAAACTGGCAGTGATATACTGGACATAAGCTGTAGTAGTAAGATTTTATGTTTGTATTTTGTATAATTTGGAAAAAATAAAAAATAATAATGTAGCATGTATTAAATGTATTGATGTATGATTTGATCATATCCTGCCAGCCACCCTTTTTAAGTAGCAGAAAGGAATGGCCTAATGTACCATTGGTAAAGATGCATCAGCCAGTATTTGTGTGTGTCTGGACTGATTTCAAGGCAGTAACAGACCTTTGAGGGTCACCACTTTGTTGTAGGTTTGGCATTTTAAAATAAACAAACAAAATGCCATGATTGTTTTTCTTTTGCATTGCATTTTGATGTTCCTGTTCTGTGTAAATTAATTCTGTTGTGTGTGTAAATAAGGAATGTGCTTTAAGAAATAAGTGTAAAGGCCATCACTGAACCAGATGTCCCAGGAAGAAACTGGAGACAGACACAAGGGCGCCAGGAGGCTGCAACACGCCCCTGTTGAAATGTCAAAGAAATGCAAATTAATGACTCTAAAAATAAGACAGGCACCTATCAATGGGAACAAGATAGCTGTAATCAAAACCAGCATGGGATAACTCCCTAAAAAATAATAAAAAAAAAAAAACAATTTAAAAAAACAAACACTCGTCAAACAATTGATTACAGCATGACGATGCAAATCTCATTGGTCCCCTTCCCCCCCAAAATTACTATATAAATAGGGTGTCTTGCCATGAAACTTTGGGTTTGTCCTGCCAAGACTTCCCCGGACCATTATGTCACAACTGACAGAACCCGGCTCCTACCTACCCATGATCAACCTAGCTGGTCACTAGATTGATCCAGACTCTAGACTGGTAACTATAACATCGACTGGCGGGACAGTGTGTGTGTGTGTGTGATTGAATGCATATGCTAATTGTATCTTCAATAAATGCGGCGTATTGCCTTTTCCCCTAAAAAAAAATCCCATGTGCTTCTTATAAGCATAACATTTCTGGATCTCTAGGACCTCATGAATCAATGATCAGAGACAACTGGACTCAATGATCGGGAACTGAGGCTCAGGAACACGCCATCAAACAAGGACTGACTTGACTCGCTAGCTTTAAACTCAAGGGACCTTCTCCATATCTGCGTGTCCCGCTCAGCCTCGGTCTCTCCACTTACTCTCAGTCTCTCTCAGTCCTGGTTTCCTGCCACCCCTCTGGCTGCCTCTTGTCCCTCACTCTGTTTCTCTCCATTTACTCACAGGATGTTTCCCTGCATCTCTCTCTCTCTTAGGTCCCATACTGCCTGCTCCTCTCCCTCCACCATCTCTCCTCTTCTCCTCCCACTGTCACGTCCCCGGTCTCTGATGGGAGGAGCTACTTCCTCTCCATAGAAAACTGACAGTGCATTCACTCTGAACACACCCTAAATCATGTATCCCCATACAGGTTTGAGTCCCTTTACCATATGTATGCTGGGGTAGGCAGAAGGGCATCCAGGCTTAATAAACTCATTCCCCAGGAGAAGGTAAGAATGTGGAGATATTAAAGAAGGTAGTAACAGTGATTCCCCCAAGTGACAGTGACCCCCTCATAATTTGTCCCCCACACTTTAAAATCTAACAGTTTCACCAAGTACAAAAATCTCTTGGGTCTTCTGTTAAAACTTGTAAGCTACTGTCTGTAGAAACCATTGCTTATATCTATCCTGTGAAAGATACTTTATTACTATGTAAAACTTATAAACAAGTTAATTGACTTTGTTCTTGAAGTAATTGATACAATGTGAATAAACACTAGAAGCTGTTAAGTGACTTTCACTTCATTCAACAGCTCCTAGGACAGACCCCCACCCTCTGTGATTAAAGGGCCAGGAGTCTCAAATGAATTAGCACACACCCCGAAAGTGGTGGAGACAGTAAATTAAAATATGGTTAAGATATGAATGTATGTTGATGAATGCTTGATGTACATAAATGGTTAGGGAGGTGCCAGCCTAGAAAGGGAGTATCCATTGGCCGAAGAATGTGTCAAGTAGGACCACCAGACAACCCCCTGAGGGTAAACTGGGATCCACTCCATCACCTGGAAGGATAAGAAACACAAACTTTGGACAGTGTGGAGCCACCAGGAATGTGCCAGTTTGGACAGGAATGTGCCATCTGCTGATTGAGTCAGCAACAGCAGAATAAAACAGTTCTCATAGACTAACATAGGAATTAATTCCTATAAGAATGGACTCTAAAGACTGATGACTTTGAGTCTCTGGTTCTGCTGGCAACCTCCAGGAGCATCAGGTGCATCTGACACAGACTCGGCTCCATCCTCATGACCAAGATACCTGGCCAGTAACTTGGCATGAGCAACTTCTAGGCTGGTAACTATAACACCTACAGAACTTGAATGAATGATTGTGTGAATGAATGAATCTCTCTCTCTCTCTCTCTCTATATATATATATATATATATATATGTGTGTGTGTGTGTAAGAAATAAGTAGTCAAACAACATTGTTTACTTTTATCTTTTGCTTTATCAGTATATTTATAATAAATGTGGCATCTTTGCCTTATCCCTCTTAATAAGATTCTGCTGGTTTTTATTCTATTGGTATAACATTTTGGTGGAGAATTGCAAAAGGGGGAATATTGGTAAAATGCCTCAGTTATTGTAAACATTGGTGTGCACACAGCCGGCTCTATAAAGAGCGGTTCTATTTTTGGTTAACCAAAGCCTACTGACCTCCAGAGGGTAGAGGCTTCATAAAAGAGCTCATAGAAACTTTAAGCTACAATTAATCTTATCCAAAGTGTTCACTGAGAAATCAGGGGTAACAAGAGCCTATAGGGCAAGGTAAAGCTGCTCGCTGAACGAGATCAGGGGTAGCAGGATAAGATAATTTAGGCTGTGTCACTCGCTGCAAGGGTTCAGGGGTGACAAAGGAAACTATACATGTGATAACAGGGCTGGCTTTAGCAAGAGCGGGGCCCAATTCCTGGGGGCGGGGCTTGCTGCAAGCCCCGCCCCCAGGAATCGAGCCACGCTCCAGCTAGGGTTGCCGGGCTTGGGTCTGACCCAGAGCCGTGCGGGGTGGGGGGGAGAGACCCGAGCCACGCTGAGGGGGGGGGGAGCCCCGAGCCGGCCCGACCCGTGCCGTGCCCGGGGGGGGGGGGGGGGGGGGGCCTCGAGCCGCGGGGGCCGAGCTGAGCCGGAGTCGGGGCACGCCGCGGGGGCCGGGCTGGAGCCAAGCCGGGCCAGAGCCACTGGGGCCTGCGGGAATGGGCCGCGCCTCCCTGGAGCCCTTCTCGCACCCCTACCACCCCAGCTTACCTTGTGCTGCCGGCCCGCCCCTGCTTCTTTTCAGACTTCCTGCGAATCTGAGATTCGCGGGAAGCAGGGGAGGGGGCGGGGAGTTCAGGGGAGGGGAGGAGGGGGAAGTGAGCTGGGGGCGGGGTGGACAGCTGCAGCGCGGGGCCCTCTTGGCGCGGGGCCCAATTCAGCCGAATCGGCTGAATCGGCCTAAAGCCAGCCCTGCGTGATAAAAATGTTTAAGAAAAGACAAGGGAGAACAGTCTCAGAGGGAGGAATGGAGTTTGAAGGAGCTCCAACCTCACCGTTTGTAAAAGAAATAACACCCTTTAAACAAATCCTTCAGCGATATGGGCACAGTCCTTGGGCTGAACAAGCCCTTGCAGATGCTTGCTCTATTTCAGATCTAGAGGATAGATTGGCCCAATATATCCTCATATGTAAACCCCCAAATGCAGCAAAAAGAGACGCTGCAGGGATCTGGCTGCTGTGGGAGGCTTGTAATGACAGCTACCTCCGCCTAACAGCCTGTAAAGAGGAAAACTTAGTGTTTCTCGCTCTGCTCCTGGAAAGGATTTTTATATTTGGTGTATGAACCCTCGGTGGTAGAAGCCCGAGCAATACAGAGGGAAGCTTAGCATCTCTCCCTCTGGCCCAGAGTGGGTTAAAATCATAAGATACAAATCTTGTTCTGTTAAACCAAACTCTGAAGAATATAGGAGTTTGGGCAGTGTAGTGTGGTTTTTGTTTGTTTGTTTTGGTTTGGTTTTTTTGTGAGAGATATTGTGGTCATTTCATAATTTTAAAAGAAATGTTTAAGGAAAGGGACCAGGAAGGGTGGGGGCTGGTTAAAAAGCCCACCCGCCTTGCTAAATTGGTAGTGGAACAAAGCTTGTGCCCATGGAAAGAAAAGGTTCATTGGAAAAAGCAGGGTCAGGCCCAGACAAGCAGGCAAGCAACAGATAGAAAAATTGGTTGAAAGCCTTAAGGGCATAGTGGCAGGAGTAAGAAAGCAGTAAGTGCCGGCATAAATCCCTGAGACAATACTTAAAATGGTAAAATCTAATTAATAAAAGGTGTCATTTTGGGAAATAAACAGTAATTTAAAGAAAAACCCTGAAAAGTTAACTCTACAAAGGCTGGACAGAATTAAGCAGTTAAACTTTGTAAAAATGTTAAAAAGTACCATGTTAAAAAAAAAGAAACACTTGGTCTCTTTGCAGCCATTCTGAAGGAAAAATGGGCCCTTTTCCAAAGAAATGTCTGTAAATAATCCAGGTATTTGAAATAATTTGACTATGAACAATTTAGTCAAATTTGTTAAAAACATAAGGGGATTCTATTGAAACTTAACTGACCCAAATGTATAAAGGGAATATAATCTATGTACAGCTATGTAAAAACAGCAATATAAAAAAGATGTTAAGAAAAAAAATGTGTATGTATCTATTTGTCTGTGGAAATATGTAAGGTTCTAAGAACCTAAACCAACACATCTGGTTTGTAAAACTCCTGTTTTGTAGGCTTAAAATAAATTAGTTTTGTTTTGTTTTTAATGTGTAACAAAATAGCAAATAAGAGCTGTAGTTAAAGAATAAGAAATTAACAGTGCTCTCTGAAGCAACAGCAGGGGTAAGGTGCACAAAACAAAAAGAAGCACTGTTACAAACACTGAGCCTTAAAATGGCTCTGTGTAATCAGACTGTCACTTTGACGAGGGTACATGAAAACTCTGTAAAAACAAAAGGAAGTAGTTGCAGTTTGGCTTCTATGGAAGACCTGTAACAAGGTATTCCTTCAACTGGCTAAATGCAAAAATAAAAAACTGCACCAAGATTTACCAGCCTCTGCTGCAAAAGCAGAAAAATAAAATGTATGTCCATTAGTACCCAAATCCAGTTAAATGTCCTTAAGGTTGGGTACAGAGAGTTAAAACAGCACTCAAATCTTACAGCAGCAGTAACATCAGAAGAAGAAACATTTAAAACCCCAAAAGGGGCAGACTTTTGGGACCCCTCTGGAAATTGGGAAGGGAGATATTTGGGTAAATTCCTCCTCCCAGGACCAGAATGCCCTTGCAACAGTAACAACAGTGCCTGCTTCTGCCTTAGACCTCCAGGCCATGGCAAAGTGGCTGGGGATTTTAAAATAAAAAAAAATTAACTCACAAAGAAATGCACCACTTAATTAGCATTTGTGCAGCCCCGAGTACCAAACACACTGTGGCAGAGACTAAGCAGGTTCTGCCATGGTGGGAGCACTGTGCTAATTTGTTTCCAAGCTTCTATCTTTCAGGCTCTGAACGACAACATCAGGAGAGCTGGTACCAGCTAAAAAGTTATAAAATACCATGGTTATAGTGTCGTAACAAAGTCTGTGTTCAGTGTTCTGTGTTGCATGTTCTGTGTCTGTCTCTAGTGGTGTCCTGTGCTAGCATTGGGTCCAAAGAAAAAGGGGATACTACACTAGACAGGACAAATGTCTTTTCTTCTCTCTACTTCCCCCATCTCCATCCAACTTATCAATCACCACTTGTGTCCAAAAGACTTTGGTTCCCGGTGCATCAGGTTTATTTTTTGTTAGGTTCTCTAATAGTCATTTTGTTGTTAATTTTTGTTATTGACACATTTGTATTGTTAGTTACATTTGCTTGTACTGTTAATTCCACACTTTCCTCTATGCACTCTGTATTCTACTTCCCCAAGCCCTGAAGGGTAGTTCTTGGGCCCCCATAACCTGTAAAACCTTAGCCTCTGATTGCAGGGCCCCATCTTTCAGGTCCCCAGAAACCTCTTAAGAACAACTGTTAAAAATAGGAAATTCTGCATTCAAAAAAAACAAATTACAAGCTACCAATGGTATAATATATTCTCTGGATGATCCCCGACTACCACTGGCATCCTATCAGTAATGCTACACCCCTTAATAGTAGTCTTAATATTAAATTGTATTTGTATAATTGGTATGTGTGGCATGTGTTTTCAAATAAAAAAAATGTACTCTAAATTGAAATCACAAACACATGTTGCCTCACAGTACCTTCTCTTAAACAGGTTAAAAAGAAAGTGACACAAACGATTATATAAATATCATAGTGTCAAAAGGGGGATTATGTGGCGATATTAAAGAAGGTAGTAACAGTGATTCCCCCAAGTGACAGTGACCCCCTCATAATTTGTTCCCCACCCTTTAAAATCCAACAGTTTCACCAAGTACAAAAATCTCTTGGGTCTTCTGTTAAAACTTGTAAGCTACTGTCTGTAGAAACCATTGCTTATATCTATCCTGTGAAAGATACTTTATTACTATGTAAAACTTACAAACAAGTTAATTGACTTTGTTCTTGAAGTAATTGATACAATGTAAACAAACACTATAAGCTGTTAAGTAACTTTCACTTCATTCAACGGCTCCTAGGACAGACCCCCACCCTCTGTGATTAAAGGGCCGGGAGTCTCAAATGAATTAGCACACACCCCGAAAGTGGTGGAGACAGTAAATTAAAATATGGTTAAAATATGGAATGTATGTTGATGAATGCTTGATGTACATAAATGGTTAGGGAGGTGCCAGCCTAGAAAGGGAGTATCCATCGGCCGAAGAATGTGTCAAGTAGGACCACCAGACAACCCCCTGAGGGTAAACTGGGATCCACCCCATCACCTGGAAGGATGAGAAACACAAACTTTGGACAGTGTGGAGCCACCAGGAATGTGCCATCTGCTGATTGAATCAGCAACAGCAGAATAAAACAGTTCCCATAGACTAACATAGGAATTAATTCCTATAAGAATGGACTCTAAAGACTGATGACTTTGAGTCTCTGGTTCTGCTGCCAACCTCCAGGAGCATCAGGTGCACCTGACACAGACTCGGCTCCATCTTCATGACCAAGATACCTGGCCAGTAACTTGGCATGAGCAACTTCTAGGCTGGTAACTATAACACCTATACAGAACTTGAATAAATGAATCTCTCTCTCTCTCTCTATATATATATATATATATATATATGTGGTGTGTGTGTACAAGAAATAAGTAGTCAAACAACATTGTTTACTTTTATCTTTTGCTTCATCAGTATATTTACAATAAATGTGGCATCTTTGCCTTATTCCTTTTAATAAGATCCTGCTGGCTTTTATTCTATTGGTATAACAAGACGACCTCTCTCCTCTCTAGATCTCATGCTGAGAGACAGAAGATGTCTTCTTCACTTGCCAGATCACAAAGCCTCACCTACTTGCCCCATCTCTCTGCTCTTTGGACGATGGGGTGAAGTGGGGTGGGATAGCTTGCAGTGCTACTGCCAATGCTATAGCTGCTCTGAGTTAAAATAAAAGACTTTAGCATCCAGGGCTATCAGTCTAGTACCTCTTGCTAGCAATATATTCACACATTTATTTTCTATAAACCACTACTTATACCTGAAATAGAAAATTACCTGACAGGAAAGAACAATGTGTGGATCATATATAATTACACGTAATTTCCTACTCAAATTATCAAAGGAACTTAAATAAAAATGGGGGATCTATTTTCACTTTCCTGAATGACTCCCTGCCTCCCTAGGAAGCAAAATTATCACTCCTGTCTTTTTGTCTGTTGGTTGGTATGCACAATATGTCTTAGGAGGTGTGGGATGGCCTCTGTTTGTGTGTGTGTTGATTCAAAATGTCAGTTACAAGAACTAGCATCTGGTTACGGCAGTTCGGTGCTTAGTCCAACCACTGCTACAAGATGTTTTACACAGATTGCTACCATATCAAAGGGTAGTTGAGTTCTGTTTCCAGGATTAAATGCAAGTTTTATATGGACTATATAGAAGCTATTAACTTTCAGCAACTTTTATTTCTGAGTCTCTATCCCCTTTGCTCCTAGAGAGCTCCCCCTCCCCCCAAAAAGTGCTCTCTGTGTAGAAATTAAACATACATCATCAACTGGCTGCCTCAAATACTCCATTATAACTCCTAAAAAAAAAAACTCAACCGTCTCCTCAGCCTTTTAAACTAAGTGAAGTAAGAGCTTACTGCAGTAATTCTTAAACTGTGAGTCGGGACCCCAAAGTGGGTCACCACCCCATTTTAATGGAGTCTCCAGGGCTGGCATTAGACTTGCTGGGATCCAGGCCCAAAGCTGAAGCCTGAGTCCCACAGCCCGGGGACGAAGCCCTTGGGCTTTGACTTTGCACCCCCCTCTGCCCCGCCCGGGGCAGCGGGGATCAGGTGGGCTTAGGCTTTGCCCCCCCCCCCTTAGGTTCGTGTAGTAATTTTTGTTGTCAGAAGGGAGTCATGGTGCAATGAAGTTCGAGACCCCCTGCTTACTGTATTAGGGTATGAAATAAATATTTTTCCTAACAGCACGTTTACAAGCATATCTACCCCCACAAGGCTGCAGAAATGCAAAACTTCTGTGTAATGGGCATGGTGTAACCCAAGTAACAATACTACCACCGTGCAAAATTACATAGCACCTTTCACCCAGAAAAATTTCAAAAACAATTCAGCTATATACACATACAGAGAATCCCCTTCAGCCACCAAGTGCAAGCTACCTTCTGGGTAACATGTGAAAGCTGTTTAATAGTTCACAGTATCACTACATAACAGTTGAGCACAGTAAGTGAAGACGAAAACCGGGTCAACCAGAGGGGGTGGTTTCAGAGTGACATAAGGCATTATTTCCATCCTAGAAGTTGAATCCTCCACCTCTGTTGAGTTTTCTGCCGCCTTAGCTCAGCCAGCAAGAAACAGGAAGAAATTCTGCCATTGAAATCAATGGCAAAACTTCCACTGATTTAAATAGAGCTAGGCTTTCTCCCAGAGCATAGGAACTAAACTCAAGCCTCTCGTGAGCCTATCAACAAAGCCACTAGATCAGATCCATAGGAAGTTTTAGCACAGAAGGGCCAGGTCGTGCAATCCTTACTTAGGGGAAATTTTCACTGAACACATGAGACCTAAAGTTATTTAGCTCCCAATGAGCCCTGTAGAATCACAGAAATGAAAGACTAGAGGGGACCTTGAGAAATTATCAAGTCCAGCCCAATGCGCTGAAGCAGGACCAAGTAAACCTAGACCAACTCTGACAGGTGTGTGCCCAACCTGTTCTTAAAAACCTGTAATGATGTGATGATTCCACAACCTCCCTTGGAAGCCTATTCCAGAGCTTAACTATCTTTATAGTTAGAAAGTTTTTTCCTAATATTTAAACTTAATTCCCCTTGCTGCAGATTAAGACCACTATCTCTTATCCCACCCACAGTGGACATGGAGACAATTGATCACAGTCCTCTTTATAACAGCCTTCAGCATATTTGAAGACTTATCAGATTCCCCCCTTGGTCTTTTTTTAATCAAGACTAAATATGTCCAGGTTTTTTGAACCTTTCATGTTTTCGAAATCTTTTAATATTTTTTGTTGCTGTCCTCTGGACTCTCGCCAGCTTCTCCATATCTTTCCTAACGGGTGGCATCCAGAATTGGATACAGTATTCCAGCTAATGCTTCACTAGTGGCAAGTAGAGCAGGACAATTACCACCTGTGTATTCATGTCTTATATAGGACACTCCTGTTAATACACCCCAGAATGATATTCGCCTTTTTTTGCAACTGCATCACATTGTTGATTCATATTTAATTTGTGATCCACTATAACCACCAAATCCTTTTCTGCTTTATTACTGTCTAGTCACTTATTCCCCATTTTGTAGTTGTGCATTGGATTTTTCCTTCTAAAGCAGAGGTGGGCAAACTATGGCCCGCGGGCCACATCCGGCCCACGAGACCCTCCTCCTGCCCGGCCCCTGAGCTCCTGGCCCAGGAGGCTAGCCCCGGCCTCACCCGTGCAGTTCCCCCTCCCCCACAGCCTCAGCTCACTTCGCCGCCGGCACAATGCTCTGGGCGACGGAGCTATGAACTCCTGGGGCAGTGCAGCTGCAGAGCCCGGCCTGACCCGGTCTCTGCTGTGCGGCAGCATAGCTGGCTTCAGCTGGGCGGTACGGCTGCAGGGCCGCCAGCCACTGGTGCTCCAGGCAGTGCAGTAAGGGGGTAGGGAGCAGGGGGGGGTTGGATAGAGGGCAGGGGAGTTTGGAGTCATGGTCAGGGGGCGGGAGTGTGGATAGGGGTTGGGCAGTGAGAAGGTGGGGAGGGGAGGTTGAATGGGGGCAGGGATCCCAGGGGGGGGCAGTCAGGAATGAGAGAAGGGGTTGCATGGGGTGGCAGGAGGCAGTCAGGAGCAGGGGTTCCGGGGCCTGTCAGGGCACAGGGAACAGAGTGGTTGGATGGGGCAGGAGTCCCAGGGAGGTTATCAGGGGGCAAGAAGCAGGGGGGGGGGTCAGATAGGGGGCGGGGCTGGGCCCCGCCTGGCTGTTTGGGGAGGCCCAGCCTCCGCTAACTGGCCCTCCATACAATTTTGAAAACCCAAGGTGGCCCTCAGGCCAAAAAGTTTGCCCGCCCCAGTTCTAAAGGGAAGTGCTTCACACCTGTCTTTATTGAATTTCATCTTATTGATTTCAGACCAATTTTCCAGTTTGTCAAGGTCATTTTGAATTCTAATCCTGTCCTCCAAAGCACTTGCAACACCTCCGAATTTGAGGGGATCTGCAAATTTTATAAGCCTACTCTCCACTCCATTATCCTGGTCATTAACAAAAATATTGTCTAACTGGACCCAGGACTGACCCCTGTGGGACCCCATTAATGATGCCTTCCCTCTTTGACAGTAAAACCATAATTATTCTTTGAGTACCATCATTCAACCATTTGTGCACCCACCATATAATAATTTCATCTAGACCACATTTCCCTAGCTTGCTTATGAGTATGTCATGTGGGACTATTTTAAAAGCCTTACTAAAATCAAGTGTGACAAAGTTATGCCATATGGCTGCTAGAGAGTCCTGGAAGGCCAATATCTTAGCCCTAGAATGTTAAAGGCCCTTTTTCTTACAAGCTGAGAAGGGGTTACCTCAGGTCAATTACAGACACCTGAATCCAGATAAGGGCTGCCTGAGGCCTTTAAAAACCCCTCCTCTGCTGGGAGAGAGAGAGGGAGAAAGAAAAGCTGCTACCATCAAGCTAGGAGCTGCAGGGAAATAAGCTGCTCCAAGGTGAGAGGCTGTGCTCCTTCCCATAAGGGAAACAGCCAAAACTGAGTGCCTGCTAGAGGAAGGACTGACACCTCAGGGCAATACCTTTCCCTAGGTAGGGGGGCAGTGAAAAGTACCCCCCTTGTTTTTTTGTTTGGTGGAGGATCACCCCCTTAAGCTGACCCTCAGGCCTACCCTGAAAATACAACCAAGGTTGCACAGAAAGGGGAAGGCAAACTCTGCCTGAGTGGGGCTGATTACCCCAGGCCTGCCATTGCCAGAGGGGGAAATGCTAAGTCTAGTGAGAGAAAAGAACAGGAGTACTTGTGGCACCTTAGAGGCTAACGAATTTATTTGAGCATAAGCTTTCGTGGGCTACAGCCCACTTCTTCGGATGCATGGAATGGAACATATATTGAGGAGATACAGAGAGCATGAAAAGGTGGGAGTTGTCTTACCAACTCTGAGAGGCCAATGAAGTAAGAGAAAAAAACTTTTGAAGTGATTATCAAGCTAGCCCAGTACAGACAGTTTGATAAGAAGTGTGAGAATACTTACAAGGGGAGATAGATTCAATGTTTGTAATGACTCAGCCATTCCCAGTCCCTATTCAAGCCTATGTTGATTGTATCTAGTTTGCATATCAATTCCAGCTCAGCAGTTTCTCATTGGAGTCTGTTTTTGAAGCTTTTCTGTTGCAAAATTACCACCCGCGGGTCTGTCATTGAATGACCAGACAGGTTAAAGTGTTCTCCCACTGAGTGTTATGATTCCTGATGTCAGATTTGTGTCCATTAATTCTCTTGCGTAGAGACTGTCCGGTTTGGCCAATGTACATGGTAAGACAACTCCCACCTTTTCATGCTCTCTGTATGTGTATATATATATATATATATCCTCAATATATGTTCCATTCTATGCATCCGAAGAAGTGGGCTGTAGCCCACGAAAGCTTATGCTCAAATAAATTCGTTGGTCTCTAAGGTGTCACAAGTACTCCTGTTCTTTTTGCGGATACACACTAACATGGCTGCTACTGTGAAACCTGAGAGAAAAGAGGTGCTTTGCCACACAAGATAGATCATGGCTACTGCTACCCCCATCCACTAGGCCAGTAACCCTATAAAAGATGGAAATTAGATTGAAATATGGTGAGGATAAAATGTCTTGAACAATGGATTGATTTCATTTGAAATTTTAACACAGAGGACTCAACATTTTTGCTTAGATGAGTGTGATATAAATACAAAGATGAACTTGGTATAAATACCAAGACAGAGAATTGACTAGACTATGTATTTCTCACTGAAGCAAAACTCCCATTGACTTTAAATGAATAGAGTTCTTGACTTCAGTGGACCCATTGTCTCCTAAGGACGGCAGGCTGTATCTTGTAATGGCACCTGTATTTATCATGTGGGTCTTTTTTTTAACTGTAACAAATAGCTTGAGGATTATTTTCTGTAGTTCTAAAAAACGGGTAGATAATAGTATAGCTAAAGGGTCAGCAGGTGAAAATTGCACTAGCTCCATAGGAATCAATGTAGCCATACATCTTAAGGTGGAGAGATCACAATTGGAGAGGCAGTACCTTGGTAAAATAAATATACATAATTAGAAGTGGAGTTATTTGTTAGCATTTAACATATCCATTATGGAATGCATTTTTGTGCTGTTGATACGACAAAGGCAAAGCATCTCTTCATATTTTCTTTCATAACTTGCCACACAATTTGATTTCTTCACAAACAAAGAGATGCAGAGAAAGGGAAAAAGCTTTTTTGGAGCATTTTCTTCAGGAGCAGCTAATGCGTGCAAAAGTTTGCCACCCACATATGTCCTTTCAAGAACACACATCCACACATTATACCTAGCAAAACATGTCAACTACCTAGAGATAAATGTATATTTAAAAAAAACCCTCTATTTTTTTCCCTTTTCTTTCGCAATTATCTCAGATACAGTAACAAAACCTTGCCTGCCTGTTTAACAACTACCTAAAAGGGGGGAGACAGTGTTGCATCATGAGGGGAGACAGTGTTGCATTGTGGGAGATGAGATTGGTGACTTTTTTGGGGGAAAAAAAACAGTTCATTCAAGTCTGTTACGTACAAATTCCACACATTAAAATTAAAATATTCAGGTCTTTTTCTAAAGTAGCATTTTTACAGGGGCATTCAAAGCAGGACAACACTATCTGTTGACCAAATATATAAAAACTGATAATGTTCGTTATGAGGAGTAGTCTAGTGGGAGCAGTCTTGTGTAGTGCGACTACATTACATGTGATGGATTGTAACGTTGAAATAAGTCATATCCCAGGTAATTTTCCATATTTTATAAAATGAATTATTATAGAATTTATTCTGGTCCTGGGGACCCACTATCTTTAATGGAACATCTGACTGTGGCATCAGTTTTCCTCTGTAGGGGGGAAAAATCAAGAGTCTTACTATGCTTCTCATCAGTGTCATCTATAAATAACAGGAAACCCCATTGCTGAGGTGGACAACAGCTTCTGCACTATAGCAAATATCTAGCTATGATTCCTCCTATCATTTCTGACTAGTAAGTTCTAGTAGTATATATAAGAACCTGATAATGCTATGATGATTGATTATTACAAAGCAAAAGCTTGTATATGATTGAGTTATCAGTTAATGGTTCTATATGGGAGTCTGCCACTGGAAGTCTGCTATTTTCTAGTGGAAGGTTGTAATTGACCTGTCTTCCTAGTTATTTATATTTTGCTCATCACTGTGGTATCTACATGCATGAGGTGACACATTTATCTGATGAGGAAACATTATGTGCCCAGGAGAGGAACTAGGTACAAAAGATCTTGAAACCTCACCACAGAATGTAAGAGGAGTAAAACTATTGTTATCTTTGTCTCATTCTGGTGAAGTGAAAGGACTGGACATAAATTAACATTAACATGAGTAAGTTTGACGTTAAAAAGACATAAAATGACTAAGTATTATTTATGGCACTGAAATATGCAATAAAAAGTGATTTGTAATCTCGTCCCACCCTGTCACCTTGTACCTCACACAACCTCTAATGTCAGTGTCAGAAATGATTTCAGAACTGGATGTATTCGGTCTAATATGAAATATACATACAAAATATCAAGAGGACTGACTGTTAGTAAGATTATATGCAGTGTTGTTGTAGCCATGTCGGTCACAGGGTATTGAAGAGACAAGGTGGGCAAGGTAATATTTTTTTTTTATTGGACCAACTTTTATTGGTTAGAGAGTGAGGTTTTTGAGCTTACAAAGAGCTCTTCTTTAGAATGTAATAAAACTAGCCCCTTTGTATGGGTGGACAAAATAATCCTTTGGCTGGGAATCCAGGGTCCAGGGACCAGAGAGGATCTATAGATCTGTTGTGTATATGTCTGTTATAAAATATCCAGACTTAAGGCAAGCTGTTCACAAGCTGATTATGAGGTTTACAAGATTACCTGCCCCCATTGCCTTAACTTTGGTAGTGGAGAAAGGTATACATATACGGAACAGGTTCCTTGTTAGCCTTGACAAAGTAGTAGCAAAACGGTTTAGGTCTCTCAAAAGAGCTTGGCCCACTGCAACTGATGTCTGAACTAGGTGAATGGGGCAGTCCGAACTAAAGCAAAACAACTAGGCAGCTGATCTCAGGACTCTATCTGTATAGAATGAAAATAAATCATAATACATCGATTCATAGGTTGTGAAGCCAGAAGGGCCCATTAGATCATCTAGTCTGACCTCCTGCGTAACAAACCATAGAATTTCACCCAGCTACTCCTGTATTGAGCCCAATAACTTGTATTTAACTAAAGTATGTCTTCCAGAAAGGGATCTAGTCTTGGTCTGAAGACATCGAGGAGAACCCACCACATCCTCTGGGAGTTTGTTCCATTGACGCTTATGTTAAAAATGTGTGTGTTTCAACATTTCTTTTGGCCTGAAACAGGACTAAAAGCTGAGTTATAATTTTTTGCAGAAAATATTTTAAAAAGTCAGTACAGAAATAAGAACATAAGAAAGGCCGTACCAGGTCAGACCAAAGGTCCATCTAGCCCAGTATCCTGTCTACCAACAGTGGTCAATGCCAGGTGCCCCAGAGGGAGTGAACCTAACAGGCAATGATCAAGTGATCTCTCTCCTGCCATCCGTCTCCACCCTGTGACAGACAGAGGCTAGGGACACCATTCCTTACCTGTCCTGGCTAATAGCCATAATGGACTTAACCACCATGAATTTATCCAGTTCTCTTTTAAACTCTGGTATAGTCCTAGCCTTCACAACCTCCTCAGGTAAGGAGTTCCACAAGTTGACTGTGCGCTGCGTGAAGAACTTCCTTTTATTTGTTTTAAACCTGCTGCCTATTAATTTCATTTGATCACCCCTAGTTCTTGAATATTGGGAATAAGTAAATAACTTTTCCTTATCCACTTTCTCCACATCACTCATGATTTTATATACCTCTATCATATCCCCCCTTAGTCTCCTCTTTTCCAAGCTGAAGAGTCCTAGCCTCTTTAATCTCTCCTCATATGGGACCCGTTCCAAACCCTTAATCATTTTAGTTGCCCTTTTCTGAACCTTTTCTAGTGCCAATATATCTTTTTTTGAGATGAGAAGACCACATCTGTATGCAGTATTCGAGATGAGGGCGTACCATCGATTTATATAAGGGCAATAATATATTCTTAATCTTATTCTCTATCCGCTTTTTAATGATTCCTAACATCCTGTTTGCTTTTTTGACCACCTCTGCACACTGCGTGGACATTTTCAGAGAACTATCCACAATGACTTCATCTTTTTCAGAAGAGGGAAACAGTACTTGCCACCTGAGTTTTAATTAATTAGTTTTAACTAGAATACAGTGAGAGCCTCAGATGAAAGTACAAAGTATTTTTTATACCTTCTGCAGGCTTTTCAATCTCAGCTCATAAACATTTTGCTTCCCTCTTATCCTCAAAACTCTGAGTCACTTGCATAGCTGCCTCTTCAATATTTATACTGTTTCCCCAGCAAGATAATAGAATCATAAATGTGTTGAACTGGAAGGGACCTCAATAGGTCATCTAGTCCAGCCCTCTGCACTCAAGGCAGGGCTACATAATAACTAGACCATTCCTGACAGGTGTCTGTATAACCTATATAACATAAGAACAGGTCAGACCAATGGTCCATCTATCCCACTATCCTGTTTTCCAACAGTGGCCAATGCCTGGTGCATTTCATTGCATTTCATTTCATTCACCTGTTCTTAAAAAAACCAATGATGGAGATTCCAAAGCCTCCTTAGGCAATTTGTTCCAGTGCTTAACTATGCTGACAGTTAGAAACTGTTTCCTAATGTCCAACCTAAACCTCCCTTGCTGCAATTTAAACCCATTGCTTCTTGTCCTATCCACAGAGGTTGACGAGAACAGCTTTTCACCCTCCTCCTTGTAACAACCTTTTATGTACTTAAAAACTCTTATGTTCCTCCTCAGTCTTCTCTTTGCCAGACTAAACAAACCCAATTTTTTCAATCTTTCCTCCTAGGACACATTTTGTAGACCATTGCATGGTGTCAAGTATCAGGGGGTAGCCGTGTTAGTCTGTATCTACAAAAAACAACAAGGAGTCTGGTGGCACTTTAAAGACTAACAGATTTATTTGGGCATAAGCTTTTGTGAGTAAAAACCTCAAGCTTATGCCCAAATAAATCTGTTAGTCTTTAAGGTGCCACCAGACTCCTTGTTGATTTTGTAGACCATTAATGATTTTTGTTGCTCTCCTCTGGACTTTCTCCAATTTGTCCACATCTTTCCTGAAATGTGGCACCCAGAACTGGACCCAATACTCCAGTTGAGGCCTTATGAGCACGGAGAAGAACGGAAGAATTACTACTTGTGTCTTGCTTACAACACTCCTGCTAATACATCCCAGAATGATGTTCGCTTTTTTGCAACACTGTTACACTGACTCACATAGTGGCTCATAAGCTAAATAACTCCCAGATCCCTTTCTGCAGTACTCCTTCCTAGGAAGTTATTTCCCATTTTGTATGTTCAACGGATTGTCTCTTCCTAAGTAGGGTACTTTATCCTATTTACTGCAAATCATTTCACCAGTTTGTCCAGATAATTTTGAATTTTAATCCTATTCTCCAAAGCACTTGCAACCCCTCCCAGCTTGGTATCATCCACAAACTATAGAAGTGTACTCTGTCATTATCCAAATTTATGAAGCTATTGAACAGAACTGGACCCAGAACCAATCCCTGTGGGACCCCACTCGTTATGCCTTTCCAGCTTGACGGTGAACCACTGATAACTACTCTCTAAGAATGGCTTTCCAACCAGTTATGCACCCACCTTACAGTAGCCGCAGGACCAGCATATCACCCGCAGAAACGCCGCTGAATCTGCGTGACTGCGGACCGCCTGCAGGTGTGCCGCTGAAGGCTGCCTGACTGCCGTGCTTGGGGCTGCAAAAAATAGAGCCGCCCCGGATTGTGATGTGCCAAATCTCAACAGGCCCTGGTAGCATGCCCAACACGATAGATTCTCCAAAAATTAGGCTGTAGCACTCCATGGGTTCCCTGTACGATCCTGTTTACATGATTAGTAATAAAAGAGTCCTTATTAGGAAAGGAGAGGATGCAAATGGCCTAATCAGGAGATATTACATATTTGGAATTATCTCGATAAACTAATTTGTCTTCTCCTCAAGCTTTGCCGCTATCTGGAGATGCTAAAATAATTTAGCCCAGCTAATTCATTTTCTAGAGTCTGTACAATTAAAATGCTCTGGTGCTGTTACCAGGGTTGTTCTTGCCATTATCACTTTCCTATCCCTCGGAAATATTTGCAGTATTACAATTGAGTTCATTCAAAAAGCATGCTGTCCCTCGGTGCCTTGGAGATGGGCGTCATTTTTTCCAGTTCCTTTACCACCAGTTCTGGCTTTGCCACTGCATCTCACCTTGGCTGCTGCTTTTAAAAAAAGCAAATCAAAACTTTTGCTATCCATTACATAGATACAGATATTGAGTACAGGACATCAGTACAGAGATTACATAGATTCAGTTGTTACATAGATTACATCAATACAGATATTAGATACAGTAGGTTACCTAAATATATCAATACAGAGCTTTATAAATTACAGAGATTGGAGACATACAGATATATCACATAGAATAGGTTACCTAAATACATCAATGCACAGAGATGACAGATTCAGATATTAGTTATGGTGTTACATAAATTACATAGATACAGATATTACTTACAGCAAATTACATAAATATATCAATAAACTACATAAATTGAATACAGTTGTCTAATGCATAGATTCACTGGTACAGATCCTTCATAGATACCATAGATAGGGTACAAAAGTTACATGGATATAAAGATAGTGTCAGATTCTGATAGAATTACATACATTAGTTTCTCTTAAGTAATTTATGGCAAGCATTTGGAAGCATTAAAATATTTTAGCCCAACTAATCCATCTTCTGGTCTATGTAAAATTAAACTTCAACTGGGAGTGTACCTCTTGTTATTGTGACATAAATAGTTCTTCCAGAATGTCTATTCGTGAAGTATTCCAGAATGGTTATTTGGTATGAGCCCCCTTGTGGGCAGTCTTATTCCAGAATAAGAGTGCCTTTTCCTGATTCACCTTCCAGTTATTCCAGATTAGCCATTTCAGTTTTTTTCCCCCCCATGTAGACAAGCCCTGACTTTCTGCTGCTGTGTCTTTTGAGATGCAACAGCAGCAATCTCAGCTCTTTCCCTTCTTCCCCCAACCGCTTCCAGGGCTGTTGAGTGACCTGTGTTCTATGAAAGAGCCCTGCAGCCTTCCTCTCAGTATCCATGACCTGAGCTTCCACCTGCTGCTGGATTTCCGCCTACCCAGCTCTCCAGTGTCCCTCCCTGCTACTTGGGGAAGGGGACTCCATTGAAGAACCCACCATCCACAACTCCTGCTATTTCCCTTCTCTTAACCTTTGTGAAAGAGGAGTAAAGAACCTTCCCCATCGTTCTGCAGCTTCCCTCATTGCCTGAGGGAAGGAGGCAAAAGATCCCCCTCAACCCCTGGCTCTTAAATTATCCTTCTCCTGGGACTTTTGGAAAGGAAAATAACATTCTCCTCTCCCTGACTTTCTCCAGTCCCTTCTCCAGGATGGGAACAGTGGCGCTTCCCACAACCCCTACCATATTCCCCCTGGCTTTTGAAGAAAATGTTCACAGCTCTTCCCCCCATGTCCTACCCCACTGCCAAAAGAAGTGAAGAACTTTTCACAACAGAACTACCCCAGCCATGATTGGACCCATGGGGTGGCAGCCAACTCATTTACATCAGGTACCAAAAGGTAAATGCTCGCTGTGCATCCCCTCATGCCTGTTTTGACAATCTGGTGACATTAGGAATGGCCTCAGCACTGAGGAGACCATTCCTTTTAAGTGAGAGGGAAGGGCCATGCGTATACCTCCACCTCGATCTCCCCCCCACCTCTGCCCAGAAACTCTGCAATACAGCGGAACTTTAAGGAGGAACTTAAAGTCACTTGAACATTGTGGATCTGAATGACTGACTTCAACTCAAACGTAAAGGTTCATATACCGTAGATAGGGCATTCACTTCTGCCAGCCTAACTATGGGGAGAGACTCTGGGAGGGATAATCCATATCACTGACTTCTTTTTGGCTTTCAACTGTGTTTTTATACAGGTCTGTAGACTAGGGAAAAGGGAAAGTTTAGGTCGGGTTTAGTTAACACATGCTAGCTATGTCCGACCTAAACTTGACCTGCTAAAAATCAAGGAAAAGGTGTTACCCTGCATCTACATTAAGAAAAGTGGTCGAGTTTAGGTCAGGCCCAGG
Organism: Trachemys scripta elegans; assembly: GCF_013100865.1. Lineage (NCBI taxonomy): Eukaryota > Metazoa > Chordata > Testudines > Emydidae > Trachemys > Trachemys scripta. The sequence continues at coordinate 131,208,113 of NC_048302.1, forward strand.
CTTAGCTAGAGCCTCCGTGTACATGCATAGTGAGAAGCAGCAGTGCTTATGATACTTTGAGGTGAATTGCTTTTCACCTCAGCATCAGGAAATCTTTTTTTAGCTGAATGGGCTCACTCTGGGTCCCCAGGGACTGGCTACTGAACTTGGGAAAGTCTGAGACACAAAATAAGGGAGCTTTCAGGCCAAGTTTCTCTCTCGGTTTAAATACTCATCTGCGTGTGAAGCACATTTGGGAAGACCCTCAACCACAGTGTGTCCTGAGCTGGCCTCCTGAACAATCCGTAGTGCCTGGCACTAAACCAAGAAGGGGGAGGGATAGCTCAGTGGTTCGAGCATTGGCCTGCTAAACTGAGGGTTATGAGTTCAATCCTTGAGGGGGGAATCTGGGGAAAAATTGGTACTTGGTCCTGCTAGTGAAGGCAGGGGGCTGGACTCAATGACCTTTCAGGGTCCCTTCCAGCTCTATGAGAGGGGTCTGTGTGTGTGTAAAATATTATTCAGTGGGGGAAGGGATAGCTCAGTGGTTTGAGCATTGGCCTGCTAAACCAAGGGTTGAGAGCTCAATCCTTGAGGGGGCCACTTAGGGATTTTTCAAGGTCCCTTCCAGTTCTAGGAGATAAAAAAATTAAATTAATGGAGATATCCTATTTTAAGAGTGATATCAGTTTAAGTCTCCTTTCTCCTTTGTAGCTCCCTGGCTCTGTCAGCCAGGCTAACATGTCCATACTGCAGCTTTCTGTTCACAGCTTTTGGATGTGAAGCTATTTTGAAGGCTCTGGAAGTGGAATATGAAGGCTTCTTCCCAGTAAGAGTTTGCTGGGGAATATCCATGTTCCAGCGAAGTTGCCAGTTGTGCTAGTGAGGCTCACTTGATTGGTAAGAAGAGCTGCTGGTCATCTCAACCCAGGTCCATGGCCATCTCTATAAAAGGCTGTTTCAAGAGAAATGCAGATGATTATCTAGCATCAATGGATCTTAGACTCCCTGTCAATCAAGAATGAACTTGTGTTTTTGAATGACAAGGTGAACAGGTTTCCTCCAACTTTTGCTATTGCAGTAGGTGCAGGGAAGTCTGCTACAAAGAGGTCTGAGTTCTCTTTCCCAAAGAATAATTCTGTTGCCACACTCTGCTAAGACCTTTGTAGGTGATATCACTTCTGGCTTTTCAAGATGGGCTATTTGTCATGTCAGTTTTCTACCACTTCTTGTATTTGCCATTGGGCAGCAGCCTCCGCTGGCAGTTGAATATGGATTGGAACCCTTTGTGAATTTTCAATAGCACCTCCTCTGGCAAAGATTTTGCTGTTACTATTCATTGTTGCAGGAGCAAGACTTTTTAGCATATGGAGATCATTACATCCTTGTCAATGAACAATCTTCTTGACAGATGGTTCTGTCCTATAACTCCAACTAGTTCTCTAGAGTCTGACAAGTTGCTGGCAGCTGTCATTCATATGTTGAACTATCATTATTTGCTCTAATTGGCTGGAGGGATAGTCTCTGTCATTGAGTTAATATACACTTGAACTCCTTTAAGTTTTCTCCTTCTTTGTCAAAGGTTGCTTAAGAATAGCCCCAGAAAGAGTGACATCTGTCAATTTCTTAAAAGTGCGGATGTTTAAGAAGAAAACTTTGGATTCCCTGCAGAAGTTTAAGCAGGGTTTTGAACTAAAAAAGGCCAACTAAGGCTTGTGTGTTTTTACATGGTTGAGACTGCAAATGCATTTGCAACACCTTACTGCAAGTGGGTTTTTTTCCTCCCCAGTATGAGCATGTTTCCCAACCCCTCTTTTATTCCTGTAAGGCCACTGGAAATTATGGTCACTGATCACCTGCTATCTTTTTGAAATTGCATAAGGAGTGACCCATGTCCAAAAGATGAGGCATCTGCTCCTGTGCATCAGTGCTTTAGCAGATTCCCAGCAGTGGAATCATTAGTGCTCCTATCTTCATAGCAGTTTTTCCTTGCAGGTTGTTCCAGGTCCCTACACTATGGTCATGAAGGAGCTCTGTGTGGTTGTGTAACACGAGCAGGTTTGAGCCTGGATTTCCCTGCAGATAGGAGTTTCAAAAGCACTCAGTGTAGACTTAACTCTGCTCTCTTGGAAGTCAGTGGGAGTTCTTTCATGGAATTTAGTGGTAGCAGACTTAGGCCTGTGCTGAGCGCTTTTGAAATTCCCACCTATGGGGTCTTACAGCAAAACACAGGGGTATTTTATGAAAACACAATTTTATATATTGCTAAGTGTACTCAGCACTTTAGAGACATGTGGAACACAAGCTCACTGCTCAGAAAGGCTTAGATGGTAAGTTTTGTAGGGCAAGACCCATCTCTTTGTTCTGGAATTGTACAGGGCCTAGTAATACCAGAGTGTGTTTGAGTACTGGAAAGCCTAAGACTGCTTTTATTTTTTCTGGGTCAGTTCCATCTATCAGCTTTGGGAAATTGGATTTTTTGTTTTGTGAACTCCTATTTTCAGTTCACGGTAACATCTATCAAGTGTTATAAACAGCTATCAGCTTTGCATCTAGGTATGCTTTTGTGTCGGGAGGGACAGTCACAGACATTCATATGACCACTCTGAAATTGTTTAAATCTCTTCACTGTACAGAATGCAATGTTCTTTTCTGAATTGGCTTGGTGTTGATGAAGTGCAAGAGAGAAATCAGTTGAAACAGTGTCTGCCAAAGAAAGTCATTATGAAGTGTAGTTGCCAGAAGCCAGCAGCAGTACCTGATTTTGAGACTACTCACTGACTATAGATCTTGCAATCATTTGAACCAATGTGGGCAGATACCAGCCCTACCAAATTCACGACCAAATTAACCCAGTTATCTCTGAGCTTCCCCAACCTCAATCTCTCCAGGTACACCCAGCGTTCCACATGTCATTACTGAAGCCCTAGATGCAAGACCCACTCTGTCACCACTCCCAAACACCACCCACTCTGGTTCTCATCTAAAGTCACAACAAGATCATCCATGAAATCCTCCACTCCAAATGAAAATGGGGCAAACTTTGGTATTTGGTTGACTGGGAAGCCTATGGACCAGAAAAACATTCCTGGGATTCTGCAGACAACATCCACACTTCCAAACTCATGAGGGCCTGTGACAGGTCATTCCTGGGGTGCCACCTGGAACTGGGGTACAGTTGAGCCCTCTCTCTTACCAATCTGGGTTCCCTTTTGCACTGTGACATTGTGACAAGCTACAAAGCCCTCCAAGCTTGCACTCACACCAACATCCACAGGCAGGGGCCACACCCAGCTGTGTTCATGAATGTTCCGGCCAGCCACTGAATGAACTAATAGCGAGGCTCTGGGTAAAATACCCCCAATTCCCCAGCCTAGGACCCCAGAGCTGTACCATCCTGTGCTGGTCAAAACCTGACCAGTATGAATTTATTACCCAGTCTACCACTTCTACAAAGGAAAGTGGACATGCACCAACTCTTGTTCCTGGGCTGAGATTTTTCTCCAAGCATTTCACTTAAACCACACTGTTTAGATAAACATAAAATAGATTTATTAACTACAGAAAGATAGATTTTAAGTGATAGCAAAGAGATCAAAGTAGATTACCTACCAAGTAAACAAAATTGCAATCTAAGCCTAATATACTGGATAGGATTTGAATTAAGCAGTGTCTCACCCTGTTAGAGAGTATAAACAATCTTTCAAGCTTCCATACACAGGCTAGAAATCCCCCAGTTCAGTCTTTGTTCCTCAGGTGTTTCAAGGTTCTCTCGTATGGGGAATGGGAAGTCACAAAGCTTATGCTCCAATACGTCTGTTAGTCTATAAGGTGCCACAGGACTCTTTGTTGCTTCCCCCCCCACCTTTTAAATCTTTTTCCAACTTGCTGGAAATATCTTTTGCTGTGACCTGGGTCAAAGAGTTCCCATTGTGTAGTGCTATCTCTGAACGGTTTCTATTCTACACAGTTCCTGGGGTAATTCTTGTGAGTGTGTGTATTTTCTCAATGGCCATCAACATTGTTTGGCCTTTTTATTGTTGTACCTGAAAGACTGCTTGTAGGTGTTCCCAACCTCACAACATGTTTCAGTAGCACATACATAGCAAAACTTTATAACTTCATATACAATGGTAACACATAACTTAACAGGATATTAATTATCAGAGGGGTAGCCATGTTAGTCTGGATCTGTAAAAAGCAAGAGAGTGTCCTGGGGCACCTTTAAGACTAACAGATGTATTAGCGTATAAGCTTTCGTGGGTGAATGCCCACTTCATCAGATGCATGTAATGGAAATTTCCATTACATGCGTCTGACGAAGTGGGCATTCACCCACGAAAGCTTATGCTCCAATACATCTGTTAGTCTTAAAGGTGCCACAGGACTCTCTTGCTTTTTACAGGATATTAATGTTCAACCATTCAAGACTTTTAGAATGATACCTCACAAGGCATATTTTGGGCAAAACGTGTCATAATTATATCAGCGGGGGTGGAACAAGGCCAGCATGGAAACAAGGTTGGAGCAGGACTAGGAACAAGGCTGGAGCAAGAGCTAGGCTACCGCAGGCTAAGGTTCGGGGAGTCTGTTGCCACTATGAGGCAGGAAGAGTTCCAAGTCCTGGAGTGAAGTAGAACAGACTGAGCAGTTCCTCCTGTGAGGCTTCCATACCTGCTCTGAGAGTCACCAGACCAGTTTCTGGCTTGTGGATTGGCTGGACCCTACCACAGGAATGACTCATCAGGTTACACATGGCTTCATTCCTCGACTCTGGTTCTGGCTCTGAACCCTGGCTTGGACTCTGGGTCTGACCATTCTGCTCTGACCACTAGGTACGACTGCCCACATCCTAGTCCTGATACTTCCTTTCAAACTTTTGCAGTATAAAAGTACAGTTCCTCTGAAGCTTTCTGGAGATGGCCTCCACCTGTTCCTAATCACTGTAAAGCCAGTGCACTTCATCTAGGGCTCTCTCCATGCCAGTGAGTTATTTGGGGATGGGGAGAGACACTGTCCTCCTTTTTCTGTCTGTTTTTGTTTTGCTATTTTTTTTGCTCTTTACATAGCCTTCGGTTATGGCCAGAATCCCCACCTTCTACTCTTCTAATAGTTTCCACCAAGAGGGGGTGTTTTGCCCCCACTTTTTAAAAATGCTTATTTGCTTTCCCACAGCTCTTCTCTCCTCCCCTTTATCATTTACAATACAGAAACACAGGCCCATTATTCTGCAACCTCTAAAGACAGAGGTGGACATGGTCCCTTCGCTGAAGGGTTTACCATACAGATTAAGACCCAATTAGTAGTTGTAAGATTCAATTGGAGGAAAGAGGGGAGGGTGTGTGTGTGTGTGTGTGTGTGTGTGTGTGTGAGAGAGAGAGAGAGTGAGTGAGAAGACACAGTAATAACATCACATCATTACATAAGCTAGTAATGTGCACAGCCTCATGGTTCCAAATCTTTTAAACCTTTTCTGATGACAGTGGACACCAAAAAGACCATGTTACCCCAGCATTGCTTCCCTCTATTATTCCTGGTCTCTCACGCATCAGCAACTTACGGAAAGTCTTTTAGTTTCCTAGTGCATCAGTGCAGCCCCACTGATTCATTGAATTCTGACCTTTTCTTTCAATTCTTGCTGCAAATACAGCCTGTTTTAACAGGTGAATCATTTGTGCTGCTGCATTAGTTTATGCAGTGTAATTGACCAGTTTGGAGTTACTGTGACACAGAGAAAAAGAAAAGAAAAAAAGATAGAAATGTCATCACCTAACAATGTTCTGCGAAGGAACAGCAGAATAGGACTAGCTTGAAACAGGAAAGAGGCATAAGAGGGCTAACTGATAGGACACCATAGAGTGAAAGCATTAGCACTAGGGAGCAGGAGGTCATCTTTGGGGGATTGCAGGGGGTGGAATAAAGCCATATGTGGTTGAATGACCCTAGTACATAAGTGGGTGAACTGAGAATAAAATTCCCAGTGGCTTGAATAGAACAAGATAGAGTTCAAAACCTATAAGAGAAAAACACCATTGGGTTAGAATACATCATAGTTTATTATGGGGCACCACAATTTCAGAGGCTAGTTTGAAAGGCATGGTCCTTGCCCTTAGGAGTTTACCGTGTAGTTCAGACAGAACATTATGGAATGCAGCCATAGCAAGTGAAACACAAGACGTTTAGAGGAAAATGAGAATGTGGAAATCACCAATTAAAGTTCTTATTGTCCCTTTCCTGTCAAAGTGATTGTAACAACACAACCATCGGAACCTGACAGCTGATCAACTTCTGATGATATAGGCAAAAGTCCCAGAATATCAGGCCTTATAAGACAGAACCATGTCTCAACAGCACTTGAGGGCAGAGCTTTAGTAAACTGAAACAGAAGTGTTTGTATGGGGGGAGGGATAGCTCAGTGGTTTGAGCATTGGCCTGCTAAACCCAGGGTTGTGAGTTCACTCCTTGAGGAGGCCATTTAGGGATGGGAATAATCTGTCTGGAGATTGGTCCTGTTGGACTACATGACCTCCTGAGGTCCCTTCCAACCCTGATATTCTATGAAAATTCCATCATCACTTAGACAGTAACCAATCCTCCATGACCAAAACACCCCCTCCTCAGCAACCTCCCCACACCTGCAAGATCAAGAAGAGTTAATGCAGAAGAGAGCTCAAAAAACATATACAAAACAATCAGGTTAACTGATGAGTAAACTCAAATCCCTGCCCATATTGGGACAAACAGGCAATAGAGGGTATGTCTATACTTCAAGTTGGAGGTGTAGCTAGAGGAGACATTCCCACACTAGCCCTGATCAAGCTAGTGTGCTAAAAATAGAAGTCAAGCTATGGATGGAGGTGTGACAAGAGAGGATAGCTGCCCCAGGGCATACCTTGCATCCCAGATGGGATTGTACTTGCAGTGGCTAGTCCCCTGTGGCTGTATTTCTATTTTGAGCATGCTGGCTTAGATCAGTGCTACTATGGGAATGTCTCCTCAAGCTGGAATTTACACCTTGAAGTGTAGACTTACCCACTGAGGCTCATGCCGCTGCTCTGTGGAGAAGAGGAATGAACTGGCAGTAGCATTTCCATGTGAACAGATGGTTCTCCCGCTGAGATGGTTCTCCTGTTGGCTTCCTTTTTGATCAGAGGAGCAAGACAACCTTTTTTGGCAGGACGGAAATAGAAGAAATGTTTAGGTGCACTCCATTTTACAAACAGAAGAAGAGAACTTCAAGTGTAATTGCAAAAGGATGAATGACTAGAAGAATCAAAACGTACATATTTACATGAATTTCAAAGTAAAATGATGCTGAATTATAAATGATCACCACATCTCTATATGAAGTTAAAAAATAGGTTCCTCTGTTATACTCCATCTTAATCTCTAGTCAGACAGAACTCATATCGAAGCATCCACAGCTACAGACAGACTGTCCAACCACCAAGAACCCTGGGAATGGTTGTCTACTGTGAGCCTATCGAAGTGAGACAGTCATTTCAGATACCTCATTTAACACTGTCAAGTGGGCTGCCTACAGGAAGTAAGCAGGAATAAGGTGCATCCAGTAAAGATGTTTGATGAAGCAGAAACCACTCTTCCATTCAGATTATTTTCATTGTACCTATTTCAGACAATCCCTAGCAAATTGCCCATCTGTTTAATTTCCAAGGTGCCTACCTCTGTACTATCTGCACACTGAAAGAAAAATACCAGTTACAAGGAAACCAGAGTTTTAACAGTTCAGGATCAGTGGTAGAAACACCAAATATGGTTTAAGTGGGGACTAATTGTTGCCTAGGGCTTGTGCTGGCCCTCTGCACAGGGGTGAATTTCATCCTAAATCTATTAGCATAGCAAGACAGACATTCACCAGAGACAAGCTTCTACGACTCTACTATAAATACTCTGCAGCAGTATGTTCCACAGGACTTGCTATGACTGTCTCTCAAAGCCTCTTCTCCTTAGCAGTGTATTCTGTGCCTGATTCCCAGGCCACGTGATCTCACGATCCTTTTCAGAGTAGCAGCCGTGTTAGTCTGTATCCGCAAAAAGAACAGGAGTACTTGTGGCACCTTAGAGACTAACAAATTTATTAGAGCATAAGCTTTCGTGGACTACAGCCCACTTCAGTCCACGAAAGCTTATGCTCTAATAAATTTGTTAGTCTCTAAGGTGCCACAAGTACTCCTGTTCTTTTTTCAAGATCCTTTGCTTTCTGTTAATGCACTTTAACTTTCTTTCAACATGGAAAGGAGAGCAAATGGCACATTCAGTTGAATGATGTTTCCTTCAATGCTGATAGAGATTCTTCCCTAATGGTTGACTAGGGGGCATATATTTTTCCATCAGAAAAATGACAATAGCGTCCATCAGGCACATTGTAGCTGGAATTCTGATGTCCTCTAGGCTGTTGAACAATCTCCAAATAGCAGAGCCTGCTTTAGATGGGCATGAAGTTATGTCAGAAACTCTACTTTTTTATTTAATGCTTTTATCTATTTTATTACTGGGATTTACTGTAGTCATTCGAGATCCTTCACAAGGGAAGGTGCCGAATGCATGCAGGATATCATCATTATTATTATTATTTACACTGTGAAACATTCCAAAGGCATAGATTAAATTTGACTTACCCAACCATGCAGTGGCAGCTCTGGTGGGCCCAGATGTTCTGCTTTGGAACGGTTCACTGTGTGCCAATCCAATCTTACAGTTCATCAGCAAACTGAGCACCTAACAGTGAAATACAATGGGCCAGATCCTCAACGGATGTATTATGTCATTTGTTCTCCTTTCGGTGTTGGAAGAATTTACAATTGCAAAACTTGATCTATAAAACAAGTATAACATATAAAGTTTACTATAAACAGCACCTAAAAGGGCGTTCTCTGCATTTCCCTTTAAAATGTTTCATGACATGTCAGAGAACAAAGACTGTCTTGTGCTTAAGACACTAACCTGGCGATCAGACTGTGTGTTCAGTTCCAGCTTTATCACAGACTTCTTGTGTGAACGTATGCGAGTCACTTTCTTACTCTTAGTCCATCTTGTCTATTTAGACCATAAGCTTTTCAGAGCAGAGGGCTGTCTGATAAGATTTATGTTCTTCTCCTTGTATAATCGGATTCCGAGCTCACTTGGGGCCGCGAAGTGCTACAGAAATGCAAATATGATAATTAGAGAGAGTCAGAAAATGAGGTTTTTCCGCACACAAAAAAAGCAATGCAAACAAAAAATTCAGTTTAATCTAAATTCCTACAGAAACATTTAACTTTTCCTCAAAACGAAAAGATTTGAAAATGGTTTTGGTTTTTGGCAAAATGTCTACGTTTTCCCTGGAAAGTAAGCATTTTCCACAAACATTTTCCATTGAAAGACAGCTTTGAGGGAAATTTTTGGACCAATTCTAATGAAAATGGACTGAAGCCCTATAAAAACCGCACCATAAACAGCCATGAATGGGCCTCTGGCAAAGATGCTTCCCCAATGTGCCCTCGGATTGGCTGCAGCACTGGACAACTTTTGCTTCAGCTGCATCTACCTTCTTTTGGCCTGCTTCAACCATAGGAGAGTCCTAGCCTTCAAGCCAGGCCACTGTATGGAGTCCACCCCAGAGTCCTTTATCAAAGTCCAGCGAAATTGCATACACATCAAACTATCGGCCCAGCTGGGCTCAGCAGGCAATCACTCAGCACAGGCACGTTGCTGCTCTGATTCCATCAGCCCCCCAACCCAGGGAATGGCACACTCCTCTCCTTCCTCAGGATTTCTGGCAGTCTCCAGCTAATCAATCACATTCATCTTGGCTTCCAGGCTGATCACGAAAATATGTGGTCCCGCTGACACTGTGGGAAACACTCATCCTTTTTTGTGATACGCTTCACCTCAATTTCTGTTCTGATGAATGCAAAGCTTTATTTAAAACCAAGTAGCCCCCAGCTACATATTTCTAATGGGAAAAAATCACAAAAAGATCACTCTGCTAATTTGGAAGTTTTTACATAGCGTCGATCCATGTCAAAAGGTATAAATGTTTCTTTAAAACTGTCCTGGGAAGCTACACGAGCCAGGGGTAGGGGAAGGGTCTAAGCAGAAGCAAAAAGCAAAGAAAGTAAGTTTGTTTGTTTCATTCACTTATTGCCTCTTAACTTTAAGCGTTTTGGGGCAGCGCCTTCAATTTACTATATATTTGCATAATACGCTTTACGAGGATCCAACCAGTTTGAAATCTCTAAGCCCCACCACCATATAAATTATAATAATAGGTGAGTATGGAGAAGAAACGTACATCAGAGCATACAGATACTAAGCTCTTCAGGGTAGGAACTGTGTCTTAGTCTATGTACGTACTGTGCCTAACATAATGGGAGCTTGATCTCTGTTGGGGACTTTAAGTGCCTCCAGACCACAATAATAAAATATTGTGTCCCTGTGGTGACTTATGTAAAAAATGGGCACTTCCACATCTGAGTAGACCTAGATACATTAAATGAAGCAATCACAAAAGAAAGGCATGTTATTTCCCTACTGTGAAAAATATAATTGCCAAGTTACTTGCTGCTACCATAATTTTCTTACTAGAGGCAAAATCCAATAGCCACGGCTGTCAATTGAAGTCTTTCCATTGACTTCAGTGAGCTTTGGATCAGGCCCTACACGTACGTAGGCGATTTGGGCAAGTTCCAGTCAACACTACAGTGCCAAGCAAAACATAGTTACAAGGCACCAGCCAAGCCCTTATTATTTCTTCCCTCTCTCGTCTCTTCTATTCCCTTCCCTTTTCTCTCCCTCTTCTCCTCCTAGACACTTTCCATTTCTATTATTTCCAAAAGGCTCTCTCAAAAAGGTATGCTCCATTAGCTAATGTTTGTCAAGCACAATATTCGGTAAGAGCTATTATAAACAAGTCTGCAAAGATGCACAATTAAGATTCTAAGCACAACCTGCAGCAGCTGTCAGAAAAACGTCTTGTCCTACTAATGTCCTAATAGGACAGATGATACCATCAGACACAAACTCATTCGCTTTTTGTTGTGCTCACAAAGTAAATTCAAAAACTGATCCCAGTAGCATTATTTTCTGCATTTCATAGAATCATAGAAGATTAGGGTTGGAAGAGACCTCAGGAGGTCATCTAGTCCAACCCCCTGCTCAAAGCAGGACCAACACCAACTAAGTCATCCCAGCCAGGGCTTTGTCAAGGCAGACCTTAAAAACCTCTAAGGATGGAGATTCCACCACCTCTCTAGGGAACCCATTCCAGTGCTTCACCACCCTCCTAATGAAATAGTGTTTCCTTATATACAGCCTAGACCTCCCCCACTGCAACTTGAGACCATCGCTCCTTGTTTTGTCATCTGGTACCACTGAGAACAGCCAAGCTCCATCCTCTTTGGAACCCCCTTTTAGGTAGTTGAAGGCTGCTATCAAATTCCCCCTCATTCTTCTCTTCTGCAGACTAAACAAGCCCAGTTCCTTCAGCCTCTCCTCGTAAGTCATGTACCCCAGCCCCCGATCATTTTGTCTACTTTCTTTCTGTAGTGGGAGGCCCAAAACTGGATGCAGTACTCTAGGTGTGGCCTCACCAGTGCCGAATAGAGGGGAACAATCACTTCCCTCCATCTGCTGGCAATGCTCCTACTAATGCAGCCCAATATGCCGTTAGCCTTCTTGGCAACAAGGGCACACTGCTGACTCATATCATTTGTTATTGTCAGTCATCGTCACTGGATCAGTTTAACCAGGGCTAATATAGCTGTTTTGTGTACCTTTAGCTATACTGTTAACAGAAGTAGGTATGGTAATTACATAGGTTATTCATTAATTTTAATAACTAGGTGGTACTATACATTGTTTCCTGTTATAGCAGTCATTTCCGGGGTGAACATTTTCCTTGTTTAAACAATGAATACATTGGGCCAGATCGTCAGCTGATATAAATCAAAGTTGCTCCATGGTATTGCTCAGTGGAATTATGCTGAATTACACCTGCTGAAAATCTCGCCTGTTATATTTGTAATCAATGAAGGAAGGAACAACACTAGCATACAGCACTAGGATAGGGGTTTTTTTAAATGTAACTATAGCTTTACTCTTCAATGTTTGGTTTGCAACTGAACTTTTCATTGAACGATTTAAAAATTAATTCACTTTATACATTATTAAAACCATCTCAGGTTATATTTTATATCATTGCTGAGTCATGATCAGAACCTTGCCACCATCTGTTCAGGATTTCTGGTTGATTTATTTTGCCATATCTATGTATCTCCATATGAATGGAAGGATCTGAGAACCTGGGGCCGGCATCCAAAATGTGCACTGCTACCTCAGTAATGAAGCATCATCTCAGCCTCCAGAGAGCCCCGAAAACTTTCCAGACTGAAAAGGGGCTACTAGAAGTACTACATGCAATCATCCACTGGGAAATGAACTTGAACTTGAGCAGAAGTCAGTCAGTCCTGGTTTCAAGGGAAGGAATGAGAAGATCCAGATGGAAGTTGTTAACTATTTTCTTTCTTGCCTGACATATGTTAGTGAACATATTTAACTCTCTATGGTTCCACGGAGGAGGACAGAGGCAGACTCTGAGGAGTGAGTGTGCCCATCTCAGGATAGGAAATGAGGCAATCCCCCCTCCAGAGTATAATACAGAGTGTTACCATAGAGAGTTTTGCTTGTTGGAGGATCCAACAGAGAAGTACCTGGTAGAAATTGAGTCAATAGAGTTACACATGTGTAAGTCAGAAAAATCATGTCCAAAGTTGGTATGAAGGGGATAGAGTGTAGATAGAGTAGAACGAGTAAAGTCATCTTTGAACTAAATATGGAAATCTTGAAAATAATTTTCTTTATTACCATAAATCAAACAAATTACGGATTTGTAGAGAGCCAAACGTTTTGACTAAGGTTTTCAAACTTGCACTCTGAGCAGGGAACACTGTTGAAGAGATCACATCTACCCTTCAAAAGTACAACAGTATTTTCCATGTTGCTGTGCAACACTCCGCACCTTCAGCTGCCCTTCTGTGGAAACGTATGTCTAAGAAGTGATTTCCCTTTGGGATCACCTCAGGTCCTGAGTTGTTCTACCAAAGCATCAGATTTTTAAAAATCCAAATAGAACAGAACTAGACGTTGATGATCACAACAGCAGATACAGCGTAATGTTTGCAGCATGCCAGAGAAGAATGATACATAAAACAAAAACAAATGCCAGAGCAGACTGAATGAGATTAGTTATCTAGGACATGTACTCATTGACAAAGGAGTGTGACTGGATCCAAAAAGGATCAGAGCAATGGTATCAATGAAGAGACCCCAAAAACAAGGAGAAGAGTCCCATGGGCATATTAATATGTCTAAGCAAATTCATCCTTAATTTATCACAATGAAATGTTCCACTCAGAACATGTTTTCGGGGCTGAACAGAATGGCCTGGAGATTATTAGCAAAAACATTCTTTTTTAATGTCAGAAGCATTAGTACTGAAATATTTTGACATTAACAAAGAACCTGATCTCCATCAATGCAAACAATGGGACGGTCCTCTAAAATGCTCACTCCGTAGCATATGCTGTTAAAACACCAAATCCCTCCCCTCCTTCTCTTTGGTGGATACAGATGCTGGTAGATCTCCTAGAATAGCATGCTGGCACCTCTCTCTCTTCAGATTGGGCATGGACCCCCTTTCCTGACAAAGGCAGCCCCTGACAAAGACAATTGCACACAGAGGAGTTCTAAGACTATGTAGTGGGGGGTAGGGGGTGACTTTCCTCCAAGATTAGTGGGTGGAGCCAGGCCGGCCACGCCCACCCTGCAGAGGAGCAGGGCAAGACATTTTAAAGATGGGCCCTGCAGCTCAGTTGTGTGAGAGTTGGAGAAGGAAGCGGATGTCTCGTCTGCTGCTGAGCCCTATGCCTGAGATGGAACTCTACTGTACCTTGGACCCAGAGAAGGTGCTGGGACTCCGCTACCCTCTCGACCACCGCCGGGAATGTGCAGAACCCCCTCTCAAGGGGAACAACTGGCATCTGGACCAACCGACCGGCTCAACCGACCAACGGAACACGACTTTTTATTACTGTGGACAGAGGGGCCACATACAGATCCAGTGCTCCAAGCTTAAGGACAGACTGAGCAAATCAAACCCTCACAGGGTTAACTGGGTAGAGACCCAGCCAGAGGAGGGGCAGACTTCCCAGGCAGGGGCGGGCTGGCAGCTTACCACCTGCTCAGGAGGGAGGAGTTTCCCAGCCCAGTTCCCTTGGGGGCTGGATGGTCTGGACTCAAAGTTCTCAGTTTACAGCATGGGTGCAGGGCAGTCCCTGTGGAGTGAGTACCTTGTTCCCGTGGAGGTGGATGGGAGGAAGGTTAGGGGATATTGGGACACAGGCACGGATGTGACACTGGCCCAGCCCTAGGTGGTGGCCCCAGATCGGGTGGTGCCCAATACCTACCTGACCCTAACGGGTGTGGGGAGGACCCCATTCAAGGTGCCCATGGTGAGGGTACATCTGAAATGGGGGGCCAAGGCAGGCCCCAAGAATGTGGGGGTGCACTATCATTTTCCCACTGAGGTGTTGATGGGGGGGTGACCTAGAGGATTGGCCAAGCAACCCCCAGAACGCCCTAGTCATGACCCATAGCCAGAGCTGGCAAGGGGCACTATGCCCTGATATCGGGGAGGGTACCTCACTGGAGGCGCAGGACCCTACCCTGGTGGGGAGGGAGTGCCAGGGACAAGGCTCAGAGGGGCCATGGCTTCAGACCCAGCCAGCAAGAGGAAGCAGGCCCCCATCCCTTCCCCAGCCACTGAGTTTCAGGCCAAGTTGCAGAAAGATCCCTCCTTGCAGAAGCTAAGGGACCTGGCTGGCCTCAGTGTGGCACAGACCCTGGGGAAAGACTGCCAAGGGAGGTTCCTGTGGGAGAACGGATTCCTGTACTGAGAATGGGCTCCCCCAGGGGAAGTGGAGTCATGGGGGATCCGGAGGCAGCTGGTGATCCCCCAGAAGTATCGCTGCAAACTACTGTACCTGGCCCGTGACATCCCTCTCTCAGGACACCAGGGAATCCGGCATACCAGGCAGAGGCTGCTACAGAACTTTTACCGGCCTGGAATCTTTAATACTGTCCAACAGTATTGCAGATTCTGTAATCCGTCAGAGGGTAGGGAAGGCCGGGGACAAGGGGAAAGCGGCTTTGAGACCTTTGCCCATCATAGAGGAGACTTTTCAGAAGCTGGCTGTGGACATAGTGGGGCCTCTCAGCAAGATGACCGGTGGGGGAAAAAATACATTCTGGTGGTGGTAGATTTCACTACCTGTTACCCTGAGGCAGTGGCTTTGTCTTCTATCAAAGCAGACAGTGGCAGATACACTGCTGACCATTTTCAGCCAAGTGGGGTTCCCCAAGGAAGTCTTGACAGACCAAGGATCCAACTTCATGTCAGTCCTGCTCTGGTGCTTGTGGGAGAAATGTGGGGTCTGGCACATCTGGGCCTCAGCATATCACCCGCAGTCCAATGTGCTGGTGGAGAGGTTCAATGGAACTCTAAAGAGGATGCTGAAAACCTTTATGAACCAACACCTGCAGGATTGGGACAAGTACTTACCTCACCTGCTGTTCATGTACAGGGAAGTGCCCCAGGAGTCCACCGGGTTTTGTCTTTGAACTGTTATATGGCAGAAGGATAAGGGGGCCCCTGGACCTGATGAGAGATGAATAGGAGGGGAAGGCCACTCCTGATGGAGAATCAGTGGTGGAGTATGTCTTGACCTTCCGAGAAAAAGACTTGCTGAGCTCATGGTCTTGGCCAAGGAGAATCTGTCAAGAGCCCAGAGGAAACAGAAGGTCCGGTGTGACCGCATGGCACGGACCCGCGCCTATGCCACCGGAGACCAGGTGATGGTTCTCATCCCCCTGAGGAAAAAAACTACAAGCTGCCTGGGAAGACCCTTTCAAGGTTGTCAAGCAACTAAATGAGGTAAACTATGTGGTGGAATGTCTAACTGGGCACACCGCCACCGGGCGTACCATGTTAATATGATGAAGGCATATTATGACAGGGGGAATGTGGTGTTGGCTGAGTGTGGACATTGGGAGGAGCAGGGAGATGACCCTTTAGTAGATTTATTCCCCTCTCTGATCAGCTAACCCCTGCCCAGCAAGCTGAGATCAGAGGGGTGCTGCATTTGTACCGACAGCTGTTTTCCAACCAGCCTGGACTCACTAATCTGACTGTCCACCGGGTGGAGACAGGATCACATCCTCCTATAAGGTGCTCCCCCTTCCAAGTCACAGGGAAAACTACTCCGGACCTGGAAAGAGAGGTCAGTGACATGCTGGCTTTGGGGGTGATCCAGCCATCTTCTAGCCTTTGGGCCTCACCTGTGGTGCTGATCCCCAAAAAGGGCGGGTCAATCCGGTTCTGTATGGACTTAATGCCATCACAGTGTCTGATGCTTACCCCATGCCCAGGCCTGATGAGCTCCTAAACAAGCTGGGAGGAGCTCACTACCTTACCACCATGGATCTTACAAAAGACTACTGGCAAGTGCCACTGGATGCAGATGCCAGGATGAAATTTGCCTTTATCACCCCTCTGGGGCTCTGAGTTCCTGGCCCTGCCTTTCGGCCTCAAGGGGGTGCCTGCTACCTTCCAGCGCCTGGTGGATCAGCTACTGAGAGGGGTGGAGAGTTTTGCCGTGGCATATATTGATGACATCTGTGTCTTTAGTCAGACTTGGGAGGACCATGTGTCCCAGGTTAAACAAGGGCTGGACTGACTCCAGGGGGCTGGGCTGACCATAAAAGCTGAGAAGTGCAAGGTGGGGACAACTGAAGTATCTTACCTGGGCCACCGGGTGGGGAGCAGCTGCCTAAACCTAGAACCAGCCAACGTGGAGGCTATCAGAGACTGGCCCGCTCCCCAAACCAAAAAGCAGGTCCAAGCCTTTATTGGGATGGTGGGGTATTATTGAAGATTTGTGCTACACTTATGTCCATAGCCGCCCCCATCACTGAGCTATGCAAGAAGGGAAGGCCAGACAAGGTGATCTAGACCGAGCAGTGCCAGAGGGCTGAAGGAGGCTCCGGTCAGTGGCCCAGTTCTGGTAAACCCAGACTTTGGCAAGCCCTTTATGGTGTTCACCGACACCTCAGACACGAGGCTAGGTGCGGTGTTAATGCAGGTTGATGAAAAGGGGGAGAGACATACCATCATGTACTTTAGCAAGAAGTTATTACCTCGGGAGCAAAACTACGCGACCATAGAGAATGAATGCCTGACTATGGTATGGGCCCTTAAGAAACCCATATCTATTTGGGCAACACTTCACTGTGTACACTGATCACTCTCCTCTGACCTGGCTACACCAGATAAAAGGAGTCAATGCCAACCTTCTGACTTGAAGCCTGCTCCTGCAGGATTATGATATGGAGGTGGGTCCGTGTGAAGGGGAGTGCCAATGTGATAGCTGATGCGTTGTCCTAGAGAGGGGGGTCTGAACTTCCCCAGGTCACTGGTTAGAGTGACCCCGCTCAGTTCAGTCTCGAAGGGGGGAGAAATGTGATGGAGTAGGGAGTATTAACCTGGTAATGTTGCATGGGAGTTTTACTAGTTTACTGTCTGCATTGATACTAAATGGTGGTGGGATATAAGGGTGTGACTTCACTTGAGGGAGGATACTTGATGGCCAGCACATAACCTGAACCCAGGAGGGGGTTGGAGCCGGGTGACGCCTTCTGTCCGGGAAACTGGACAAAGGCTGGAGGAGGAGCCAGGTTGTGTGGCTGGGTGAGACTGCTGTAAGGAGTTTGTTTGGAGCTGGCTGGGGAGACCCAGAACCTAGGTCTGGGCTCTCCACCCCCCAAGATGGACCCGACTAGGGGTCCTGTTTTCTGTACCTACAAGCTTGGTTTTAGACTGTGTTCCTGTCATCTAATAAACCTTCTGTTTTACTGTCTGGCTGAGAGTCATGGTGAATCGCAGGAAGCTGGGAGTGCATTCTGACACCCCCACACTCTGACACCCCCTTCCTGTCCCTTTGGCCCCTAAACCTGGTCGAGAGGTGCTGCACCCTAGTGGTTTAGCCGCTGGGGTTCCTAATCCCACTGCTACCCACAATCTTTGCGATGTTGAACACCTAAGGTTGTAATGTGGGTCTCCGCAGGTGCCAGGGGCTCTCCTTTCTTCAGGAGAGAGGGTACTTTGTGATTTTCCTGCAGGAGACCCACATAGATCCAGCTGCTGAGGCCAGTTGGCCTTCTGGAGTTGGGGGACTGAGTGTACTTTAGCCACCTCTGCACTCATTCAGCTAGGGGCCACCCTGTTCACCCCGACCTACATCCCGAGGTGCTGGGGGTTACCGAGATTGTGCCGGGTCACCTGCTGCACATCCGTATCTGCATGGAGGGGCGGACATTGAATATGGTTAACGTCTATGCCCCAACACCAGGCCCAGAGCGATGCATTTCTATCAGCAGGTGTCTGCCTTCCTCAGCACCTTGGATCCTCATGAGTGCCTGGTCCTGGGTGGGGACTCTAATACCACCCTTGAGGAATGGGACCACTCTGGAACCGAGAGCAGCCAGGCAAGAGGTACATCAGGCCAGCTGTATACTCTGGTGATCGAGCCCTTCCTCTGTCTCCTCTACCAGAGGATGACAGGGTTGGTGCTTCATGAGCCAGAGTTGCAGTTGGTCCTGTCAGCGTACACTGATGACATGCTCCTCGTGGGCCAGGACCCAGGCGACCTGGTGTGGGTGGAGGTGATCTACTTGGTGGCCTCTGCTGCCCAGGTCTACTGGGTCAAGAGATCTGACCTGATGGTTGGGGACGGGTGGAATATGAGCTCCCTCCCACCCATGCTTCAAGCCATTTGGTTGAGGCGCAGGTCCGCTGCTTTATGTTGGCGTTTACCTTTCCGCCACATCCTTCTCCACCGGAGAACTGACAGGATTTGGAGAGCAGGGTGCGTGAGCAGTTGTGGAGATGAACAGGGCTGCTCCAATGCCTCTCCCTGTGAGGATTGGCACTGGTGCTTAACCAGCTGGTCCTGTCCTTGCTCTGGTACTGACTCAACACCCTGAGTCCAGCCCCGGGTATCCTGGGCCTGGCTCCAGAGGTTTGCTCTGGAGTTCTTCTGGCCAGGACTGCACTAGGTCTCTGCCTGGGTTCTGAGTCTTCCCCTCTAGAAGGAAGGACAAGGCCTAGTCTGCCTCTGCAGCCAAGTCCATGTCTTCCGCTTCAGGCCCTGCGGAAACTCCTTTACGGTGCAGGTAGTCCAGCGTGGAGCATGTTGGTGCATGCCTTCCGCCGCGGGCTCCGATATGACCAGCAGCTCTTATCTCCATCCCATCTTCCGAGATACCTCTCTGAGCTACTAGTCTTCCACCAGGACCTTCTCTGGACCTGGAAGGTGTTATCGGTGACCAGGTCCATGGTGGCCACCGAGGGGGCAGACCTCCTCCTGGAATCCCTGCTACACAACCCCCATCTTCACATGCAGGGGCAGAGTCCCCCTCGGTGCACCAGAGGCTGGCCCTGGCATAAACCACCAGAATCAGAGACCTCCTGGACTATGACCGTGGGGGCGGGCTGACTAGGTGGATCCCCAAGCTCTTGGTTGGTGCTGGGGCTCTCCATTCTTCAGACCCCCTGTGTATACCCCAGGAGGTAGGGGCAGCCTTATCACCCACCTCTCATGTTTTCCTTGAGTGGGTCCTGCAAGAGGGTGCTCCCTGCACGCCCCTCACCCCTGGCCCTCATGACTTTTTCATCGGGCCCTGCCCTGTGAGTCCCAGCTCCCTACTTTCCACAACCTGAGCCGTCTGTGCTCCCTGCAGCCAGTTCACTTTCAAACCACACCAAGCAAACCTCTACACAGTTGTGCACCACATGTTTCTCTTCCTCACCCTCTTGTCCTGCCCCAATACCAAGTAGTGGGACCTTCTACCACCCGAGAAGGATAAGGAAGCCTGGTGGGCCAACTTGTACTCCACCCTGGTCTCATGACCTGGGGATATCGGTTGGCAGCTCCTTCATGGAGCCATGAGCACAGGCGTGTACTTGGCATGGTCCACCCCCGATGCCTGCCCCTTTTGTGGCATGAGGGAGACTGTTTATTGCTCTGCCCTTCCCAAGGGCCTGAGCCCGCTCGACTGTTGCTCTATCCTGCCTGAAGCCAGAGCCCTGGACCTCTTGTTACTTGGAAAATGGAGCAAAGACATAATGAACTATTGAAGCTCCTGGGAATGGACAGAAGTAGGCAATTTTAAAGCAAAAATTTGTGGGCTTGCTCTGTAGGCCATGGCAGAAATGAAGGCTTTATTCAATGACAAATAATGTCCTACTGAATCCTCATCAACTTTTCGTTTCTCCATATTTTAATTTTGAATCAGTGGATCCTTAGTTGTTTGGTACTATTGTTTCCATTGATTACTTTACTAGTCTTAATATATGAATTGGTTTTAGTAATTTAATAAATACTTGCTGCTTTGGTTTAAATATCTTATTTTAAATTATATAATTGACTGCACTGGGATCAGGACTGGTTGCATAAAGTAACCAGGAAAGGGCAGGTAGTCACGCCTGGACCTTCAAAATTTGCATGTCCACAAATGAAAAAGGGTTGAGAACCACTGGTTTAAGGCACTTAGGGGCTCTACCAGATTCTAGTTGCTGAGAAAAGACCCCTTGTTATTATGTGTAACAGCCTATAGCCTTTCGAGTGTGAGAGAGTGACAGATTGGAACATGTAAAACACCAACTGTTGATTAAAGTCATTTATACTGAAAAATGTACAAGACACTAACATTAACATTTCTGTATTAAATATTGATGGTTCTACTCCTGTTCCCATTGAAATCAATGGCAACTCCCAGTGGCTTCTGCCCACAATTTTATAGTTTATAGTACTTACTCACACTGAATAGACTTATTGATTTTAATGGGATTCCTTGAAGGAGTAAGGGTGGCAGAACTGGGTCCTATGTAGAAGTAAGGAATTGGTGAGAGTTTCAGGGTACGTCTTCACTTACCGGAGGGTCCGGCGGCAGGCAATCGATGTTCTGGGATCGATTTATCGCGTCTGGTTAAGACGCGATAAATCGATCCCGGAAGTGCTCGCCGTCGACGCCAGTACTCCAGCTCACCGAGAGGAGTACGCGGCATCGACGGGGGAGCCTTCCTGCCGCGTCTGGACCCGCGGTAAGTTCGGACTAAGGTACTTCGAATTCAGCTACGTTAATAACGTAGCTGAATTTGCGTACCTTAGTCCGAAGTGGGGGCTTAGTGGGGACCAGGCCTCAGATTCAGCTTTAGTCATTTTGATACGCTGGGCACCATTCAGTGCAGTTGTCATTTTATGTGAAGTATTTACAAGGAATATTTATTGTTCCTTTAAATGTTCAACTGTGCTGACTCAAACTAACAAGTGCCACCCTGATCTTGTGCAGGGAAAGAGAAATAACTGGCAGAACATTGCACCTTTTACAAAAGGGCTGTTTGTATATTAACTGGAATTAAAGGACCAAGCATCATTCCCCTCCTAGCAACTTCCCTCAGCCAAACCTGGAATGACTGGTGTTGATTATATTAAATCAGGTTCCTCCCCTGTGATTATGAAAAGGTCATGTCTGGACTTGAAAGCGTTGGTAATCAGCAAAAGATTTGTTGAAAATTATTAAGCTTCACTGGCGGGGGCGGGGGCGGGGGAAGGTAAAGAATCAGAGCTGTTTGAAATTGAAATGAAAGCCGTATATCTTCAGTAAACCCAAGACAGTTATTAGCACTTTGTCATCCTGAGGAATTTGAGCTACAAACTTTGTTCCTTCTGGCAGAATGTGATTTTACAATCCATATAAATACAGGAAAGTGTAAAGCAAATAAAAAAAACCTTACATATCAGCCCTGTTTAGTAACTGGAAAATAATTGACTGGTTATTTCTGTCCCCAGTCTCCTGCCCACAAGTTCCCCCAACTACAGAATTTCCAGAGGCCTTTTCTTGAATCTTTATCTTGGGTGTTCTTCCCAGTGACTTACACTATAACATAATACCTGTTAAAATGAACAATGCAGTGCCTCCTGGTACAGTACTAGGATGTGAGTTAATATATTTACTAATGAGCTGTAAAAGGAGTGAGCACTGAGGTGGCAACATTAAGAGATGATACAAATTAGTTCAGTGAGTCAAGACTAGAGAAGATCACTGGGAACTTTAGAGAGAGTTAAAGCCAGCACATTAGTAGATGAACAATCAATGTGACAAATGCACAATAACGTACAATGGAATAGCAACTTGCATGTGATCTTACTGAGCACTAAATGAACTGTAACGGCTTGGGAGTTTGACCTGGGCATCATTGTGAATAGCACAAGCGAAACATCTGCCTGTTGCGCAGTAGTCAAAAAGGGAAACAAAATAGGATTCATAAGGAATGGGGTAACATCATTACATAAGTCAATGATATGGCATCATCTGGGTGGCTCTGTTCATTTCTGTATACCCAATCTCAAGGAGATGATGGGGGTGCAGAGCACAGTGATGAAATGATTTGAGGCATGGAAAAGACTGAAAAGGCTGGAACTATTTACAGACAACAACTGTAGCCCTAAGGATTAATCTGCTTGTTTGTATAAATATATCTTCTTATAAATTTGATGTAATAGGCTTATAGATTTATATTAAAAATAAGTTTGGCTGAAATGCAAGAGGCCTACAGGCCAAAACCCTGTATGTTAAAGCTAAGGCAAAGTTAGCACATTTTGGGACCCTCACCCAGAAAAGTAATAGACAAAACACCCACACCGATGTCTAGAGACCTTTTGCCTAAACCAATAACAATGGAGGATGGCATAGGGGATTGTTACAAAATGTAACAAGTACGCCACAAGTGCGTACATACCTGTCATCCATACGCACATACATATTAGCCTCTGGGGTAAGTGTACCCTAACATTTCTGTGGGGGAAGGATAACATTTGGGCATAAGAGGAAGGATTTCCAACCAATGCCCTATAAAAAGGCAATGCCTCTCACCATTAGGGAGGCAACCTACCTACTCCTCTCTACTCTTCATTGCCTCCACCTTCAACAACGTATCGATGCTACTCATCTACAATGGCTATTAACTATTAATAGGCCGTACTTTATTTCTTTTCAAACTAAGTTCGAGGGATTGGCTAAGCTTGGTTTTCCCTATGTTTTATTTTAGTTCAAGGCTTATAGAGTTCAGTTAAAGAGTAAGAAACTTTAACAGCTCTGCCTTGGCTTCCTCTAACAGAGGTGTGAAAATGGAACTGCCACAGGCACGGTCCTATATCTTCCAACACCGGGTTATTAAAACAGAGTGTGAGTATTAACCAAGTTTGCAGCACATAATATTCTATCATATGTATCTTTTGAATAACAGTAATACAAGTGTAACTCCGTAATTCTAACTATTTCATTGATTTTAATATAAGGTTTTTATGACTATATCTATCTCAGTGTAAGCTTCCTGTCATACCCCCAAAGGTCCTTTTATAAACTCTGTGAAGCCTGATTCAGGATGAACTTTATCTTCTGATCAAACAAATTGGTGAGCCTAAACTCATACTAATTTATACATCATAATAATTATTATTATTAATTTTATTTAACTTTTAATAATAACAATAATAATAATAACAATAATAATTAATAAATTAAGTGGATACAATAAACCAACATGACTAACACACCCCAAATCATGCTACACAACAGGGGAATGCTAAGGGTATATAAAATGACTAGAGAAGGTAAACCTTTGCTCTTCACCTTCTCTCGTAACACAGGAGCAAAGGGACATCCAGAAGATATTGCAGAATCCAAGGGGATTCAGAGAAGGGTGATGAGAAGGCTTAGCAGCCTGGAGAAACTCCCATAATAGATTGAAGGGATTGGGATTGTTTACCTTTCAAAGGAGATGAATAATAAGAGTGACTCACGGTAAAAGTATTGTTGCCCCTTTTGGCCATGAGTGGCTAGTCAAAGTTTGGGGACCTGAGGATGTTCCAGCTGGAAGTAGAAGTTGATGGAATCTGGTATTCTTTGATGCAATCTGGTTTATTTACAAGGAACGTACAAAGTTCTGCTTCTCGGAACATAGAAGGGAACTGAGCACAAAAGGAGCAGTTTGTTATCTTACAGTACCAAGCCACTTTAGCCCACACCAGACCCAAAAGTTCTGTCTAGCTTTTTCCAGGGTCATGCTGTGTTCTTAGGCTACTTCTTGGCTTCCTTGCTTTTTGCCTCAGCCTCTCTGTTCTTGTCGGTTCTCAGTTTCTTCCCCCCTCACACACCTGGTCAAAATACTTAGTGGAACCTCCCATGATGCTAGTTTCTGGGAAGACTAGCAAGCCTTTATTAGATCCCATAACTGTCTCTTACAACTTTCTTAAATGAAGGTCACATTCACACCTCAGTTTGAATGAGGTTTTAACTCAACCCCTAAGAAGGATTAACCCTGCTCCTAACATATTAAATAATAGTGATCTAGAAGAGGCAGATATGGAGAACAGAATATCCCATTCTCATAACACAAGAACAAAGGGACATCAATGAGATTAAAAGGTGGCAAATTCAAAACCAATTAATGGAAAAAACTTTCATGTGACATAAAAACAAATTGTAGAACCCACTACCCAAGGAGGTCATTCAGGCAAGATTCAAAGACATTTTTATGGATAAGAATATCCAAAGTTGTAATAGGTTTAACATCCATTCCAAAATACTCATGCTTCAGACTTTAAGCCAACCTCTAACTATCAGAGGTCAGACTGAGACCTTCATAGAGGTAGATTATACCATATCTGCCTACTGTGGGTTCTTGCACCTTCACCTGAAGCAGCTGGTACTGGTAAGAGATAGGATACTGACCTAGATGGATCTCGGGCCTGGTTCAGTCGGTCAATCCAGGAATATTGAAATGCAGCAAATTAACATTATTAGCCTGTGGAATTCATTGAAACAAGTATCGAGACTAAAATTTTAAAAAGCTTGGACATTTTAATTGATAATGAGAACATTCCCAAATATATTAGAGGGAAACAACATTTTTAGGAGGAATAAAAACCTCTCTGCAACAAGGGCATAAAACATCCACTCATTAATTAAGTTAGAAAGAACTTCTGATAGGCAGGTTATTCCATAATTGTCCACAATGGGATTTTTTGTACCTTCTTCTTAAGCATCTGATACTGGCCACAGTTCAAGACAGGATACTGGCTAAATGAGTGATGGGTCTGATTTGGTATGAAAATTTCTATGCCATCCAAATCCATGCGCCATATTATTTTGTCACTACATTGGTTTTACATCAGCATAACAACTCCATTGATATTATTTGTGTCGCTAAGATTTACCCCAGTATAAGTAAATTGTACTAATAAATATTAGGCTTCACAAAAGCATCCTATTGCAATACAGCAATTAAGTAAGAGCAACTATTGATTTGTTTCTTAACACTTTGCCTTTGAAGCTGAATTATCTATTTCACCATTGGCTTCATGCTGGCCCCATAGCTTATATTCTTTGTTCGCAGATGTCTACACTTCTATTTAGCTAAATTAAAAAAGCATTGTTTGCTTGTACCCAATGTACCAAGCGATCTAGAACTAGGTTACAGGATATTTTTATCCTTTGTAGACCATAGCAGTGTTATCAGCTCTCACAATTTTATTGCAAATCTTGTGCATTTGGTGGTTGGGTTTTTTTGTTTGTTTGGTTTTTTTTTTTAAGATCCAGTTCCTGGCCATATGTGAATATTTTACTCAAAGCAAGTATGAGTTTCTAGTCATCATGGTTGCAGAGAAAAGCTTGAAAAAAATGAGACCTAAAGGCTAAAGTACCAGAATGCAAAGCAAAAGAATTCAATGTTAGTGTTTTTGTTTATGCTTAAATCTCATTATTTTAAGTCAAACGTATGATTCTGGGGAACTGACTCAAATTTTGAATCCTTGAGACTGGCAACACTGCACTGGGTCAAACCCAGCCCGTGTTAGTGAAAGATAGGCCAGTTTATATAGTATACAGGAAATAAATTATATAGGAAATAAAATAGATTTAAGTCCAGAAAGAACATTTAGAATCTATTGGCCACCTGTGTAACCTGGATCAGACTCTGACCCAGTAATTTCTACATCAAGTCCATATCTTGGTTGTCTAAGTCCATTTCCTAGAGACTGAGATGGGCCAGAATCAAAACCCTAGAACCAAGTATCCCTGCATTTTATTACATATCTGTATTGTGGTAGCACATAGGGGCTCCAGTCACAGACCGGGAGTTCTGTTCTCTGTAAAAGCACAACAAAAAGAATCCCTATGGTGACCGAGTGCACCCCTATATTCACATCCTACACAATGTAGTAGAAAAAGGGCCTGAAATATAAGGCCTTGTTATCAGAGGCCTGGTATGAGGCCTGGACTAAAGTAGTCAAAACATTGCTGATATAAAGCAAGAAGCAGGCTCTGCTCACAGAATCTGGCAAGAAAGGGCTCATATTGCAGAAACACACATTCCTAAGTAGTGCTAGGCACAATAATATATATGCAAACACTCCACAAAGGTGGTACCAGAACACCTCAATACCAAAACACACTCCCCAAAGGTAAGAGGAACGTGCTGACCCATCTTAAGGATAAGGTCAGGATAACAGCAGGATAGAGAGGTTTTGCTCAAACCAACACGTACAAAGTAATGGGTGGCACCCTAATACGTCAGAGGGTGGCACCCTGATACATTGGGGCAAGACGTAATTTGGTGGTATTGGTGTATAAAGATGCATCTCAGAGGCAATGTCTTTGTCCAGCCGAGGGGGCAGTGGAAAGTCCCACACTCACTGACTGAGCTGCATCCATCGTCATGGGCATACATGTGCTAGTGTAACTGTAGACATTGATCCGGGAAGCTAGGACCGTGCTTTGTTGGCAATAAACCTGGCCGGACGCTTTTGCTATTAAACCAAGTCTTGTGGTCATTGGGCAGTTTGATTGGAGCCTGCTGTACGGGCTATCCGGTCAGAGCCAGTGCAGCATGCAGAGAGAACACACGCACGCAGCCAAACACCTGATGACACACAGTATTGTAATAATCTGAACAAAATAGGCCTTATAAAGTGTCATTTGAAAACTAACTCCTCACTGGTCAATAATATCATGGTGAAATGTGAGTATATATGTAAAGTTATTAACATAAGCTGAAATTACAACTGAAATGAGTTTACCAGACAAGTATGGTCAATAGATAAACCTGCTCCCCAAAGACAAAGGACAAACTAATACTTCTCTCCAGGTGTCAAAGCTGACTGGCAATCACCTATCAAGTGGCCATTCTTTGACAATGGAGGGGGGGCAGGAAGATACCGATCTACATTTTAGCAAACATGGAACCGTTTTTACCTCAATGTCTGTCCTCACAGAGGGAAGAACTTTATCTAGCGGTAACCCTCAGGAAAATGCATTTCTAAGGGTGACTGGACTATAAAAGTAAGGGGCAAAAGCACCCAATGTTTTTTCTCCTGTTCTCTTTTTCTTCCTCACTGTCTTTCACCTAAGATGACAAAGGAACCAACTTGTGGACTTTGAGAGAGATTCGGACCTGAGAATTTAGGTTGAACCTTAGTGGGTGACTAGATGGGCAGTATCTAATCAGTAATGGAATTTGTGTAATCCCTTGCTCTCACCCATAGTAACTGTGTGCAGATGTCCAGAGAAGGACCGCTCATGGTTGACAAAAATAGGGGTTGTTACACATGTGTTCTGTGATTGACAAGACACTGGTGCTTTACAAGCGATGTTTGTTACCAGGTATGTTAAATAATGAACCACAGATTGATATTTAGATCAGTAAAAAAGTCACTTCTTATCACGGATGGTTTCTGTAATAATGGCTTAGTTACAGATGTCTAACTTATTGATTAGGTAAGTTAAAGTGTCTGGGATAAAACCTGCAATACAATCAATCATGGAAATGGAATTTCTTTGTCCTGCACACTACATAAGGAAAGGGACCTGGGGAGTTAGTTAAAAATGAACTGAACTGCAGTCACTTCTCTAGTGTTCAGGTTGGTTGGGTAATGTATAAAACCTTCCTTTCTGTGTTCTACTGCATTAATCTTTGACTAATAATCTTTGATTAAATAAATGCCACTTGATCCTGTTATTTGACATCCGTATTATTGTTATTAACAATTTGAACCTGTAACAGCAGGAAACAGTTTGCGGGTGTGGAAGAAATACCAATTTACAGGAGATATATTTATGCTAATTGTATTATGCAAATATAATTAGGGAAATGCAAATGTAAATAGTAAACCTGCCTTCCAACAGTGAGAACTACTTACAGAAGTCAGCCTTTCAGTACAAAAGGAAAGATTTTTAAAGATATGGGAACATGTTGGCCTTTACTGTTTCCTTGAGTTTTGCGAAAAATTTTCCCTCTCAATTTTAACGGACACTGTCAGGTTGCTTTAAGACCGCAGGTTAGTTTTGTAAAAGCATAAGTTTCCCAAATATATGGTAAATTACGCATTTTCCGTGATATTCGTGTTAGGATTTTTTTATTTTAGTTTTTGGCTTGGATTGCAAACATTCCCCTGCAGAGCTTGCAATGGAAACACTCTGGCAGGACATGCAGAAAGTAAAACCAACTTCACCTCCCTAAACCTCAGTTTCCCCATTTGTAAAATGAGATTAATGATGCCAACCTCTCATCAATTGCTTTGAGATCGAAGGGTGAAAAACACTACATAAAAACTAGGTGTTATTATTCCCCTGGCTAAATAAACAACCAGGATTAATGTGCAATTCATAGATTTTATGCCAAAATAGACCCCTGGGATCATCCTCCCTGATGTCCTGCATGGCACAGGCCATAGAATTTCACCCAGTGATCCTTTCAGCAAACCTAATGATGTAGAGTACACCACAGTACAATCCATTTTTAATTTTATACCTACTTTATACACATTACCCTGCACCTTGTATAATCTGGCCATTAAAGCTATTTGTAACATTGGTAAGGAATTTGGCCCCAGTTCTCCTCTCAAGTCAGTTTAACTCTCTGGGATTACTTCTGATTTACAACAATATACGTGAGAAAAGGCTCATATTCTTAAGATCTGATTTTTATCTCAAGTGTCCCTTTAAACCATTGCTTTTAAAGGAAAACTTAATTCAGAACAGTTATTTCTAACTTACTGGAAAAAATATTTTCCTCACTTCCAGAACTAATTGGGAGTTGTTGTTTTTTTTTTAAATGCAATGGCCCAGAACTCATGTTTGGGCAGAGCAAAACAAAAAACTCAAGCAGTCTATGTTTGAAATTCTACTCTGACTCTGGATCAGATAATTTGAGTGACTCTTAACTACAGTTACACGAACAGCTACATTTTAAAGAATTAGGGAGAGTCTGCTAAAATCTGAACCAACTCAAAATCTTTATCCAGAACTTCATCTCAACCTTTACTGGGGTTCCAAGAAGTCTGATTAGTTAGTTTTTCCTGTGGATGACTCTGTAGGAAAAACATCTTGGCTTAGATAAATCAAAGCTTCTCTTCCAGGAAAGGCCAAAAAAGTTCTTTTCCACCTTAAGACTCTGAACAGACTATTTGATAGTCACAGGTATCCCTGAGAGGGAAACAACAACTTTTCCTGCTCTCTCTCACTATAAATGGTGACAAATATTTTAAGAGATGTTCCTTGTTTGAAAGTGCTTATAATCTACACTAACTAGTGTAAAAGACAATCCTGAAATTCTAACTACTTTTAGGGAAATTCAGGGATCAAAACATCTCCTCCCTCCCCTTTTTTTCTATCTAGTCTGTTTTTGTCTATCTATCTTCTTCCTATTCTAAGTACTATGTTTGATTTTAAAAGCAAGCTAACTTGAGGACACTCCATTTATAAAAGAAGCCCCCTTCCATGGGAGGGTTTTCACTAATTGGAAAGGGGTGGGGCAGGGCTCAGGCCCTAAATATAAAACCCTGCCTGGCTCCAGGCTGGCTGTTATTAGTAATCCAGTTTCTTTGCTTTAGGGAAGGGAGATGCTACACAGATAAGAGTGGAGTGGGGGCATTATATAGCTAAAAGGTAGAACTTAATCCTAACTATTATGAGGGTTTTAATTAGTATTAGCCCAGAAACCTTAGTTGCTGGTTCTTTATGTTGATGATTACATACCACCTCTTGATGATGAGGTTAGGACTGAAATAATAGAATTCTGAAAGCACTATCTATCACTTCACCCTTAACTCACTTGAAGAGCAGATGCTCAAACATAGTGTCATTGACTTTCATCTTTGTTCCTCCTTCTTGATATTCTGCTGCTGTTTTTCCCTTAACAGTAGAGACACTTCACTAGAGCCTTTCAGTTCAAGATTTCAATGGGACCTGATTCAAACTCAGACACCCCAGGGAGGGTCTGTAGAGTTAAAAAAGGGCCATAGGCCTCTTTCAAATGTCTGAAGCTAAGGCATGGAGAGATGAAGTGCTCTGCCCACCATCACCCAGTGCAGGATTGTGCCGTATGTAATGCAGGATGGCGTTACCTAAGGCAGAATCCCTCCCAGGTGTACAGAAAAGGTAAAGCTGTCTTGTAGGCAGTAGCTCACTCCCCATTGCCTTTTGGAGCTCGGACAGTGCAGTGTGGGGCAGGGGAGGTAGTGCTTCAGCAGTCTGTTCTTTCTCCATTCCTCATTCCCACTCACCCATTAGGGTACTATTTAAGCAGCTACAATGTTTTTCTAGCATCTGTAAAAATCTAAGACAGCCCAGAACATTGTTGAAGTACTACAGGGATTTCAAGACCTCTGCAGTAACCACATCCTGCTCACCAGAGCTGCTGATGACCTTTCTGGTCAGAGGGAGACAGAGCTGGAAATATAGCTCTGGCTCTTGACCCAGTTTGTGTTAAACCAGCACTGTTTTCCAAAGGAAACGGGATACAGTGAACACCAACAGCCTATTACAGTGAACAACATCACATCTGAGCACTACACCAAAGTACAATTCCTCACAGTCCTTATTTAAACTTAAGTTAGAGCAAGAAAATTCCTTCCAATTTACTCTATAATGGAGGACTCATATAACGATCAACCAGAACAAAACCCGAGAGCTCAGCTCTTTAGAATTGTCTCCCAGGTTTTCCTTCCTGCATTCACAACCCCTTTTGCTGGTTCTTGATATCTTTATTTATTTGGGTTAAGATGTGTCACTATGTATTCCACAAACATATCTGCTGTTTACTCAGAGAATAGGAACCAAGTTAGACTGTGTTTTTTCTTTTTTTCAACTGCTTGAGCCTAATATATAAAAATAGGTTTCTGAATAGCTGCTTTGATGTAAATTGGATAAACATTTACATCAAAGTGGTTCTGATTAACACCTGCTGCTCTCTAATGCAGTTGAAAAGTTAATCATGTTTGAAATTAGGGAGCCAAATCAAAACACTGGTTTGGAAACAAAAAAGCCTTATTTAAGGAGAGAAATGGGCTCAAATAAATGCATCTATATAATTTGACAGGAGAAAGGATGGTTTCTACTGGAGGCTAACTATGTGACATGAATGTATAGATTCATGCAAAATTATCAATTGCTTGTAACAGCAGCAGTGGCAGTGGCTGAGATAAAGTGAATGGGGGAGGAGAGAAAATGGTGTGTGTTTTGTTTTTGTTTTTTCAATAAATAAAATGTGTTCCTCATACGGGAATCTCAAAAATCCCTTGCATCCAATAGAAAATCCCCTATGAAGGGGAGAGGTGGAGTCTTCATCATGTGAGATCTTTAAATGAAGCCTGAATGTCTTTTGAAACATACTCTGATTCAACCACAAGTTATGGACTACATGCAGGAATTAGTGGGTGAAATTCTTGAGGAAAGTCAGAGCACAATGGTCCCTTCTGGCTTTTTAGTCTGACTCATGCCCTTTCACTCCCACTACTTCTTTTTCTCCCTAGCTGCACTGGGTTTATTTGACAGGTTTCAGAGTAGCAGCCGTGTTAGTCTGTATCCCCAAAAAGAAGAACAGGAGTACTTGTGGCACCTTAGAGACTATCAAATTTATTAGAGCATAAGTTTTCGTGGACTACAGCCCACTTCTTCAGATATGCATCCGAAGAAGTGGGCTGTAGTCCACNCGACAATCCTGTGGCACCTTGTAGATTAACAGACATATTGGAGCATAAGCTTTCGTGGGTGAATACGCATGCGTCTGACAAAGTGGGTATTCACCCACAAAAGCTTATGCTCCAATACATCTGTTAGCCTATAAGGTGCCACAGGACTTTGTTGTGGTATCCTAAAAGTGCTATAAACTTCCTGGTTAAAGGGCGTTGCATGCCTCATTAACACAAAATTGATTTGCATGCTGTAGGATTGGATTATATCAAGGTGTGCAGAACCAGTAGAATCTGCGCTGTTTGTTGGAAAGCAAAAGGCTTCATAGTGAGGATTATCTACAGACCTGTATTCCTCTAGTTTGCTGTTTTGAAGAGCCATATAAAACTCAGTCCTATTAAACTTGCCATCAGATTTTTTTGGTACAGGAAGAATTAGAGCTTTATTTTCATTTAACTGGCATCTGTTTTTATACTAGAAGAAATAAGTGGAGATGTTTCATAAATAGTAAACATTTATTCTGCTCCAGAATATAGAGGATGTTGTGAGGAAATGTTATGATGATTGGCAAAATGTTCAACTGCTCTGAAGAGAGTGAATGATGACAGCCTTTCTGAACGCTTGGGTTATGTGGCTTTTGTCTATCGTGCTCTAGTTCAGGTACACACTTGCCATTTAATGGTTTAAGCTTACCTTAGTGTCAGATATGCATCCGAAGAAGTGGGCTGTAGTCCACAAAAGCTTATGCTCTAATAAATTTGTTAGTCTCTAAGGTGCCACAAGTACTCCTGTTCTTCTTTTTGGGTTTATTTGAGGCTCTCATCCTGCGTCAAGGTCCACAATCATAGATCCATTCACCTATATGAAGTGCCTTTGGGGCAGGAATCTGTACTGGAAGTTTCTAATGCAAGATCAGGGTCTTACACTATAAACTCTGTAGGGACCTCTTTCTATTTTATTTGACCATAATCCTTGGCACTTACAGCAGTGTGTAAGTAAATTAACCTCCTCTATTATAGGGATGTATAGTTTATATATAGATTATGGGAGTTTCAGTCAGATGCATAGTGATCATGCAACCTTAAAATCGTCATGTGGTGAATTCTCGAATGTGCTTCAGTTGCCCTCTTTGAATTCTTGAGCTCCAGCATTTGTCACAAGGCCATGTTGAAGAACTCTGAACCATCACTGGTCAAATGCGGCCAATCTCCATTTTGAATTTTTGTGGGAAGGTTTAGTGTATGTGCGAGGACAAAGAGGAGCCTCATACAGGAGATATTTCCCTATTTGTGATAGCAATGATTGAAGAAATAGTCTCTCATAGCAGATAGTGAGATCAATGGGGTTGGGACCATCTTTTTGTTATGTGTACTGTACCTAGCACAAAGGGGCCTCATACCCTGATTGGACCTCTACCAAAATACAATTCCAATCTTGTGCTGGCCCTCTGCCCAGGAGTTCCTTTCACCCCCTGTCTTTCCAGAAAACCTCTGAAAAGCCATTTCTGCCCTTTTCACTTCTCTCCACAGCTCCCTCAGGTGCTGAGCCCCTGTGACTCTCAATTCAGTGGCCAGGGTTCAGCACCTCTCTGGATCAGGCCCTTAGTGACTATTGGAAAATAAGAGGTGAAGGCTCAAGAGAAGTCCAAGAGTCACAACAGAAACCATTTATTTTACAAGAGCTGGGGGAAAAATAGATTACTAAGTCCCCTGAGTAAACATGTGTCTTATGCCCCAGGATTTCATGTTCTTGTTTATGCCTCTATGATTAAAATTACTCTGGGAAATGAATACACAGGTTATAGTTAGGTTATGTTTCTTTATAATTCTTTAATTGCTCAGACCAAGCAGTGACCATGCACAGGAAGGGGCATTTGTACTCCCTATGGATTTCTGACTTGTTGAATCACAGCCACACATAGAAGTGGCTTAAGGGAATCTGCATGCAGTGTATTGATAGGAACGGAGAGAGAAATGGTCCTGCATTGAAGTGGACTTTACTAATTATTGCTTCATAAACAGGGCATAGCCCACCTTATCCTCATCCTGTCACCTCCTATGTACTGAAACAAGTTACGATTGGTTAGTCCTCTGTGGATGCTGCTACACAACCAATGGGAGATAATGTCACTGCTTGGGAACTGAGAAAGGAAGGCTCCTGTCTCAGACTACCAATCCCTGGTTTCTCTTCCTTTCTAATTTAAGAGACAGAAGAGGATGCCCACTCTGTCTCCGTATTTGCCAGTTGTCTTCCCCTCCAAATGTTGTTTCATCTCTGTTGCATTTCTTCTTCCTTTAGGTTAAAATAATCTGTGTCTCGCTGCTTCTCTGCACCACAAGATGTGGTGGTTTGGTTGGAAAAGAATTGAAAAAGGAGGACTGGCTGGGAAGAGACTAGTTCCTATTTCAGATTGGGTTAGGCTAGTTATTTCCCAGCTCTAGCTCCTTAGATCCAATGGTGAAAAGAACCATAAAAAAAAAAAAAAATCTCTGAGGTAGAAGACAGATTTTTTACTTCTCCAAAAAGGCAAGACTTCCATCAGCACCGAGCACCACTCAGAAGTGGTGCTAGGCAGGTTTGAAAACATAGGAAGTGTGGAAAAAAGAAAAGTTCAGACTCACAGGGGGTCAATATTATTAAATATGGGGGAAAGAGGCCTGACTAAAAAGAGGGGGGCAAAGAAGGGGGAAATCAAAGAAATGAGGTTGATTCTTCTTGCTGAGAATAAACATTTATTTTCAAAAATCTCCTATCAGTAGCAAATTTTCTTTGTAAGAACCCCCTGAATGCGCTATTAAGAACAAGTTCACCCTATTTACCGAGAATATGAAACACTGAGTATTTAGCGTCTGAAACACAGGCACTGAGCTGAATAGATCTACCCTTCTGAAGTTCTATAGCTGTAACTTTCATGTGTCTCCCTTATCTCCTGATCTCCTTTCTGAAGGTCAGAGCATCAAAGACAATAAGCATGCAAGCAGTTTTACTCCTTCAGAGGCTACTACAATGTACTTAAGTCATCTGTCTGCTCTGTGAGAAGACTCCAGCTCTTTTGATTGGCCATATGCTCTTCTGGTCCCAACAGCTGTTGGAGAGTTGAACTTTATTCCCAATGATGGGCAAGGATGGGAAAACTTTTACTGTGGGAAGAGAAGAATAACAGAAATAAAGACATTTCAGTCTGGTATTGATCTTGGCAAGTTCAGCAGCTGCAGGAGAGAATTGCTCCTTTCAATGAAAAATGATTTTGCAGAGAGAAACCTCCCTAGCCCTACACCCCCAAGCCACTGTGCATTAGCATCATGAGAAGCTGCTTCTCACCCAGGGGATAGGATTGTAGGTCATCTTTAGAGAATGTGCTCTGACAGCAAAATTACTTCTGCAAATGTTACTATTATTTTAACCAAGATGCCTTATATTTCTGCTGCCTTTTCTTTGAGATAGGGTGACCACAGTATTCCAGGTGACTTCTCTGGAGGCATTATAATAACTTGTATCCCATTCCTTGTACACCCTCACTTTTCACCATTACATGTTGAGCAAAGGACTTCAATGAGTTGAACACCATGACAGAATGAGACATATTTAATTTAATTCTAGATTATTCATCCTACTCTAATCCTGCTAAAAGGTATCAGAGATGGAAACTGATGACATGAGACCTGTTTTGTAGCATTATAATCTCACGTGGGTAGTATAGAAATGTATTGGTGGGTCTTAGGCGAGTCTGACTGTCAGCCCAGTCAATGGCTTGCACTTGTTCTAAAATATAAATTAAAACATACACATAATGCCCATTTGCAACAGTAGGCAATTAAATTACACTACAGTGCTCACGACTGAGAAATTAAAACTATCCACACTGCAATATTTGAACGTCCAGCAGCATTTGTGCAATACAGAATAGGCAATGCTGTGATGCCAGAAACCACTGTGTAGTGTGTGTGCTTATGGCATGTTATTTAACCAAAAAAAACTATGTGCAGATTTCTTAGTGAATCATTTTTAAAAGACCCCACCACCATCCATCCATGCAGTGGATATCTTTCCTCCATCTGTCATGGCTATTGAATACAAGTGTTCAAGTCTGGTGATTTTGGAGTTTTGTTCCATTCTCCTCCCCCCCCCCCCCCCCCCAATATGTAGTATCCCAGATTGGTCCTTCTGTGACGTTGAACTCTATATGATCTTATAAAAATATGCTAATGAGTGGAATATGCTTCATGCAAAAGGTCTCTTCTAAGGTATCATTAGAAAGCTTATTATCTACTGAATGTGGTCATCCTATTTGCATAAATGTATCACTCTTCTATCTGAAACTAGAAATATGAAACCTAACTCTGAGGTCCTATTGTAGTAATGCAAAGTGTGGGCCATTAATGGTGGTTTGGAATATTAATGGCTCCCATTAACGAGGACAATTGCATGCAGATGGCTCTGTTTTACTTGTAAGGCTTGGTCTACACTAGCCCCCTAATTCGAACTAAGGTACGCAACTTCAGCTACGTGAATAACGTAGCTGAAGTTCGAAGTACCTTAGTTCGAATTAGTTCGAACTTACCTTGGTCCACACTCGGCAGGCAGGCTCCCCCGTCGACTCCGCGGTACTCCTCTCGGCGAGCTGGAGTACCGCAGTCGACGGCGAGCACTTCCGGGTTCGACTTATCACGTCCAGACTAGACGCGATAAGTCGAACCCAGAAGTTCGATTTCCAGCCGTCGAACTACCGGGTAAGTGTAGCCAAGGCCTAAGTCTTCCTGTATACATCTGTGCTGGCAAGTGGGTAATGAAGTCTTACAGTGACGTGTGATCATGTCACCTGACCTGGAATCCATCTTTAACCTGGTGCTTTTCCATTGAGAAGGAGGGGTGGGAACCCAGAGGGACACAGGTTTCCCACCTTCTGCAAAAGATATATATAAGTGGGTGGAACAGAACAAAGTGGGCAGCCATCATGAGAAATCCCCTAGCTACCACCTGAGCTGGAACAAGGGCTGTACCTGGGGAAAGGATTGTGCCAGACTAGGAAGGCATCCAGTCTGTGAAAGAAACTTATTGAAACATCTCTGAGAGTGAGATTTTATCTGTATTCCGTTTTCTTACTGTATTAGACATAGACTTCCATGTTTTATTTTATTTTGTTTAGTAATTTACTTTGTTCTGTCTGTCACTACTTGGAACCACTTAAATCCTACTTTCTGTATTTAATAAAATTGCTTTTTACTTATTAATTAACCCAGAGTATATATTAATGCCTCGGGGGGGGGGGGGGGGAGAAACACCTGTGCATATCTCTATCAGTTTTATAGTGGGTGAACAATTTATGAGTTTACCCTGTAAGCTTTATACAGGGTAAAACGGATTTATTTGGGGTTTGGACCCCATTGAGAGTTGGGCATCTGAGTGTTAAAGACAGGAATACTTAAGAACATAACGGCTGTACAGGGTCAGACCAAAGATCCATCTAGCCCAGTATCCTGTCTACCGTCAGTGGACAATACTAGGTACCCCAGAGGGAGTGAACCTAACAGATAATGATCAAGTGATCTCTCTCCTGCCATCCATCTCTCCCTCTGACAAACAGTCTAGTGACACCATTCCTTACCCATCCCGGCTAATAGCCATTAATGGACTTAACCTCCATGAATTTATCCAGTTTTCTTTTATACGCTGTTATAGTCCTAACCTTCACAACCTCCTCAGGCAAGGAGTTCCACAAGTTGACTGTGCGCTGTGTGACTAACTTACTTTCATTTGTTTTAAACCTGCTGCCTATTAATTTCATTTGGTGACCCCTAGTTCTTGTATTATGGGAATAAGTAAATAACTTTTCCGTATCTACTTTTTCCACATCACTCATGATTTTATATACCTCTATCATATTCCCCCTTAGTCTCCTCTTTTCCAAGCTGAAAAGTTCTAGCCTCTTTAATCTCTCCTCATAGGGGACCCATTCCAAATCCCTAATTATTTTAGTTGCCCTTCTCTAAACCTTTTCTAGTGCCAGTATATCTTTTTTGAGATGAGGAGACCACATCTGTACGCAGTATTCAAGATGTGGGCGTACCATCGATTTTATATAAGGGCAATAATTTATTCTCTATCCCTTTTTTAATGATTCCTAACATCCTGTTTGCTTTTTTGACCGCCTCTGCACACTGCGTGGACATCTTTAGAGAACTATCCATGATGACTCCAAGATCTTTTCCCTGATTCGTTATAGCTAAATTAGCCCCCATCATGTTGTATGTATAGTTGGGATTATTTTTTCCAATGTGCATTACTTTACATTTATCCACATTAAATTTCATTTGCCATTTTGTTGCCCAATCACTTCGTTTTGTGAGATCTTTATCTGCTTTCAGTTTAAGCCTACAACTGTTAGGGGACGTGGTTCAGACCTGGGTCTGGGTTTGCAGCAGGCTAGTGGGTCTGGCTCAAACCAGGCAGGCCACTGAAGTCCAAAGCTGGGAGGGCAGGGAAAGCAGGGGCAGAAGTAGTCCTGGCACATCAGTTGGCAGCTCCCAAGGGGGTTTCTGTGATCCAACCCGTCACACCTTCAATCTCTCCATCAGGAGCACTTAGGCCAAGGAGAAGCAGAGTAACCTAGTGTATCGAACTGGGACTCGAGAGACCGGGGTTTTAGTCTCAGCTTGGCCACTGACTTTGTGTGATTTTGGGCAAGTCACTTAATTCTTCTGTACCTTGGTTTCCCCATATTGTCTGCAGGGTACAATTCACCCTTGTGCAGAGGGCCAATAAAAGGCTTATGCATCACTAAGCCCCTCTCAGAATAGGACTTGAATTTTACTTAAGCAGTACATAGGCTTTGTGCAGCCTCTCTATGTTCAGGGAGAAATTCACCCACCGTGTGGAGGTTATGTGGTGCAAATGCGTGTGGGAGACTCGCATATTGAACAAAGAGGATAACAATACATATTATGCAGCTGTCTCATGCAATGCCTGATCCAACTCCCACTGAAGTTGATGGAAAGATTTCCATTGACTTCAGCAAAGGTCAGGTTGGACCCTCATGTGCTGTCCAACTGTTGCTATGGTTTTTGCACTGTGTAATCTCTAGTAATCCTTTGGGCAAATGTGTGTCTCATTAAGCTGATTCTCAACACTAAATCCTTTTACCATGGTTTCTTGGTGTGCAGAAGTAGTTCAGCCATGTCAGCCTGGAGATGAGTGCTTGATGACTTCGAACAGTGGTTTTTCATTTGCAGACCCCTAAAAAATTTTGAATGGAGGTGCAGACTCCTTTGGAAATCTTAAACATAGTCCGTGGACTCCCAACGATCCACGGACCACTGCCTTAGGGTATGTCTGCACTACTAGTGCTACAGCTGTGCCACTGTAGCACAGTTGTGCAGATACTTATTACAGAAAAAGAAAGGGTTTTTCCATCGCTGCAGTAAATGCACCCACTCAAGGGGCAATATCTAGGTTGATAGAAGAACTCTTTTGTCGACCTAGCTGTATCTACAGTGGGGGGGTAGGTTGACCTAACTATGTCACACAGGGCATGAAATTTTTCACAGCCCTGTGTGATGCAACCTGGTCAACTTAAGTTTTAGGTGTAGACCAGGCGTCAGAGTCATGGAACTGCCTGAGCATTGCTGCTTGTATAATGCAAGGGAATGAAGAGGAAAACAAAATCTCACGTGCACCATTTACCAGATCACCTCACCTAACCAAAGAGTTAGCACCTTTCAATGACTGCAGTCAGGGCCCAATCAAAAACTCATTGAAATCAATTAAGACTCCTAATTGGCTTCAGTGGGCTTTGGATTAGGCCATGTGTGGAACTATAGGGTTCCCACTGAAGTCAATGGTGTAACAGTGAGAGTCGCTTTATTATTATTGTTTATTGTTTGTGGTAGTGTCTAGTACCACCAGTCATGGACTCAACAGGGACATTGGTTTTATGGCTCATTCCAACAATTTGTAACACACCCCACTGTCTCCTACCCTTAATTGTCTATTTTAAACCCTTATGCATAACAATCTAACCCTCAATTGCCCACTTCATTTCAAGTGACTGCCTACAACATGCGTTACCCCTTTATGCTTAACAGTGTGTCCCAACTTATATTTAGCTCTTCTTCAGGCTTGAGGAAGGATATCAGAGCTCTGTGTATTTCGAAAGCTTGTACCATCCACCAACAGAAGTTGCTCCAATAAAAGATATTATCACACCTACCTTCTCACTGTCGTATCCTGGGGCCTGCATACACTGCAAACAACATAAATATGAGAAAAGGCAACAGGTGGCTAGACAGACAGACAAGGAAACCATATTGGTCAGCATGGTAGACAGTGGTCTCAGCACACCTGCTGCCTGTCACATGGGTACATTTCTGTTCTGATAAATGAAGTGTATGGGGAGATTTTGACAGACTAGTAAAAGGCCAGGGATCACTACCGATAGTGTAATATTGATTGGCTGCTCTTAGCAACAAGTATGATAAAGTCAATAGGTCTCTTTGCAGGCCTGTGCAGCCTTAACGTGACTAAGCCAGGCAGACTAAGCCTCTTGTTCAACCTTTGCCTGACCCTGCACCCCTCTCTGATGAAGTCTCTATTGAACATGCTGCAGGTCTGGGTTTTAGGAGAAAAATAAGAATTATATTTGCCTTCTGGGATGTCTTTCACGGCCTCAAGGCATGCAGACCTTCCAGGAATGCATTTGGCTAATTAATGATCTGAGGAAACCTCTGGCTTTTGAAACTGCTTGCTTAACAAGTTTTTTGATTGACATGTTATTGGCTACTTTCAAGGACAAATGAGGGGGGAGAGGTTTGGACTAATGGGGTCTCTTCATGGACACCTCTTAGGTTGTCCATCAGCAGAGGGCAGATTGGCCATCGGAAGGCTGCCAGTGTACTACTCGAGAACCACACTGAACTTCGGTAATTATTGATGGTGGGGATGTTTTATTAACCTATTGTGGACATGTGTAAATACTCGAGAGTAAATAAAGTATAGCTTTAAGTGAGAGCACTCTTGTATTGCACAATTTGTGCCAGCCAACTATCGGTCAGATGGCCATGTCTCCATTGA
The DNA here is from genome assembly GCF_013100865.1 of Trachemys scripta elegans. NCBI lineage: Eukaryota > Metazoa > Chordata > Testudines > Emydidae > Trachemys > Trachemys scripta. The sequence continues at coordinate 131,249,303 of NC_048302.1, forward strand.
TTTATTTCCTGAACCACCTTGCGCAGAGTAAAGTTGCCAAGAGATTTGGGTTGAAAGAACCCCGCATAACAGCGGAACAAGCAATGTTCCCATGGCTTTTCATCCATCATGTTTCACCTGTGGTTTCTAAAGACGGAAAGCAGAGAAATCCAGTCTGTTATATGAAAACAGACCCTCTACTCGTGAGAATAATTTTTTTAAAAAGACAAAATTTCTCTTACTGTGAAAGATGCAAAGAATAATATACACCACTTTCATAGTTAGGATGAAAATACTCGTCCAACACTCAGAGAAAAATAGAGAGAGCTCTGTACTGCTGTTAGTTACACTAAGCCTCTGAGCTAAGCAATTCTATTAAAATTTGAAATGTCCCAAACCCAGGGCTGGCTCCAGGCACCAGCTGACCAAGCACGTGCTTGGGGCGGCATCTTGGGCCGGGGTGGCGCTCAGGTTTTTATTAATTTATTTATTGGGCGGGGGCTGGCGCGGCGTGGCGCTGGGGGGGCGGGGGCTGGCGCGGCGCTGGGGGGGCGGGCGCTCGGAGGAGGGGTGGGGGTTGGCGCTGGGGGGCTGGCGCTTGGAGGAGGGGCGGGGCTTGGCGCGGTGCTCGGAGGGGGCGGGGCTTCGGACGGCGTGGCATTCTGGGGGGCGGGGATTCAGGTGGCGTGGTGCTGGGGGGGCGGGGATTTCGGCGGCACTGGGGGGGTGGGGTACGGCGGCGCGGCGTGGCGCTCCCGGGGGGGGTGGCAAAAAAGTTAGAGCCGGCCCTGCCAAAACCATCACCAGATTGTGAACCCAGCCTGACTATTCTACGGAAGCATATTGCTGCACATCCTCGGCTTGTGGCAATATATTGAATTCACCAAAGGTATCACCAGTTTTCACCAGCTGAGTTCTTTTGTTCGTTCATTCTTTCTTTCTTGTTCAAAAAAAGTTCAGCCTATTTTTTTTCATTTCCTGTGTGCCTTTCCAAACCAAGTTTTCTAGTGTGAAGTGGCTCTTGAAATATCCTTTTAAACCAGTCCGCTGCTCTTAATTTTTTACAGAACTATAAGGAGTTATCTATAAGGGCCTAATCAAAGATCTTAGTATAATGGGAGCAGTGAATACTTGCCGTATGCATGGTCTAAGATAGATCCTTCATTAAACTTTTTCCATTCATCTCTTTTCTCTATTAGATAATAAGAGGGGTTACAGATAGGCCTTAGACAGAATCAAGATGACTTTAGGTTATTAAAATATTGGTTATTTCTGGGACTTTCCAGTCCTAGTGTGAGTCTCTTTTCCAACCTCATAATGCTGTAAGTGAACTGTAAAAATACAGGGCATCTCCTCTAACATGGAGATGTTTATATTTTCTAACTCAAGTGGAAACATTCCTAAATCTTCAAGTGAAATGTAGCAGTAAGAGGATCTGGACAATAAATGTGTTTATACTGCACAATTAGGCACCTATATAACTGACCTGATTTTCGGAAGTGTTGAACATCTGCAACCTTCAGGGAACTGAAGGCGCTCAATACCTTCAAAACTCATGCCACTTATATTTTGGTGTCTAAACATGAATTGTGGTACCTAATTTTAGACACCCACATTTGAAAACTTTGGCTGTAAAATTTACTGTAGGAGCTATAGTGTTTAACAACATAATTTAAATGGAAAATAAAAAGCAGAAACATGGCGCTTCATTTGCACTTTTGCCCCATAACCCCAATGTGCACCCAAGCTAGGCCCTTGTTCAGTCGAGCACCAAATATTTGATGGGTATGAATACCAAGAATGTATGGGAATCATTAAAGGAGTTAAGGGTTTAACTAGGAGTAATGAAATGAATTTAAACAAAAGAGAATTTTAGACTAAACATCCCTACTGTGAAATCCATTAGAGTGTGGAACAGTCTCCCAAGGGAAGAGAGCAAAAGCCTTTTGGCTTGGACAGAGTACTAAGAAATGTCATGTGGGGAACAATCCTGAATTGGCAGCTGGATGGATGAGATGACCTAATGGACCTTTTCCATCTTTGACATTGAGTCTGTGCACAGAGAGCAACTCAGCATTTTCTGGGGTGGAAAGAGGCCGATGTTCAACAACGTGTAGACCAATGTTAAACAAAATGGTAGGCCAGGAATATAACCCTATCCTAGTGAGTCAAACATTGCCAGGTGAGAGCATATCCCTTCCAGACCCCTGGACTTTCTTGAACACTGCAAGAGATAAAGAAGGACTTACAGCAGATATGGAAGATCTGTTCTTTACATCCAGCGGTCTAACTACAGATATTTCACCTAGTCGACATTGCCTAAAATCCTCCAAGACCCCAACCACAGTCACTTGTCCATAGCCATGGAGAGATGGCTAGAGCAAAAGTCTTTGGCACAACCCTACTGTAGAGCACTGCTCTAGCTATGTCTCACTAGCCATCAGCAGGTTGGGGTCCAAGCACAGGGACAGAGCAGAAGATAGAAGCATACGGAGAGGGAGGGGGGAAATTATAATGGGAAGGAGAAGCAGGGAATTGATGGATTTGGAGGGGAGCTCAAAGGTTAAATAGAAAGACTCACTGTGGAGCATTATGCAAATATGGGAGTGCCTGTCCAGCAATATGCAAATTAGGTCCCTGCACCTTCTGTGTAAAGTCTCCCACTCTTCATGTTCCTAAGATTTTCGACCCTGAAGACTGAAGTCTGAATAGCTTTGGGATGCGGGGTAGAGTACAGCCTTGGAAGGAGGAAACCAAGCTCATCTGTAGAACCTGCTCCTTGTTCCCCATATCTCTGGGGAAATAATTACTCCACTGGTGTTGCCAAACCTAATGATTTTGTCATCAATTTAATTGTATCTGTGGCTTTCCTTAAAGTCCCAGCTTCTGGAATCATGTTGGTTATTATTTGTATTACCATAGCATCTTGAGTTCCTAGTCATGGAACAGGACCCCAATGTGCCTGGTGCTGTACAAATGAACTAAAAGGTGTTCCCTACCCCAGAGAGCTTGATTAAGTGAGAATCTCAACTTACATTTTTTAAAAGTGCAAGTTTCTAGCCTTCATGGTTGAAAAGCTGGAAAAGATGAGCCCAGAAGGCCCCAACTCTAGAATAAAAAAACCCCACAAATACTGCCTCTCCCCTTCCCCCCCCAATTTATTACTTTTAAAATCTTCTTTGCAGTATTGTTGTAGCCATATAGGTCCGAGAATATGAGACACTAATTAGATGTGGTAATGTATTTTATTGGACCAACGTCTGTTGGTGGAAAGGACGAGTTTTTGCAAATGCTTGTTCCTTCCAACAGCAGAAGTTAGTCCAATCAAACATATTACTGCATCTACTTTGTCTTGTTTAAAATCTTGTGATTTTTTTTAAGCCATTTTCATTATTTTGGGGGCCTAATTCATGATTTTTGAAAGCTTGTGCTCAGCAACGCTGCTCCATTCACTCTCCCCAACTTGTGTTTGACTGCAGCCGCATTGATGTCCCAAATGGAAATTTTAGTTTAACGTGCATTGTGATGTGGATTTATTTCCTTGCACCATCTGGTGGATTGTGATTGGAACTGCAGGAAATGACAAATGAGTAAGCTTATGCCCAAATAAATCTGTTAGTCTTTAAGGTGCCACCAGACTCCTTGTTGTTTTTGTAGATACAGACTAACACGGCTACCCCCTGATAGCTTGATTTGCTTGCTCATTAGATACAGAATTTTGTACTAAATCATTAAAACCACTCCCTTACACGTGCAAGGTACAGTCCTCCAATGTTACTGTTTCTCAGCACCCTGGCTAATGATAGCTTGTGTTGTGACTTAAGGGTCCAATCATGCAATCCTTGTTCAGGTAAAATTCTCATTAATTTCAGCTGACGTCAATGAGAGTTTTGCTTGAAGAAAGGAATGTATTTGATGTGTGGGTTGAAATAAACTGTACACAAAAGCCAAGTGTAATTCCTTGGAATTAATTCTTATGCATCACTTTGTTCCTGCCATAATATGTTAAATTATTAAGATACTATACATACCTCGTATGCAGCAGAGTGGTTTTATGATTAAATATTTTTTATTTCTGGAAATTGTTCTCTGTTGCATTTGCAATGATGTTGCTGTGTTATTAACGGAGACACCAATGACCACAGAAGTGTAAATATTAAATAGGTCAGTATCGTGGTGATAGAATCTAGAGAAATGGAAAAAAGAGCTCCAACTATGAGTTCCTTCCTTTAAGAAAACTTGATCTGCATATGTATTAAATTAGCTGCAACTCTAACCTTAGCATTCCATATACTTCTGTTATGTCTTTTTTGTTTTGTTTTGACATTTTTAGGAGAGATTACAAAAGAAGGAGCACCGTATCTTTGGCAAGTCCTTTGCTTGATTTGTCACCCTATTAATCTGATCTAACTAGATAGCTCTGAATTCCTTACTATGTTGGACTGATTGGGTTTCTTTTGCAAGGAAAGCATTAGTAGCCACACATTACTCACTTCCCACTCTTTGCATATTGGTATTTTTCTTATGGCCCTTTAAAACATACAATAGCTATTGATGACTGCATTCTTGCTCCGAATTTAGAAATCCTCAACCCCCAATCTGAAAGCATGGATACTAGAGAGGTTTATTGTTCAACAAGCAATTGTCTTCCTAATGGAAACAGGCAAACTTTTTATATGGAAGTTAAGAATTACTGGAGTGGAAACACACAGAGTAAGCCACAAACCTCTTTCACACTGGGGAGAAGGTGACAGAAAGTAATTTCATTGTTCAATGATCCTTTGTTGCCAGAATCAGACGCCCCAAGTCTTAACCTGCTCACATAAAAAAACACAGCTAAGCAGCTCTGAGAAGCTATGCAACCACTTTTCACACCTTGCCTCCTTGTTTTATCCCTGTGGATCAAGTGGATGGATTGTCCAGAGTCTGAGAATCCATAGATTAGCAAAGGTCAGTCCCAAAGATCTCTGCATATCTGTGGCCAAGACAGATACTGGCTTTGTGGCCAATCCCCTTTCCCTTCCAGGACTGGCAGAACAGCTGGGATAGCTAGCCTCTGTTTCCCAATTGTATAATAGGACTAGTGACAATTACCCACCACTGTAACAGGTTTCAGAGTGGTAGCCGTGCTAGTCTGTATCAGCAAAAAGAACGAGGAGTCCTTGTAGCACCTTGGAGACTAACAAATTTATTTGACCATAAGCTTTCGTGGGCTAAAACCCACTTCATCGGATGCATGCAGTGGAAAATACAGTAGGAAGATATACACACACACACACACACACACAGGGCATGAAAAAATGGGTGTTGCCATACCAACTATAACGAGAGTAATCAGTTAAGTTGGGCTATTAGCAGGAGAAGGGAAAAAAAACGTTTCTAGTGATAATCAAGATGGCCCATTTCCAACAGTTGACAAGAAGGTGTGAGTAATAGTAGGGGGAAAAATTATCATGGGGAAATAGGTTTTTACTTTGTGTAATGACCCATCCACTCCCAGTCTTTATTCAAGCCTAATTTAATGGTGTCAAGTTTGCAAATTAATTCCAATACTGCAGTTTCTCGTTCGAGTCTGTTTTTGAAGGTTTTTTTGTTGGAGTATTGAGACTTTGAGGTCTGTAATCGAGTGACCAGGGAGGTTGAAGTGTTCTACTGGTTTTTGAATGTTATAATTCTTGACGTCTGATTTGTGTCCATTTATAACAGGGGTCGGCAACGTTCGGCACGCGGCTCGCCAGGGTAAGCACCCTGGCGGGCCAGGCCAGTTTTATTTACCTGCTGATGCGGCAGGTTAGGCCGATCGCGGCCCCCACTGGCCGTGGTTCGCCGTCCCAGGCCAATGGGGGCGGCGAGAAGCTGCGGCCAGCACATCGCTCGCCCGCGCTGCTTCTCACCACCCCCATTGGCCCGGGACGGCCAGCACATTGCTCGCCCGCACCACTTCTCGCCACCCCCATTGGCTCGGGACGGCGAACCGCGGCCAGTGGGGGCCGCGATTGGCCGAACCTGCCACGTCAGCAGGTAAATAAAACTGGCCCGGCCCGCCAGGGTGCTTACCCTGGCGAGCCGGGTGCCAAACGTTGCCGACCCCTGGTTTATAACATTCAAAAACCAGTTGGAGAACACTTCAACCTCCCTGGTCACTCGATTACAGACCTCAAAGTCTCAATACTCCAACAAAAAAACCTTCAAAAACAGACTCGAACGAGAAACTGCAGAATTGGAATTAATTTGCAAACTTGACACCATTAAATTAGGCTTGAATAAAGACTGGGAGTGGATGGGTCATTACACAAAGTAAAAACCTATTTCCCCATGATAATTTTTCCCCCTACTATTACTCACACCTTCTTGTCAACTGTTGGAAATGGGCCATCCTGAGTATCACTACAAACGTTTTTTTCCCCTCTCCTGCTGATAATAGCCCACCTTAACTGATTACTCTCGTTATAGTTAGTATGGCAACACCCATTTTTTTCATGTCCTCTGTGGGGTGTGTGTGTGTAATCTTCCTACTGTATTTTCCAGTACATGCATCTGATGAAGTGCGTTTTAGCCCATGAAAGCTTATGCTCAAATAAATTTGGTAGTCTCTAAAGTGTCACAAGTACTCCACCTCTGTAAAGTAATTTGAAATCTCTCAATGAGAAGTGCTAGGTAACTCTTGAATATTAAATATATTATTAGGAGCCTTGTACAATGTTGTTTCACCCCCTGTGACTCTGCAATCTAATAGTCTACTTATATGACAGACAAGGTGGGTGAGGTAATATCTTTTATTGGACCAGCTTCTGTTGGTGAAAGAAACCAGCTTTTGAGCTTATGCAGAGCTCTTCTTGAGCTGATATTACCTCACTCACCTTGTTTCTCTCGCATACTGAGACCAACATGGCTACAACACCACCACATATTTACGTACATGGGCATGTACTATTTAGTCCAGAGGACCACTGCCTCATTCAGTGTGCAGGATGGATGGTGCTCTGGGGATGAATCGGGTTGTGTAGTGAATTACACTGTTGTCTGTAGGACCCCTACCTTGTTGAAGAAGTTGAAGGTGTATAATGAATCAGATGGGTTTGCCGGAAGACCAAGGACAGTCTCATGGTTAAGGAAGTTGAATGTGACCCTGGAAAACTGGATTCTATCTCTGCCTCTGCCACGGAGTTCCTATGTAATGCTGGGCAAGTCACTTAAGTCACAATGTTCACAGTTGGCCACTGTGAGTTGCCCAACAAGAGACACCTAGGGCCAGATTTGCAGAAGTACTGAGTGCTCCCAGCTGTACCAGAAGTCCATTGGAGTTGTGCTTCGAACATATAAAGTGTTAGCATTTTTCTAAGTACTCTGAAAAATCAGTGCCTGGGTGTCTCATCTTGGGCACCCAAAATTAGTGGATACTTGGCAATTTTTTTTACCTTAATCTCACTGTACCTCAATTTCTCAGCTGTAAAATGGGGATGATAAAGCTACCTCCTCTCATGTGGGTGTTGAGAAGGTAAAGTCTTAAATATTTGTGAAACCTTTGCCTGACTGTATGTCAAAGAGAGAAAGCTGTGTACGTGGCCCTATTGACAGAGAGAGCTTTGTATGTGAGTGGGAAATTTTTTTTTTCTGTGAAAACATTCAGCAAAAATGATTGTGTTTTTAACAACATTTGAAACAAATCTGAAACAAACCTGAAAACCTTTTTTTTATTTTTTTATTTTAGCAACCCAAAATTGAAATCCATTAAATGTCCTGCTTGGAGAGGGGGTTATTTTATTACAACAAACTGAAATGTTAACGAAAATGACATTTTTCCCATGAACATCTGCATTTAATTGAAAAGCCATTTTCGATTTAAAAAAAAAAAAAAAAAAGGTTCAGCTGGAACATTTTCAGCCATTTTTAACGTGAGCCCTGTCTCTCCCTCTTGCTGCTCAAATTCCTGCAGTGTCTTCTGGTAAGTGAGAAGATATTTCATGACAGATGAAGTTGTGACTCCTCGCTTTATTCTCTACACTGCAGCAGAATTGTTAACTCATGCACAGACATCAATTGCTGAAGCTGATGCGTAGCGAGAAGGCGCGTGGTTGCATAAAGTTGCCTATTTAAAACCTGCAAGTGTAAATAAAACTGACAGAGAAAATGTTATATGTTGAGCCTGTTTGACAGAGAAATGTCTGTACATGACTCCTGCTGGGGAGGGGGGGGTGCGTGGTGGGGGAAGGGTGCAGAATTGTGATCCCTTTTTCTCTTTCTGCTCCATTCCCTGCACCGTACTCATCTTCCTTTGCAGTCTGTCCATCAGAGAGGTTTCAGAGGGGTAGCCGTGTTAGTCTGTATCAGCAAAAACGAGGAGTCCTTGTGGCACCTTAGAGACTAACAAATGTATTTGTGCATAAGCTTTCGTGGGCTAGAACCCACTTCATTGGATGCCTGAAGTGAAACTGCAGAACTGGAATTAATTTGCAAACTGGATACCATCAGATTAGTCCTGAATAAAGACTGGGAATGGTTGGGGCATTACAAAACCTAAACTTAATTTCCCCAATACTAATTTCTGCCTACTGTTACTCACACCTTCTTGTCAACTGTCTGTAATGAGACACTCTCTTACCACTTCAAAAGTTATTTTTTCTCCCTTGGTATCCTGCTGTTAATCGATTTATCTCATTAGACTGACCTCACACTTGGTAAAGCAACCCCCATCCTTTCATGTATTTATAGCTGCTCCTGTATCCAATGCAGTGGGTTCTAGCCCATGAAGCTTATGCTCAAATAAATTTGTCAGTCTCTAAGGTGCCACAAGGACTCCTCGTTGTTTTTGTCCATGAGATGTTTCCTCTGATGGTTTACCCTGCCTTGCATGGCATCTCACCGTGGACCTGATGGGGGAAGAGAGAGGGAATCGTGATTACTTTTCTGGATTCTCACTCAGTGTCAACATCTTAGTTTGTTCAGCAAAAGATGTATTAAGATCTTGGTTTCTTCCTCCACTGGATTCTTTGATTAGTGATTCAACCAGGGTTTGTTCTATGCTTGTGCCTACCTGAGTATAACCGTTAGCGGCAAGTTCTAGCCAGCCCCTTTGACCTCTTCCAATGATGGTCAATTGCAAAATCCGAGAGGTCCACCTGGCAATGGTGGTGGCAGAAATGCTAACTTCCACCAACCGTGATGTAGCCAAGGCAGGGGATATTTCAGACAAGGTAGGTAACACATCAGTGAAGGGCTTTGCTGCTGCTTTTATGGCCAAGCTGATGGGTTAAAAGGCAGAACTTTGGTTGCTGAGAAAGAGCCTTTGCAGAAACGCTAGCTTTTTACTTTACCTTCCCCTCCAGGTGTGTGAAGTCTCGTGTGCAGTCAAATTGTCAGCCCAGCCTTACTCAGAACTCCATTTTTGTGGCAGTTAATAGTTGCAGGTACCATGTCATAGGCAAGCCGAACCCTGCTTAGCTTATAAGAATCACCACCTGAAGTCACATGGCTGCACAATATAGTAGCATCTTTAGCTTTCAAAACACTGAATCAGTAATGACAGGAAATATAAATGGATAGTTCCCCTCAGAAATGTTTATTCAGTGAAATGCTTTAACTGTGATATTATTAACTTGTCATGATTCCTAAGGAGGGGAGTGTGTGTTGGTTTAGGAAGGATTTCAATCAATACCAAATTTAATAGATTTATTTCCCCGCAGCCAAGGTTTCAGCATGAAATTGGTTGGAGCAAAAGTAAATGTTTTTTTCAGTAATATGAGAAGGACTCTTGGTGAATTGACAAATCAACATTTGATGCCAGTAATAGCAGAACATACATATCTGCCTCTTGCAACCTGTGGGGAGGCTGTTACGAAAATAAATGGGATGGATTCTTCATTAACTTAATTTCGCCTTCAATAAGGATTAGAATTGGAAAACTCATCAAAAAATGAGTATGTATGGGTGGATTTATTCCATTGTAAGACAGCAGAGAGAATGCCAAATGCCAGAGAAAGTTCCTTGTCTCTATGGGAAAGCATACGATCAAGTATGGTCACTGCAATTGGAAAAGGCTAATTACTTCCCGGTGCAAATTCTTTCCTCATGGGTAGCGATGCTTACTCACTATAATGGGGAGGGGTTGTTTTCATTGCTATTTGGTGGTAATCAATAATTTTAGATATTAATCTTTATTGAGCTTCAGAATATGGCACTTTAGGAGTTGTGGTGGTGGAAATTAACAAACTGGCCCAGAATTATGTATGTGAACACTTCAAAATGGCACAGTATGGGACAAAACAGCTCAATCCCCCAGCTGCTGTAGACGGCACCTACACCACACCCCCTGCAGCCTCCAGTATAGTGGTGTTTCCTGTGCAGCCACTCCCTGGCTAAGAGATGCCTCACAGGGGGTTGTAGCTAGTTGGAATATATTAGAGCTGCTTTGGGGCTGCTCTAAACTACACCAAGGCTGGGGCCATTCTAGAACCAGCCACAGAATCAAGGGACTGAAGCCAGTTCATTTTTGGCTGTGCCCAGTGGGAGCACCTGAGAACCTAGCCCCTTATTTCTAAAGCTACAAAGACCAACAAATCTGGGGCAGAAGGACCTGTCTGCTTTGTAGCCTCCACAATCTTCAGCTTCATCATTAGGATTCAGAAACCAGACACACACACAGGCAATGGATTTCTTGTTTTGTTTTCTAAACCTTTAACAAGTACAGTGCATCCTGTCAAACGACCTTGAGTTGGCTTGGCACCGCAACCGGAATATTTAAGAGCTCTGTGGGCATGCAGCAGAGGACATTAATAGGGACAGCCATATATAGCAAATATTAATAGTCTCCCATTTGGGGCCCAATCTTCCTGGGAGCTGTGTGTGTTCTAAAATGGTTCTGAAATCAATGGGGCTGGAAGGCGCTCAACATCTCCCCGGAAATTGTCAGCAGGATTGGGCTGTAAGTGAAATTAAATTAATATGAAGGTAGTCCTACATTATTCATCAAAGGCAGAGCAAGGGAAACCAGGCAGGGGAAGCACAGAATAGAAATATAGGACTCTGTTCTAGCTTTCATTTTGATTTGTGTTGTGAAAGTCACCGGGGAGATAGTGACACTGAGGAGGGGGAGTTGGGAGCATGGAAATACTTGGTACCAAGAGAAATAGCTTCATGACTTTAAAAAAAAAAAAAAAAAAAAAAAAAAGTAATGAAAATCACATATCTCTTAAAAAATTAAAATACTTCCCTGCAGTGTCTATAACCCAGACCCCGCAATACTGCCCAAGCACCCAGAAGTGAAACTGACTAGAAACTCACCATACTAATTTCACCATCCACAATGAATTGCCAAAACTGAACAGACTGCATGAAGGGCCACGTGTAAAATAAAGTATTTAAAAATACTTTCTGCTGTAATAATCTCCGGTGGTGTTAGTAAAGTTATTAGTAAAGTCAAGTCTCTGGTCCAGATTTTCAGCTGGCAAAAAGAGTAGAGCAGAAACTCCAGTGTTTAAAAATGATCCAGAGGTTAAGTTGGCATAAATCAGCATAACTCAATTGACTTCAACAGAGCAACTTCGATCTACACCAATTTGAAGATTAGGCCTAGGGTGACTAGATAGCAAGGGTGAAAATCGGGATAGGGGGTGGGGGGTAATAGGCACCTATATAAGAAAAAGCCACAAATATCAGGACTGTCCCTATAAAATTGGGACACCTGGTCACCCTAATTACATGCACACACGTGCATTAATCAAAGCGGATCATGATTCCTGTGCAGTCCCAAAATAAATGTGTATGCACAAAAATGACAAGAAAGTGCGTTTTTAAAGGGAAAGGGTGGGAAAGTGTTTTCCCTTTTACTGAACTGTAATTACCTGAGTTCTGAAATCATCTACTTGGGCCTAATTTTAAACCCCAATGCAGACCCAAACCTGAATCGAAAGGATCAAGTCGTTTTCAGACCCAACCCAAACTCAACCCATGTGTGCTGCAGAATGTCAGGTGACCAGAGGCCCCATCCCTACCAGCCACCACCACCTCGCTATGCGAGTGTGGTGTGAAAGGTGCTGCGACTTGTCATCAAGCTCTGCAGAGTACACAACTCAGTGAGGTGGTGGGTGGCTGGCAATCGAGACCCAGCTCAAGCCTGAGAGGGTGGGGTCATTTTCAGAGCCTATCCCAACACTTGTAGATGAGGCCTGTCCGGTGGCAGGGCTCTAGCGACTGCACCTCCTTCAGGACTATGTTGAATCTTCTGGGAAGTGGTGAATGGCCACCAAGCAAGATGGCACATGGCACTAAGAGTGGCAAAAGGGAAAATGTTGGCCAAGGATTTCTAGACCAACATCATGTGCCATAAAATGTTAAATTCCCTCCAGAGCAGATTAGAAATCTGGCTGAGGTTTTCAAAGCAGTCTGAGGATTTAGACTTGCATATCTATGAAACTAATGGAAGCTGTGTCTAAGTCCCCCCTAGGCTGCTGTGGAAATCCCAACCTGAGTGCTCAAAGTCTCATCTGAAAGTTCCATGTGCAGTGAACTGCATGGAACTCTGTGATCTCCTCCACAAGGATAAATGGCCGAGTTGAGGCACCTGTTGTATTTTCAGGGAGTCTAGTTGTTTATTATTTGTATTATGATAGCAACTCAAAGCTACAGTGATGGACCAGGGCCACATAGTATAAGGTGCTGTACAAACATAGAGCAGAAAGTCCTTCCCCAAAGAGCTTAATCTAAGCATAAGACAAGAGACAACAGGTAGAGACAGATGGAAGAAGACCATATTTGTCAGCATGGTAGTTATCTTGGATACATAAACTTTAAAATATATCCTTGATGAAGCCATTTAAAGAGAACTACCCAATTGGCAGGTTGGATGAGGCCTGATTAGGAGCAGGGGGAGATCTGTAGGCATTTAACATAGTTAAAAATCCAAAACCTCATTTTGGAAGCAGCATAGGGCATTAACTGTTTTGTATTAAAAAAAAAAATTGAGCAAAGTGTCACCTTATCCTGGATGGATGTGCTGAGGTAAGAAAGTGCAATATCACCCCTAGCTAAAAAGAAAATTTGTATTTTTCAGTTTAGGTGACTTTTTTTTTCACATTAAGAAAAGTAACAAAGAAAGACAGGGTGCCCACGAAAAGGGGCAAGAGAAAACACAGGGACTTACGGTAACATTCTGCCTCTCAATTGCAACACAAAGTGACAGGGGCCTTTGCAGTGGGGAGCAAGATTTACAACAATGTGGTGCATAGAAAACAGGCTACCATCTCCTTGCAGTTCCATAGCTGCATGAGGTGCAGAAGGTGGTCTAGTCATCTCCCCCTCCCAGACCCCTACCAGGAGCTAGGCAACCTGCTGATTTAGTGATCCCTAAGGTAGAGGCATGCAGTGCTGGACAGCTCCGAAGATGGGTGCTGAGACACATGGGGGGTGGGTTACCACCTTTCCCGTGCCGGCATCTAGAAGCAGAAGTTGAGGGTGTATGAGAGGGAAAATTTCACTGCCCCTTTTGGAAGCAGTATTAAGGGCCCCTCACAGATATGCTACCTGCAGCTGCTCTGCCCCCACAGAATCACTGAATGATCAACCAGTTGGCTTCTTCAGCTCCATTCCCCATGTCCCACTCCAGTGTGGTCTATGGTGGGGAAATCCAGAATTACTTGAGTTAAGTGGGATCACTCAAAACACATCGCCAGTTAGTTTGAAAGCAGCCATAAGCAGTAGCCTAGGCTCCTCCTAATAAGATGCTCTATCACTAGTCGTGTCTGGTCTCCTGCCTTGATGGCCTGCTGCATGCTCAGGACACATGGATTTATTTTATTTTTAAGCTAGCAGAAAGGAAGTTTTCATATCAATTTACCCTGTTCTCATTCAAGGCATGTGTTACTATTTCCCTTGCAAACTTAGGAGAGTCAACAAGTTCCCCACAATTCCCACATGTCTGTGTCTGACACTGGGCTTTTCAGAGGAACAGACTGCAGTTTCTCATAATGTAATTCCTTGGAATTCTCTGTTTTCAACAAGTATGATGTCTGTGTCGCTACGGATACTCTTACTCATTTGTTGCATCATTCATTAGTTCTTGGAAAAGGCAGAAGCATCCCTCGGATGGAGTAGAACCTTCATCCTTCAGAGCTACTGAAAACAAGTCACAAGAACTCTTGGTCCAAATTCTTTCTTCAGTTATTGGTACGCACTGAATCTTAATGACAGGTTTCAGAGTAGCAGCCATGTTAGTCTGTATCCGCAAAAAGAACAGGAGTACTTGTGGCACCTTAGAGACTAACTGTTATTACAGCCCACAAAAAGCTTATGCTCTAATAAATTTGTTAGTCTCTAAGGTGCCACAAGTACTCCTGTTCTTTTTACTGAATCTTAATGTCATCCATGGGGTTGCATGGATATAAATGAGTGCAAAATTTGGACTGTAGTCTAAAAATGCGACAGATACTTTCTCTGGGAACATAGAGCCGTTTGGGAAGGAGATGTAGGAAGAAGAGCTTGTCTTGCTTGTAATTCTTCCAGAGGAGCAGAGGAAAGGTTTAAGGTGAAGCCAAGTGGATATAAGGAGTAATGAGGTAAAATTAAATGCAGGGAAATTGAGTCTGAATAACAGTAAATTTCTCCATGAGAAACCTGATAGCCCACAGTTTTCCACAGTGTTAGACTTGTTCTCAAGAGACAGATTCCCTCATGGATGGCTCCCTGACAAATCATGCTCTGCTTTGTAGTCACACAACATCTCCCTATCAAGACAAATCATGGGAGAATTACTTGTGTATGGTGAGGCAGGGAAGAAATGCCTTGCAAAAGCAATCTCCTGTCCCCACCCCACCCCAAATCAATTTCATTTCACATTCCCATCCATCCCTGACACCTAATTCCTTGCTCCTTCTGGACCATTCCTGCTCAGTCCAATTCTTCCCCATCACAAAACTGCATATTTCTGTAAGTACTTCTCCAACCACCACGTGCTGCCAGAGGTGAGGATGCTATGGAGACACAGAGGTTCTACATGGATAGCTCTGGCTTTCCACAGATCCCTGGGCCCCTGCCAAGCTTGTAGGTAGGCCTCATGGCTTATTCTCTGTAAGTAACCCCCTATCCCTCACAGAACAGCAACTGAAGAGTTCTACCAGTGGAATGAAAACACAGATTCCCAATTTGTTAGTCCTCCCTAATACGAGTTACAACCATACCCATGTGTTCCATGCCATGCTTGATCTACTATTTAAATATTCAGTTGGGGGCGAGGGACCATAGGTATGACTTATCAGCGTCATAGGCAGCATGATATAAAATCAAAATATGTTTAAAAGACCCTGGCCTGTCCTTTCTATTGTTCTGAGTCTATTTAAGATGCTGTTATTTTGGTTTTTATTCCCCCACGGGTAGGAAATGCCAGAAATTCTCGAAACATCTTCCTACATCTTTTATTGGCTTGTAAAATGGCTAAGTTATATTGTGCCTGACATTTCCTCTTTTGGGAAGAATCCATAACAGAATAGAAAAAGCTTCCGCCATATGGGTTTTGAGTCCCGTTAATAAAAGTTCCATAATATTCCACAGTGGTGGGCATGGTGTAGAATAGAATGATGCCTCTATAAGCATTCTATAGTGGGCAAAACAGAACTGCCATATATACTTTTCTCAAATGTTACTTTGGAAATTTATGATAGATCCTCCAATAGTTTTCAGATTTTACTCTGCTTTACATAGTGTATGGTGGAATGTGACCCCTTGTGTCTACAAAACTTGTTGTGACTGTGGAGTTAAGGTTGGACGTCCTTCACAGTGCCCTGTCCTCTTCATGCTCTTCCAGAATAGGACAATCACTCAAATGTTGGAAAACCAGGACATGTGGAAATTAATGCCCCCTTTCAATGCAGTAGGTAGTTGTTACAATAACAAACAAAACACACGTTGATAGAAACCCAGGGAATGCAGAGTTAAGGTGGCACTTCCCACACAACAGAACAAGAATACCAAACTAGAGGAGACACGAATAATCATCTGAGGATCTTTCTGTTCCTTTTTATCATTCTCCTTGTAGCCCGTCTCTTGTGAAATTGCTGTTATGTAAGTCCTGAATCAGCACCATCATGAGGATTCATTGCTAGGGACTAGAGAGGGCATAAGAAGCGTTCAAAAATAGCTTCTCAGCTTTGTGCACAACTGCTTTTGCACTTTCTTCTAAGGGGTGACTTGATTACAGTCTATAAGTACTTACATGGGGAACAAATACTTGATAATGAGCTCTTCAGTCTAGCAGCGAAAAGTCTGACACGGTCCAATGGCTAGAAGTTGAAGCTGGACAAATTCAGACTGGAAAAAAGGCAGACATTTTTAACAGTGAGGGTAATTAACCACTGGAACAATTTACCAAGGGTCATGGTGGATTCTCCATCACTGGCAATTTTTAAATTAAAATAGGATGTTTTCTAAAAGATCTGCTCTAGGAATTATTTTGGGGAAGTTCTGTGACCTGTGTTATACAGGAGGTCCAATTAGATCATCACAGTGTTCTTTTCCGAGTTGGAATGTTTCCTTTTCTTCATGTAGCATACTCCCTGAATTAATTAGCTATGCCATTGCCTGCCCCTCTTTCAAACGCCTTTCCAAGAGGCACCTGTGCCTCAGTGCTCCTAAGGGAGTTGTCCAATTGCCATTGGCTGGGTTGAGTGGCAGACGGGGTGAGCTGGTTGGCTCTTTATAATGGTAAATGTGTGTATAAAGAGGGTATGGATCTGGTTGTATATCCCTCCCTTCACCCCCTCAGATGTCATGTCATTGAAATCAGTAGGATTGTGGGGGAGGGATAGCTCAGTGGTTTGAACATTAGCCTGCTAAACCCAGGGTTGTGAGTTCAATCCTTGAGGGGGCCATTTAGGGATCTGGAGTGAAAATCTGTCTGGGGATTGGTCTTTCTTTGAGCAGGGGGTTGGACTAGATGAACTCGTGAGGTCACATCTAACCCTGTTACTTCTTTCTTTTTATTTGAAAAAAAAAATGTTCCTGAATGGGAGGATAAGTGGTGGAATCACAGATGTAAACTCCTTGGGACGGAGTCTTCATTTATGTTTGCATAGCACCAGCATGATGGACCATCGGACGTAATCGTGACAATCTCAGCAAGGAGAGAGTCTCAAACATCCAGAGACTCATATTGCATGAACTGGAGCTCACAGGCGTAAGCTCTGATTCAGCAAAAGGCTTAAGCATGTACCTAATTTTAAGCATATGAGCAGTCCCATCTGACTCAATGGCACTGCTCATGTGCTTAAAGTTAGGCATGTGCTTAAGGACCTTTCTGAATCAGGGCCTAAGGCAGGAAATAGAGCAACGTTGTCTTGTTATATTCAAGATGGGACGTGAGCGCAAAGTGTTTATGCCATTGATTTGAGTACCAAACACATCCTGCAGTAAAAGCAACGAGTTATTGTGCAGGGATCCAAGACACTTATTTTGCAGATGAATTTTCTTTAAACTTTTTCAGTGACTCCTCAGGGAAAAGTCCCCTGTGCTGTCCTTTGTAAACTGTTCCCACACACACAACAATGGCTAAGAAGCCAGCCAGTGATTTTCTTGCAGATAGGGTAGTGAAGGCTTCTTGGGACGAGTTAACTGCTGTTGAAAAGGACTCTGGGGAATGCTTAAAAATATTCACTTGAGCTGGTTCAAAGGGCCAGTGGCTGCCCTGACAGCTGGAATGTGCGGGAACTTTGGGTCATCGAGAGACATCCAATCCTCCCTCTCTTTGGGTAACAGCTCAGTTGAGAGGCAGCAGCTGCACTATTTACAGAGACACCTTCTCCTGGCTCTCTGGGCCAGAAGCATTGGGACTCCGCTTCGGAGAGGCATGTGCTGAAAGAAGAGCTCTAAACGCTGCTGGATCTGAAGATTTGGGATGTTTGGGCCTGAATCCAGATCCAGGGGTACTTTTTTTTTTTCCAAGTTGTTTCATTTCTAGATTCAGCATGATTGTCAGTGTCTTCTCAAGACAAAGTTGAGGTCTGGGACAGAAGCAGCAAGCATTGCAAGTCAGAGCTAAGGTGCACTGGCAGAGCTGTCTGGGTAAGGGTGGTGGGGGGTGTAGCCCTTGATAAACCCGGAGTTGCACGTAACAAATAGCAGGTTCTTTTACTCCGATGGCTGTGTAATAAGTTTTATTGAATTGAGATACAAACACAAACCTGGACATTTTACTTAAAAGCCAAAGGCATCCAAGGCTAAACAAATAATGAGCACTGAATGGCTTGAAAGTATAAAGCAATCCCCAAAGTTGACATACACCTTCACGGAGACTGGTGAAAACAAAGGTGAACAAACAGTCAATGGAGGCCGTCATAAGGGGAAATGATGTCTGGGTTGCCCTCTGCCTCTCCTTCCAATTCTCCCAGTTGTGACTATACATACATCAGTTTTTATACCCCTTTGTTCATACATCTACATCGCTATAACTGTATTAGTTAAGTCCTGGACTATGGTCTATATTTGGCTTTCCAGGTAACCCTAATTGAGGTCTGGATTATTGTCATAGATATTTGCATCCAAATATTTGTCAATATTTTCCAATGCCTCAGTGTGGTTAATGTCCATGGTACATGTTAATTAAAACAAAAATAAAATAAAATACTTAAACCAGTTAGCCACAAGAGAACAAGCTTATCACAAAACAATCTTATAATGCTGGTCACTTAGTTACGCTATCTCTTATGCTACTTATGTTAATAAGCCTATGCTAACTTCTATACGGCCTCAGTGTATTGCCAGACCTACATTAACACTAATATGCATACTATATGTCCTCCTACTTGCATTTCAGCTATATTTGCCTCACTCGTAACTATCAAAAAGTAATTTTTGTATACACTATATGATTTAACCTTGCAATTATACCTTCTCCTGGATCAGTTCATGAGTCACAGGTCCACAAGCAGATGCTTGCCCAGTGCCTTGCTGCAGTGCTCAGACCCGGGAGATTACTTTCCTCCTTTCATATGCCTAAAACCGCGCACACAAATCTTCCAGAGAGAACTAACAAGTGGGGGAGGAGAGGGGGACGGGAGGGGAATCAACAAACAAGAGAGGAAGGATTCATGGAAAGAACATTGGTCCCCAGCGTGCAGAGCAAATGACTTGTCGTTCTTTAAATTAGCAGATGTGGTAGTTTAAGCCAAATGAGACCTTATTAATTGAACCCAGACTTCCTCTCATCCCGTTCTGCTGGCCAGTATTTTCTCTAGTAGCATCATGATGATTGGCTATGTAAACCAGAACTTTAGGAACTGTAAAAGTCCCATCTGGTCCATTATTTCCTGCCTCTTCAAACGCTACCTGGGAAGAAACACGGTGTAATAATTGCCTCGTTATTGCCTTGTGCTTCCCTTGTCTGTTACCCACCTGTTATACTTACACTGTAAGCTCTTCAGGGCAGTTCGTTCTGTGTTTGGACAGTACCTAGTACAGTGGGGTCCTGATCTCTGATTTGGCCCCGAGGCAGTAGCATAATAGAAATAACATGACGGTCTGAACACAGGACTGGGAGCCTGGAACACTGGGGTTCTAACTGCAGCTGTTTGAACGCTTCATTGTGTAGCTGATTCATTTCACTCTTATTTCTGTTCACAGGCTGATTCTGATTCCTCCTCATGGATTTGTTTTATGTCCTGAATAGCCTCTGGGATGCTTTAATGCTACCATGTCCACGTTCTCACAATAACCTGCTTACACTTAAATAAACCTATTAGCAGAGTTAAAATGTTTGCTAAACCTCCCAGGCATGTATCTCAGCTTCCATTTCAAACATTTCCAGCCTCAAGTCCCCTCGACCCACATGCTGTCTCCTCAAGGACAGGAAGTCCCATATTCAAGGCTATTTACCATCCTTCTCTTCATCCAGCCCTGGGGGAAAACTCCAGCATTTCAACTCCACCCTCTTGACAGGTCTCCCCAGGAGCCCTGTTTCCCCATTTCCCCATCCTGTTCCTGCAGCTTCAGTCCCTACACAGCTCTGACCCTGCTCCTTACCCCATTGCCCAGCCAAGCTCCAATATATGGAGATATACCTATCTCATAGAGCTGGAAGGGACCCCAAAAGGTTATCAAGTCCAGCCCCCTGCCTTCACTAGCAGGACCAATTTTTGCCCCAGATCCCAAAGTGGCCCCCTCAAGGATTGAACTCACAACACTGGGTTTAGGAGGCCAATGCTCAAACCACTGAGCTATCCCTCCTCACCCATCAGCCCTCTATGGCAGCTCCCCAACTGCATCCCTGCCCAGCTGCAGTCCCTTCTACCACCCCCCACATTTCTGCTCCTAATACTCCCTGGCTCCCCCATGTCCTCCCGATCAGCCATACCACACCATCTTGCCTCCACCTTACACCCCCTAACTTGCCTTTGGAAAGAGAGTAAAGCCTGCTGCTAAGGAATGGAAGACGAGCGACTGCTTATTGCACATGCACTCAGGGGTCTTTCCCTTCCCTTGGATAATCTGAACGTCACACTGACTGGTACTCAGGGTATTTCCCTCCATAGCAAAGGTTGGGGCTGATATTGTATTCAGCATGATGATTGCAGGAAACGATCTGGCACGTTTTGCAATTGCTTCAGATGTCTTTTCCACAAGGTTTCCCATCTAATGGGCAATCTGATTGCATGCTCTGGGTCCCCTGCTAATGCTAGCAGCAGATCTCCTCTTCAAGGAGGAGGTTGCATTCAGGAAGGAACAACAGATGTCCTCTCTCTCATCACACCCTGTGCCTGGTCCCGGACCTACTTCCAGTTTCATCACCTTCTCCCACCATCCTTCATTAGTGGTCTGCTGCAGGCCACTCTGATATCTCTTGACACTAAAGCATGGCCATTTCTCGGGTAGCTCCTTCAAACAGATCTCCCAGTGCAAGTTCTCTGCTGATACTGTTTCTACCGAAAATACCTCAGGCACAATATCGACTCACTACAAATAAACGTTTACTTGTTTGTCTAGCAAATGGATTTCTAGCTTATTTCTCCTGCAATGAGTATCCTAGATCCGCTGCACTCATTTAGTAAAGCAAGATGACATTTTCTACCACTGTTTTAGTGGGCACCTGAAAAGAAATCTGTTACGATAGGTGGTACCAAAACAAACAAGCAACTGACCTCCATTCATGCCAGCCCTTCAATTGGTATAAAGGAAGAGAGAAAAATGAATTCTGGTCTAGGAGAGTCAGGCAGGTCGTTTTTCATATTTCTCTAGATTTAAAGGTTTCACATTATTTCAAAGGTTCATACATCTGAGAGGAGGAAAAGAATAGCACCCCTGTTGGGCTACACTATATGTCATTCCAAGTTGTTAGGGATATGAGTCCCAAGCCTGATTGGATTTGAAGACCAATTTTGTCCCATAAATTGGAAACAGTCTGTGCTTTCACTGCAATTGTGGCGTGACAGCTGCCCGATGAGACTAATCTAAGAAATGAATTATTATATTTGAATATTGTGCAATAAAATAATAACAAAATGTTATTCCAAGACAATACGTAGCCCTCCTGCCAGGTGTTGCCAGCAAAAAGGGCCAGGTTCAATTTTCCAGGCGTTTCCTTAAAGACTTAACTAACGCTAGCTCAGTTCCCCACCCAGAAACTTGGGAAACTATTCATCACCCTGGGTGCCCCTGTTGGACAATACTTCCAAACTTACAAGCACTGAGTTGAGGGTTTAAAACAAAGAAATCTGAAGGGTGAATTGGGGGAGAGACGAGGGGCATAACAGAATACATTTGGGAAAACCAGCAATTACCTTATAGAATTTGTCGATTTTATTAAGACTCCCTCCCTTCCACCCCCTCCCCGCCCCCCAGGAGCCTTAACCATCGTCCCAACCTCAGTCCTCCTAGCAATGGGGAGTTTAAAACCATTTCCCTCCTCCTCAGGTCCCCACTCATGGTTAGCTGTCTGGGGATGGAGCCAGGGTGCTGGGTGACTGGGCTGCTTTGGGGTCTCTATCACCTGACCCAGGAGAGGTGATTTCATTTCAGCCTTTAATTGTCAAGTATGGAGTCCCTTATGCTCCTTCTTCTGTGGCATGAGCCCAAGCTGCCTCAAGTCTGCTCCACTCTTACTGCTCTGCACGGCCCGTCACCTCAAATCTGCTGCCGCCAGCCCCTCAGCCATCCATCACCACCCCGCTTCCGGCACCACCACGAGCCATCTGTGCCCCCTACACTGCTGCCACCCCCGAGCCATCCGTAAGCACCACGAGCCATCCATGCCCCCTACGCGGCTGCCACCCATCACCACCCCGCTTCCGCCACCCACCTGAGCCATCCGCCACCACAGAGCTACCACCCCCCCAAGCCATCCATCACCACGAGCCATCTGTTCCCCCCCCTACGCTGCTACCACCCCCGAGCCATCCGTCGCCACCCCGCTTCTGCCACCACCACGAGCCATCCGGCCCCTACGCCGCTACCACCCCCGAGCCATCCATCACCACAGAGCTACCACAACCACCACTGTGAGCCATCCATCACCATTACACTGGTGCTGCCACCACCCTGCTTCCGCCACCACCACAAGCAATCCGTCCCCCCTGCGCCGCTACCACCCCCGAGCCATCCATCACCACAGAGCTGCCACCATCCCCTAAGCCATCTGTCACCACCCCGCTTCCGCTGCCACCCTGAGTCATCCATCCCTCCTAAGCTGCCGCCACCCACCTGAGCCATCCGTCACCACTACATTGCTGTTGCCACCACCCCCTCAGCCATCCGTCACCACCCCGCTTCTGCCACCACCATGAGCCATCCGTCACCACAGAGCTGCCACCACCACCACCCTAAGCCATCCATCACCACTCCACTGCTGCTGCCATCACCACCCTGAGCCATCCGTCACCACTACCACGAGCCATCCATCCCTCCTAAGCTGCTACCACCCCCCTGAGCCATCCATCACCACCCCGCTTCTGCCACCACCACGAGCCATCCATCCTCCCTATGCTGCTGCCACCACCCCCCTGAGCCATTCGTCACCACTATGCTGCTACCACCACCCTGAGCCACCCATCACCACTACGATGCCGCCATCCCCTGAGCCATCCGTCACTACCCCGCTTCCACCACCACCACGAACCATCTGTGCCCCCTATGCTGCCGCCACCACCACTCTGAGCCATCTGTCACCACTACGCTCCCGCCACCCCTCTGAGCCACCCGTCACCACCCCACTCCTACCACCCTCCTGAGCCATCCATCACCACTACGCTGCCGCCACCACCGCCCTGAGCCATCCGTCACCGCAGAGCTTCTTCTACTTTCCAGCAGTCTTGGCCCTCTGAAAGGAGAGGGATCTGTGGTGTCTAGGGCCCTTCAGAGTCCTCACAGCCAGAGAGGCATTCTCCACAATAAGCAAGAACCTTTTCCTCTCTCCCCAGGCCTTAGTGCTGACCATGTTCCCTTACCAAACTGTGCCTCGAACTGTCGGTCATGGTGACCCCAGGCACTTCAGTGTTGAGGTCTTGTCCTAGTATTTCCCAACAAGGTCTCTTGCATTTTATGGCCCCCACACTCTAAAGTTTACTGTATTTTAACCAAAATGCCCCAAATTGTTATGTAACTAAAATGCAAATGATGCCTGGCCCGTTCACTCAGTTCTCCTTGCTCTCCAACAGCTGCCACCAGAGAGCGCTCTCGCTGCCCGTCTCAATTCCTAAGCAGCTCTGGGATGCTTTTCTCCCCTTTCACCAACACATGGCGCACTGGCACTCCCTTCTCTCCAAAGCAGCAGGCCCCAGGGCTTACAGATATTTAAATACATAATCATGGCAGAGACTTGCAAAGCTGCCAGTTCCCATTAGCCGGGGCCCCACAAATCCTTTAGGCAGCTTTGAAAATCTCCCTGCATCAGCACCCTCACTTCCCTTCTCTCTCTCTGGTTCTGCTTGTTCCTGCGCAGCACAGCTGCACAATGTTGTGCCTATAACTCCACAGTAAGAAGTGATGAGAACAGGGGAGCCCAGTCCTCCATTAGTGAGACCCTGCCAGAAGGCCACCAAGTTACTCCGGCCTCGCAAAAGGGAGTGAGAACTAATTGGGATGCACATATATAGGCATTTCTTTAGCATGCTGAGGACCATATTTAAGTTCCTGTCTTGTCACGTGTCCAGCCAGACCCCAACTTCTTTTTTTCTTACCCTGTACACTGGAGCATAAGGGCACAGGGTTGGAAGTATCTAAGGGATTTATCTAGCACCCATTACTGTAATATGTGAGCACCTCGTGATCTTTAATGTATTTATCCTTGCAACACCCCTGTGAGGGCAGTGCTATTATCCCCACTGTGCAGAAGGGGAACTGAGGCACAGTGAGGTCATACTGGAAGTCTGTGGAGGAACAGGGACTTGAACCCAGGTCTTCCAAATCCTAATGTGAACCGGGTCCTAGTGGGGAGCCAGCTGTGGTCACTCAATTAGGGTGAACTACAAGGAACGGGGCAGCCAAACCCCCAAAAGCTGGTGGATATTCCAATACTTAGATTTACCAAGCCAGCATAAAACAGCCTCTTTATTACCTTCCTGGTTACTCAGAAGTCCAAACAACACAGTTCCCTTAAAGTGATCCAGCCTCAGGCCTCCATCCAGGTACTCTCATCAAATATGATGATTTCTGAAAATCTTATTTTATCATATAAAAGAAAAGGGTCTACCAATCCCAAAGGATCAGACACATTACCTCCCAGGTTAATGAATGTTTCAGATCTTGCCCAAATACACGCTACAGTCAATTCTTATTAACTAAACGAAAATGTATTAAACAACAAAAGAGAGAGAGGCTGGTTAAAAGCTCAATGTACATACAGACATGAGTTCAATCCATTGAGGTTCAGATTCACAGCAGAGATGGTGAGCTTTGTAGTTGCAAAGAGTTCCTTTAGAATTCAGTTCATAGGTCATAGCCCAGTGTCCAAATCTCATATTCAGGGCATACCAGCATAACTCAAACTTCCCCTGCTGAAGCTTAAGCAGATCTGAGACGACAGAATCAGGACCCAAGGGTCTTTTTATACAGTGTTCTAGCAGCCACGTGACCACACCATCCTGGTTAAACAATAGGCTTTTGATGTAACCTTTTGCTTTCTAACCACCACCAGTAATTAGTTACACAAATTAACATAGGGCAATTCATCTATTAGGCAGTCTATTACAAACTTCAGAGAGACATATAGACAATGACATTATTTTACTCAAAATTCATCCAAATGTTAATATTCCCTTTTGATCTCTGAATCAATAGTTATAGTGACAGACAGGAACTGTCCGATTACAGGGGTAGCATCTAAGATGCACACAATTAGTATTCCTTCTAAAGATATAGGTTTGCATTTCAAAGTTCTAGCCGAGGGTTTCTCAAACAGGGGTCGCCGCTTGTGTAGGGAAAGCCGCTGGCGGGCCAGGCCGGTTTGTTTACCTGCCCTGTCCACAGGTCCAGCCGATCACGGCTCCCACTGGCCGCGGATCGCTGCTCTGGGCCAATGGGAGTGCCTTGACCACTGGACCTTCCTTCCTCTGGATTTACTGCTTCTCAGTGTGGAGGGCTGCAACCGCTGCTTGACATTCCTGCGACCCCACACAGCCTGCCTTCTCCCTCAGGAACATGAGAAGTGCCAGACTAGAGCAGACCCACAACCCATCTAATCCAGCAGCTTGTCTCTCACAGTGGCCAGAAGAAGGTGCAAGAAACCTCTTATCCCTGGTATTTAGAGATTGGCTTAAACCCTGAAGCACAATATCCCTTCTAAATTTGTAGCAACTATAACGACTCTGGATATTCTTGTTATCCAGACAAGCGTCCAATCCCTTTTGAATCTTGCTACGTTTTTTGGGTTCAAGAACATCATGTGGCAATGAGTTCCACAGTTCATTACACATTGTATGAACAAGTATTTCCTTTTAAATTTGCCACCTCTTCATTTTATTGGACGTCTCCTTATTCTCGTGTCATTAGACAGGGAGAACAGAAGCTCACAGACTACCTACTCTAGGCTCATACCATACCTCCTTTTATTCATCTCCTTTCTAAAGTAAACAATCCATCTTTTTTCAATCCCTCTTCATAGGAGAGTTCTTTCCAGGCCCTTGGGCATTCTTCTCACCCTTCACTGAACCCCTCCAGTTCTCCAAAATCCTTTTTGAGATGGAGTGAGCAGTTTTGCACACAAATCCAGATGAGGCTGCATCACTGATTTATATAATGGCTTTCTAATACTTGTGATCACACTTGCCCTGTGACACACTTGCCCTATGCACGAAAGGAGGATTTGCATGATCCACACCCCTTTATGTCCCTCACCTCCACATGTCCCTCCATAGAAACACATGTATGTAGTCACAGTAGAAATGGGTTAGTGGGTCCAGATGAGGTGGCCAAAGGTAATTGTAATTTATTATATGATCCTGCAACATGGATAGCGTCCCTGTGTATGTGGTGTGCACAGGTAGACCATACAGACAGCTGTATAGCAATGAATATGCATGTTTAACCATCATTTTCATAAGAGTAATAACGCAACTTTCTTTTGGGAACATTTGGATGATATAGTTTTTAACCAACCAATAAGGTCAGCCCAGCCAACTCCATGTCCCAGAATTCTTGATTTCTGGGACCATTACATCCAATACCATCCTGTAGTCACTTATAAAAAGGAGTTTGAGCCAATGCAACTTTCTGAAATGGCTCATGGGTCTATAGGTTTCTTCTGACCCAAATGGAAAGAGAGGACTTCCAAGTTTCGGGATGTGAATAGAAGGATTTCCAGGTAGGTGGGGATTGTGCACTTTCCTCTGGGTTTACATTTAGGCTAGGTCTACACTAAGGGGGGGTCGATTTAAGATACACAAATTCAGCTACGCGAATAGCGTAGCTGAATTCGGCGTATCCTATTTGACTTACCCCGCTGTGAGGACAGCAGCAAATTGACCACCGCGGCTCTCCTGTTGACGGCGCTTACTCCTCCTGATGAGGTGGGAGTAAGCACGTCAATTCGGGGATCAATTGATCCGTCTAGATGAGACACGATAAATCGATCCCCGAGAGATCGATTTCTACCCGCCGATCTGGGCGGGTAGTGTAGACTAGCCCTTATTCTTCTTTAGCAGAAGTTTTTTATTTAAAGCATTCTGGGCTTCTCCATGTCTATCTGAAAGTCCATCGGAAAGAAATAAGGTAAAATTATTCCAAAATTGATTGAAAATCTCTTAATCAAGTTCAAAGAAAATAGATGTTGGAGGAAATTAAATATAAAAATATAGCTCAAAATTGAAATCTGAGCTGCAGGGGTGTAAATTTGGAGTAACACAACTGAAGGCAGTGGAATTATTCTGGATTTCCATCCGTGTGACTGAGGCTGGGATGTGACTCATAATTATTAAACCTTGTCTGGATGGGTTCCCTATGCTGATTCCCAATATAGAACACTGAATGTATTCATTAGAATGCATAAAAATGTTTTTCAGGAGTTATGAGGCATTAAAATTAATCTCCAGTAGGCCATATTCAGATGCCCTTCTAACTTCTGCGGTACTAACTGCGAATGTACAATGGGAGGTATATGGAGTGCATCTCTCACCTTTATTTGC
This sequence comes from Trachemys scripta elegans, assembly GCF_013100865.1. Lineage (NCBI taxonomy): Eukaryota > Metazoa > Chordata > Testudines > Emydidae > Trachemys > Trachemys scripta. The sequence goes on from NC_048302.1 coordinate 131,276,872, forward strand.
AAGTCATTTTCCTGCTCTTGAGATAAAAGCAAAAAAAGCCTTTCAACTGGATAATGTGATTGCACTGAGCAAAAAATAGAGCAGCATTTGACCTCTTTTCAAAGATAGTTGTGTGCAAAGTTTGGAGATCTGCTGCGCATGTGTTGCGCAGCACATACGGGCTTGCAAAATGGGAGCTCTTTGTTGCTTCTTTTTCCTCCGATCGATTGGTACTCAACATACAGAAAGGTGACTGTCGTTTTCACCTGGGTAATAGTATTATGGGCAAGATTTTGAAAAGTGACCATTGATTTTTGTATGCTAGGTTTGCTACACTTTAGACTGGACTAGGTGTTCAGTATTTTCTAAACACCTTCCTCTCGATTCAGGCCCCTCTATGGTGTCTCATGCCGAGCACTATACATTGAAACACCCAAAAGTCACTTTTGAAAGCCACGGGAGAGCGGAGCCTAAAGCCCCATGCAGGATCAGAGCCACAGCCTGCTAGACACTGTGCAAACACACAATACAAGAGAGTCCTTGAGCTGATCAGCTGACAACCTGAAGCCCCACTCACACACAATTTGGTGTACAATAGTGGAAACACTGGGAATTAAACCTGATGGATTTCCAGTTGTATTACAAACCTAGGTTCCCAGGGGATGAGCATTGAGCAGACTTGGCCAGATTTATGCTTTTGGTTGGAAACTGCTAAACTCTATGGTTCTGGGTTTGAGCTAAAGCCAAAGCAAACAGCTGCGCCTGAATTTTGCCATAAGATTCCAGATTAGTTTGAAAATCACCTTCTATAAACAGACCAAGCCCATACTCTATCCCAAGTGAGCACACGCGCCCTTAGTTCTTCTTTCTGGGTTGGCTTTGTTGATAACTCAGAGGTGATTACACAAGATAAACACCAGCCTACACATCCTCTTTGAACCTCGTTGTTTCCAAGCTTCTCCTGCAAGACCTCTCTTGCCCTCATTCACTCTGGCTCAGACGCGCATACTCCCTTGGCATCCTGACTGGAGGTAAGTAGACCCACTCAGCAGTAATGACCCTGAGTCTCAATGTGCCATTCTAGCACCATTCAGACACATAGCTTAAGAGAGTGCCACTTTGTTACATCTGCTTTTAACAAAACCTACCCGAATATTTGTGTCATTTGAACTATTAAAATAGAAATCATTTATTTTCATTCATTAAAATAATCAATTGTCATTCTACTCTGAATTCCATTTATCTCTTAGAATGACTAAAAGACTACATCTGATTATATACCCCAGTAAGTCAGTTTTCTCTTTCCTGGGATATTACCAGTGTGACAGACCCAGACCAGTGGGGTACAGGAGTCTGGTAGAGGGCAAATACACTGATCACTGGATGAGTAGTTTTCTGTTCCCTCAGTGCCCAGAGAAGGGGCTGCACTAGAGTAATCAGGAACCTGCTCGAACCAGTTAAGGCAGGCAGGCTAATTAGGACACTTGGAGCTAATTAAGAAGCTGCTGGAATCAATTAAGGCAGGCTAATCAGGGCACCTGGGCTTTAAAAGGAGCTCACTTCAGTTTGTGGTGTGAGTGTGAGGAGCTGGGAGCAAGAGGTGCAAGGAGCTGAGAGGGTGTGCTGCTGGAGGACTGAGGAGCACAAGCATTATCAGACACCAGGAGGAAGGTCCTATGGTGAGAATAAGGAAGGTGTTTGGAGGAGGCCAGGGGGAAGTAGCCCAGGGAGTTGTAGCTGTCATGCAGCTGTTACAGGAGGCACTATAGACAGCTGCAGTCCACAGGGCCCTGGGCTGGGACCCAGAGTAGAGGGTGGGTCCGGGTTCCCCCCCAAACCTCCCAATTGACCTGGACTGTGGGTTCTTCCAGAGGGGAAGGTGTCTGGGCTGTTCCCCAACCCACGTCTCTGAAGCAAGAAAATCTGCCAATAAGCGCAGGACCCACCAAGATAGAGAAGGAACTTTGTCACACCAGTTAGCAGCTTTCTGCTTTTTTCCCCCTCTGTTTCTGCCCCTTCATTTAGCAAGTGCTGGACTGCTACCTGTCCTCCTACTCCACAGATGAATCCATTGTCTGTATTTGTCTTTTAACCTGGGGTTCCTTTTTCTAATGAAATGTTGGGCTCAATCCCAAAGGTTGTGATTTCAAAAGGAACATGTGCAATATTACAAGTGTTGGCTAAGGAAGCTCTTTCTGGAAGATCCCAAACAGTCATCAAAATGCTCTTTATGTGAGTCTAGTTTTTATGTCATTGCTAGTCTTTTTATGAGGTATAGGTAATGTGATGGGCAAAGAGACCAACTTCCAGTTAGTAAACAGCAAAGGTTAACCTTTTCAAAACCAACCAGAGGATTTAGCCTCAACTCCCATGATTTTTGGGACTCTTCTAGTTGGCTTTGTAAATTTCTACAAAGTCAAGTCAATTTTATGAGATTGCCTATGACGTCTTTTGTAAATACAGAAAGCAAAAACATACACAATCTAAAACAGTAACCTCCATATACAGCATTAAAATGTCAATCAGAACTTCATAAAAACTCTCTCTTCAGCACAATGCTAAAAGGGCAAAAATTGCTACTGATTTAATTACTACCAGGGTCTGAGAGAATACTAAAAGCATTATCTTTTGAGATGGTGACACAGTTTTCTTTTTTTGCAAAAGAAGTAAAATCCAGCATGCACTCAGAAGCTGGAAAAGTCTACAGTCCAGTAGATCTTCCAACACTCCAGATTTACATGGGCAAAAAGAAATATGTGAAGGAACTTTTTCATATCTATCTTTTAAAAACAGCAATTTCTATGGTCTGGAATCTTAGCTGAATATATGCCTTACATAAATGAGGATTTGATAACTCATTCAAATATGGTGCAAAAACGGGGGCCAACATCAAAATAGAAAATCAAAAGACAAGCTTGGGAATCATAATGATAGATTTTATTGTTAGGTAATATCTGTCACTCTGTCTAATTAGTGATTATGTTGATTAAAAAATATCGACAATAAGTGAGTAATAGAAAAACCAAAACCTAGCTATAATAAATTATACCATGAAAATAAGGAGCACATAGGTTGTTCCTCCAACTCTTGAAGACCAAGATGGGGCAATCTATAATCTGGAAGCATATAGATCTTGGACCAAAATATAAGAAAAGCAATACAAGCTCTGCTATTTACAGAAAATCACCTATCTTAGCATGTAAAAGAGGCAGGGTAGAATTTGGGAGAATTAAGTCTCCTCAAAACATTATTTTGAACAATCTCTAAGGCTGAAATTTGATTCCTAGCCAAACTTTGACCCCATAGATCATCTGCAATATTATTTTAGCACTGAAAATTCTTAACTGTGGGGCAACATATGGTTGACACCATATGAGCAAGTAAAATAGAGCAGAGCTAAGGGCCTTTTGTTTTAAGTATGGTAAGGGGACCAACGGCCCGAATGATGAAACTTTATCCCCAAATAAGTAAAAGCAGAGACATGTTCTACAGAGTGGCCTTCCATCTTTCACTCAATTTATAGAGGGTTCTTCCCAAAAATCATGACCTTGCTTTTATTGTAATTAAGAACCAGGTCTTGAGCATGAAATAAGAGGAAAAATTAGATAACTGGTGGAGGCCTCTTGGAGTTTGTGATTAAAACAACGTCATTGCCATATAATAAGACCAGAATAGATTTACCCTTAATGTGTGACAGAGAAATTATCTTCCTTCAAAACATCTACCACATCATTAATATATACATTAAAAAGAAGAGGTGCTGGAAGGCATCCCTGGCATACTCCCCTGGAAGTAGAAAATATGTTAGTACTATCTTCCTTGGCTTTAGTTCTTACTCCAGCCATATTGCCCTGGTGTAGGGCTTCCAAAATATGCAAAAGTCTTAGGTCAATAGCCACCCTTCTTAATTTCATCCAAAGTTTGTCTCAGTTAATAGAATAAAATTCCATCTTTAGAACGATGAAAGCAACATGCAAACCAGTACCCTTAACCACGGTATATTTACAAATCGTATAGGATACAATAAAACAACTATCAATTGTGGTTTTACCAGCCCTAAAGCCAGACTGCTATTCATCTAGTAAAATTAGACATTAAAGCCCACATTTCAAATTTTAGATAGTAAAAAGCAGGAGTCTTTCTACCTCCTTTTATAAACATAGGACCTATGATACTAGATTTCCAGCCAGATGGAATCCATCCAGTGTGATTAATGACAGTAAATAATTTAGCCAAGACTGTGGACCACCAATAAAGACTCTCCTGAAAAACTTCAGCGGGGAGAAAATCTTCCCCTGAAGCTTTTTTCCGATCATTGGGCCAAGGTAAATGACTGGACTCTACTGTCCATCACTGGAGGCCAGAGTGGTAAATCAATATGATTCCTCACTGCATCAACTATGGTAGAATTAGATTTAAAAAAACTGGTTGAGGGGAAATCATTAAAGACCGGGCCAAAATGTGCTATCCAGACTTCATTATTATAATAAGGTTCCTCAGCTGAGATATATCTACCAGAGCTCAAGGCCACCATCTTCCAAAATGTGGAATAATTTTTAGCTGCTTCTTCAAAATCTTTTCCCAAAGATCTAAGATATTCTTGCTTTTTGTGATACAATAAACTTTTATTATCTTCTGGCAGCTACTACATCCCAAAGTAGGTTTGGAGAGGTCTTAAGTCTTATCCTATTAGCTATATGTGCTAGAACAGACTCCTCCTTCATCCGCCTCAAATCAAGTGAGTATCTTTATAGGGGGATAATTAAAACCAAAATCAATTTGTTTAGAGACAAGTGGTTGTAAGGACTTTACCAGCAACTCCTATGATTTACAAATTTGAGAAGAAATCTGACTTAATAATTACATCTCTGAGAAATCTAACATCAGAGTCCTTCAATCTTATAGATAATTTCTCATGAATGGCTGGCATCCATTTTAGTCTTTTACAACTACATTGTTCCAAAGGAATAATTAAAGCATCTTCACTAATTGGAAATAAAACTGAGTCATAATTATACAGAGAGGTTGATGGTCACCGTCTGGGTGAGAAAGTATAGAGAAATCCATATAGAAGAACCAATTAATTATAGGGATAATATAATTAATATTACCACCAGTCAATGAAATGTAGGTAAAATGTCCTTCTTTATCTCCTGCCCATCTTCCATTTACCAGTATAAGATTAAATATATGTAATAAAACCATTAATTTTTGTCTAGAGATGTTAATCACCTGATGTCTAGAATTTCAAAAGGGAAGTTCAAATATCTCCTCTGTTTTCTTCCCCTACTACTAAGTTCAGTGAAGGACCTATTTGAGCCTTAAAATTTCCCAAATAATTAGATAAGCTCTTGGGAACATTAGACATACTATATCAATTTGCTCATCAAATCACTCCCACAATGATTCAAAATGAGGAGGATATTGGGGGTGGGGGGGGAAGGATAAACACTTAATACAAAAATGTGACAATTAAGAATTAAAAAAAAAAAAATCCTGAATGCCCGGACACTTTGATTCCAAAGGTGAAATCTGGCCTTTAAAGCATAAGGAAACCAAGGTGGTAATTCCTCCTGATATATGACCCCTTTTTGACGATCAGCTTCCTCCTTGGAGAAAATTCAAAACCAGGAAAGACTGATTTTAGACTCAGGCCTTGGCTACACTTACCCGGTAGTTCGACGGCTGGAAATCGAACTTCTGGGTTCGACTTATCGCGTCTAGTCTGGACGTGATAAGTCGAACCCGGAAGTGCTCGCCGTCGACTGCGGTACTCCAGCTCGCCGAGAGGAGTACCGCGGAGTCGACGGGGGAGCCTGCCTGCCGAGTGTGGACCAAGGTAAGTTCGAACTAAGGTACTTCAAACTTCAGCTACGTTATTCACGTAGCTGAAGTTGCGTACCTTAGTTCGAATTAGGGGGGTAGTGTAGACCAAGCCTCAGCTAACCAAGTTTGTTGTGTTTAAAATAAATAAATAAAAACCTTAAATCAAAAGTTTTCAAAAATTAAAAAAACTCCCTATCATTCATCTTATTTGTATACCCAGATAAATTCCAAAATAAATACATAAATTGTTCTGGCAAAAGCTCTCCCTGAGTGGAGGGAAAGAAATCAGATAATCTAGATTATTTAATAGATATAGATATATAATATATAGACCCAACAGCCTGATTAAGAATTTGATTCATCTCCAAATTCCAGGTGATTTTCATGAGTGATCTGCATCCAAGATTGTGAACGCTGGTGCGGGGGAGGGAGGAATCCTCCGAGAATTCTGTCTCAAGACTCCCACAGAAGAAAGCACCATTGGGAAGGGGAGAATGGTAACGCTAGTGGGCTTAGAAGAAGAACCTAAAGGGTCAAACCTGGGAGACCCAGTTAAATCAATTGTATGAAAAGTTTTAGAATGTACCTGAGAAAGAGCTGATGTAAAATCCTCAGAGCCAGTCTCATAAGATAAATAATAACTAATCTCTTCTTGATTGAATTGTATCTTCTATTATTTGAGAATGTCTTATAGAGTAAGGATCTCGCACGAGTGTTCTCTACTCTAGAGATGGAGACTCCTTGGAGCCTTAGCTGTTTCCTCAAATTCCAAACTCTAGAACCTATATGCCAATAAGAAAATTCCACCTCCCACCTTTCATGCACACTTTGAGAATAAAGTTAACAGAGTTAAATGGTAAATAAAAATCAACCTTATCAATACTGATTTAGATCAATATCTGTAAGGGGCTGTCTGTCTGAATATAGTCCCCCTGAAAAAACAAAAATAAAAAAGGGCTCATTTATGTCAAGTATCAGAGGGTCAAATTGCTGGCATTTTCTGAGGACATGTCTACATTACAAAATTAAGTCAACCTAACTTACATCAGCATACAGCCGCCACAGTAATTACATTGCTTGTGCGTGTCCACACTTTACTCCTTGTGTTGGCAGTGCGCATCCTCACCAGGAGCGCTTAGACCGATTGTATTGTCAGTGTGGGGCATTGTGGAACTGCTTCTGAAAGCCAGTAATAGTCGAGGTAAGCAATGCAGTGTCTACGCTGACATTGATTCTATGCCTCTCGTGGAGGTGAAGTTATTAAGTCGGTGTAGTGGGGCAGTGTAGAGGAGCGTGCAGACTCATCCCTGCGGCGCCTCCTGCTGGTCGTCCTTGGGAATTAGCTCTTCAACCCAGGAACGCCCTCTGCAGGCCAGGGATCTGCTTGCTGTTGGCCCCCGTGTCCCTCCCAGGACCCCGGTGCCCTTGTCTCACGGTTCTGCCTCCTGCAGTACCCCACAGTCTTACTGGGTTTCCCCACCCCAGGGGAACCCCCACTCCCTATCCCCATGTCACCTCAGTCATGGCTACTGCCAGTCTCAGTTTAGCCCCCGCACGCTGGGGCGGACTGCAGTCTATCAGCCGATCATCACAGGCAACAAGGGGTTTGGACTGGCTGCCTTTACCCACCCTCCGGCTGCCCCTCTGCAACCCCAATACCTAGGTGTGCCTAGAACTAGGCCCTGCTGCCTGGGGAGTTGCTGGCCTAGAGCTTCCCAGCTCCTAAGGCCTTTCCCCAGCCCTGCCTTCCTCTAGGTCCCCTGGGTGAGTTTCTAAGTAGCCAGGCCTGTCTCCCTCTCCAGTCAGAGAGAGAGTATTCCCTCTGGCTTCCTTGGCCTTCTTATAAGGCCCAGTTGCTTAGTTTGGGGCATGGCCCCAGCTGCAGCCACTTCCCCCAATCAGCCTGGGTTTTGCTGTCTTTTGCAGCCCCAGCCCTCTGCAGGGCTCTTCCAACCCTTTCAGGGCTGGAGCAGGTGTTCACCCCGCTACAGGCAGTTACATTGGTGGGAGTGAAATTTTAGCATAGACACTTCCATAGTTCAGTCGATGTAAGCTGCCTTTCATCAACCGAACTCTGCAGAGCAGACCAGGCCCAAGACTCTGAAATATTTGAAAAATTCCTAAGGGAGGGATACTTTTTATTGGAAATATTTAAATCAAGAGGCAGGATTTCTAACACCTCAGAAATCCATTGGAGTTAGGTGCCTAAACACCCCTGGGGATCTGGGCCTTACTGCAGATCCTATAACATAGTACAACCTTACCAACCTAGTGACAGTTTTAAGTTCCACTATTGCTTGAAACACTTCAGTTAGTTCATACCAGAGATGTGCTAAGTTTCCAGAAATTCCTGAGATATAAGCACTATTTGGATCCTGCTGTTTTACCATGTAGCAGTCCATAATCATAACACTCATAAAAAGCTATTTTAGATGTTTTTCAAATGGAATATTCCAGTCATTCAGAGCCCTAGATATGGAAACCGAGGCAAGCCAGCTTTAGAAACAATATTACCCATAAATGTATTAATTCCAAAGGATTTTTCAAAATCACTTTCCTCTATGGTGACTCTAAGCATACGGTGATCGAAAGGTTTTATTGGCTCTCTTTTGGGCTGTGCTCCTGGGGTCATTCATGGCTTTGCCACTCATGACACCTCACACTCTTGTCTATACAGCAATTTATCCCACTACATATCCACCTATAATAGAGGTGGTTTATACTGAGTATAGGGGCTGCTTTAAACTGCGCTGAGACCAGGTCTGGCACAGATCCTGAGCCTAGAAAACAAGTGAGTTGTAACAGGTGTCCTAATGGCTTCACCAAGTGGAATCTGGCCCAGCAGAGAATATGACCCAGTCTTTGACATTTTCAAGGATGGAAACCTTCACGCTTTTCTGAGAATCAGTTGGCTGCAGGGGAGGAATGGAACAACTTGCAGGAGGGCCAGATTGAGCCAATTACATACCTGACTGCTCAGCTTTGGCAGCAGATCTTGCTCCATCCTTACAAGACAGAGATGAGAAAATTTGCTCGCTCATCATTGGAATAGAATGAGCAAAATGGGGATTACCCAGACTGAACCTTTTCATGGGACCCCACTGTGTTTCAAACCCTTTCTGAGTACTGCAAAACCCTGTCTAGTGCTGCTGAGGGGTCACGTTAGTAGCAAGCACCTTTGGGAAGGTATATTTGATCCACTTTTCCATGGACAGGAGGACTCCATCTCCAAACCATGTTGCAAAGAATTGTTTTAAAGTGCACATCAACTGTCAAAGGTGACTTTGTATGCAAAGATACGTTTACTTGCAATATGTTATTCAACCCCTAAGCCTCTGTGTGCTACACAGATTTCCAGGCAAGGTCTGTCCCTGTAAACAAGGGAGACAAAGCAGGAATTCAAGTTGTGTGGAAGCCTGCTTGCCTGTGTCTATAGTTTGCAGCTGTCTGCTTTAATAATTCCTCCCCTGTTTAAGATGGACTAAAATTCCATATACCATTATTTATTTATCTGGTGTATGCAATCCGGTCAAGGCAAGTCAGTGTCGTTATCAACAATGTTCACGGCATGAAGACCTCCAGGAAGTGGAGTCATTTTGCAGTCTTCAATAGCATGTGTCATGGTTTGTGGCTGCCCACATTGACATTGTGGACTGTCTCTAAAACGCCACCGAAATTCTGCTGCAGCAGATAACATGACACATCATAAATGGCAATGACAGGTTTCACATTCCTCTGTGTTTCACTGATTCCATGTCACAGACATCAAGAATTGTAACATTCAAAAACCAGTAGGAGAGCACTTCAGTCTCCCTGGACACTCAATAACAGACTTAAAAGTGGCCATTCTTCAAGAAAAAAACTTCAGAAACAGACTCCACTGAGAAACTGCAGAACTAGAATTAATTTACAAACTGGACACCATCAAATTAGGCCTGAATAAAGACTGGGAATGGATGGGTCACTACAAAAAATAATTTTCCTTCGGTTGATATTCACACCTTCTTGTCAGCTGTTGGGAATGGGCCACATCCACCCTGCTTGAATTGGCCTTGTTAGCACTGACCCCCCCCACTTGGTAAGGCAACACCCATCTTCTTGTGTGCTGTATATTTATACCTGCCTACTGTATTTTCCACTCCATGCATCCCATGAAGTGGGTTCTAGCCCACGAAAGTTTATGCCCAAATAAATTTGTTAGTCTCTAAGGTGCCACAAGGACTCCTCATTGTTTTTGCAGCTATTGTCTTCTAATTGCCAAGCCTCAAGCTCACCCAAAGCACACAGAGGTTCTGCAGACTAAATGATGCCTTCAGATACACATCTTTGTAACCCCATTGTCTTCAAAATATGTTGTCAGAGACACCTGTGCAAACTCCTTTAAAGACTATTGAAGTTCACAGACATCACCGAGAGTATAACTTATTGCAAGGTTTTTCAGAACATGTACTTTCGCAATTATAATCTCCTGTAAATCAACAGCAAATGCAAATCCTGCCATAGAACTTCCTCTTTTTAATTATTTTCCTTTTACTGCTAGTGATAAACTATTTTGTGATGACATTTTTCAAAGGAGCTCTGTCACTCACTGGCAACATTGCAGGCTAATGAAGTTAATCATTTTACTTGAACATTGTTCTGCTATAAGGCAATCTATGTAGCTGGCACAAGCTAACCCAAGAGCCCCTCTGAACAAAATGTTGTTCAGCATGCATGTATGTGTCACATTTACCATGTGTTACCATCAGCGGATTTGATCAGGCAGAATGATCAGCAGAATTTTCATCCAGGCGCTGGATCAGAGAACTTCCAACCAGCATGTTAGATTTTATGACCCTTTCATTTACAAAATAACACACTGGAAAGAGGCCAACTTCACTCAATAAATCTATTTCCACCCCCCTGTCAGTTTATTTACAGCATCCTCTCTGGGAATGTGCTGTGTCAGCTATAAAAACTTCTGCATAGTGGCCCAAAGCCATTCATATCTTTCAGCTGGCAGTTGGCTGGATGCAAACTAGGTTGGTCTCAGGCCAGTTCCCAGTGATCCATTTATTATAGATACCAATGCTGATAGGCAAAACATTTGTTGGCAGTCTCACTAGACAGGACAAAGGTTAAAAGGGCATGGAGGCTGACCCCACAGTACCATACAAATATTAATCAGTGGGATATCTTATACTGATGCTTTCCATACTGCACTGGATGTGTGGATGCTGGTTTCCAGTGCTGTCAATACTATTTTTTCCATCGGACCACACCCTCATTGAGTGTACGGTCTGGACCTGCTTTGGGGATGAATCAGGGTTGTGTGGTGATGTAGGCTGTTATCCGTAGGATCTCTGCTTCATTTGTTGAATAAGTTGGAAAACATGCACTATTTGAAGTGCTGGAGAGAGGCGAGCCTTGCCCCCCTCAAAAAAAAAAACCTAAAGGCCCTCCTCCTCAGTTAAGGGGAGGGAACCACTGGACCTAGGCATTAATTGATTACAGGGGACAACAAATGAAAAAACCAGGAGTGAGTGTGAGGTCAGAGGTAAAGAATCAGGGAACCAAAGGGAGACACCAAGCAGACATCCCCTGACAGCGTCTGAGGAATCAGTGGACACCACCCAGAGGAACTCCGCTTGGAGGCGTAATCAGACAAGGGAATGGAAGCACACCCCCCCCCCCAGATTCCTTCTCTTGGTGTGAGGGATGGCCATCTTAGCCAGCACCAGGAGGAGGCTGACAACTTTGTGGGGCCATGGATGGGGTGTGAGTGGATCAGGAGCTGAGGGGAGAAGTGCAGCCAGAACCTCAGAAGGAGGTGTTGGAAGGTGCTGGAAGAGGGGCTTCAACCTGACAAACTTTATGCATATTTGCACCAGGGGTCTCTCTCTAACCACAAAAGGCACAGGTGTCAAGGGAGTTCGTGAGCCACACAAGGTACATGCCCCTGCTCACAGCTCCATGAAGGACCCACCCAACTCTTATCCCTGGCAGGCCCTGGGGCCACAGTTGAGAACAGACTGGCCCACTGGGGTTCCTCACCCTCCTTAGATGGCAGCAGGTGCCCCCACTTGGTGTTGGGGTAGGACATGAAGCCAAGGAAGAGGATAGTATGAAGTACGAGTGTGTACAGATGTTTTCTGGGTGCAGTTCAGAGGTGGAATGGCGGGTTGGCGTTCAACCAGCTCAAGTTGCATGTTGGCGGTGGCCAGGGAAGCTCACAGGATGGGGGCCCCATGACAAGTTCTGGAGGGCTGGGGTGAGAGGTGGGCAGGGAGCACCCTCCTGCAGGACCCACTCAATGAAAGCAAGAGACACAGGAGGCAAGGCTTCCCTGATCTCCTGGAGCACAAGACGGTACGCACAGGGTGGACAAACCCATGTGCTGGCTGAGCACAAAGAGGTCCACCCAGTCTCTTCTATCATAGTCCAGGAGGTAACTGACTCTGGTGGTACCAAATTCCAAAACAAGGGGGACTCCACCACCTATACACAGAAATTGGGGTTACATAGCAGGGGTTCCAGAAGGAGGTTTGCCCCATCAACAGGTGCTATGGACCTGGTCATGGAGACAAGTGTCCAGGTCCTTAGGAGGTCCTGGTAGAAGACTGGCAGCTCAGAGATGTCTCGGGGGAGGCCTCTGGGTGAAGATAAAAGTGCTGCCGGTCATATCGGTGCCCTTGGAGGTGGCACAGGAAGGCAAGCACCATCATGTTCTATGACAAACTACCTGCACTATAAAGCAGTCTCTGCAGGGCCTGAAGGTGGAAGGCGTGGACCTGGCTTTGTATGCAGACCAGGCCCTGTCTGCCCTCCTCCAGAGGGAGGCTCAGGACACCCGCAGAGACTCAGTGCAGCCCTGGCCAGAAAAACTCCATGATTTTCTTCTAAAGACTACCCAGGGTTCCTGGTGGTGGGCTCAAGGTGTTAAGCATGAACAGCTGAGTGAGCACTGGAGCAGCCCAATCCATCTCTGCAACTGGTCGGCCACCCTGTCCTAGAGAATGACCCAATTCTCCAATGGGGAGAGAGAAGTGGCGGAAAGGTAGATACCCAAATAGACCAGCAGACCCTTGCCCCACTAGATAGCATGGAGAGAGGGTGGGAGGAAGCCCACTCATCCCCAACCATCAAGTCAGAGCTCTTGACCCAGTTGACCTGGGCAGAGGAGCCCACGGAATAGATGAGTGGGCAAGCCTCTATCTGCACCAAGTTTTGCAGGTCCTGGGCCACTCAAACACTAACAGGACCGCCCACAATCTGTCTCCTGAAGCATCAATCCTATCATCCTCTTGCTGAGGAGATGGAAGAAGGGCTTGCTGGCAATAGTATAGAGCTGGCTGGACAGAGGGCAGCCTTGATGAACCCCTCAACTGAAGCTAATGGGTGTGACGTTGCACTCCATATGTTTTATGGAAATATGCTAATGAGTTGAATATAATGTAACTGGAATATGCTTAATGAAAAAGGTCTCTTGTAAGGTATCATTACAAAGCTTAAAATCTACTGAGTGTGTTCATCCTATTTGTATATATGTATTATTCTTGTATCTAAAACTAGAAATATGAAGTGTAACTCTGAAGTCATATTGTAATTATGCAAAGTGTGGGCCATTAATGGTGGTTTAGAATCTTGATGGCTTCCATTAACTAGGACAATTGGTTGTAAATGGCCCTGTTTACTTGTAAGCTTTCCTGTATACATGTGTGACAGCCAGTGGGTAATGACATCTCACAGGACATGTGAACATGTCACATGATACTGGAATCCATCTTAAACATGGTGCTTTTCCATTTAGAAGGAAGGGTGGGAACCCAGAGAGAGACCAAGGATTCCTATCTTGTGCCAAAGCTATAAAAGGGGGTGGAACAGAACAAAAGGGGGCTGTCAGTCATGAGAAATCCCCTAGTTACCACCTGAGATGGAACTAACAAGGACTTTATCGGGGAAAGGATTGGGCCCAGACTAGGAAGAAGTCTAGTCTGTGAAAGAAGCTTATTGGAACATCTCTAAGGGTGAGATTTACCTGTATTCAGTTTCCTAATGTATTAGGCTTAGGCTTGCGTGTTTTGTTTTATTTTGCTTGATAACTTACTTTGTTCTGTCTGTTATTACTTGAAACCACTTAAATCCTACTTTTTGTACTTAATAACATCACTTTTGTTAATAAATCCAGAGTAAGTGATTAATACCTGGGGGAGCAAACAGCTGTGCATATCTCTCTATCAGTGTTATAGAGGGCAGACAATTTATGAGTTTACCCTGTATAAGCTTTATACCAAGTAAAACCAATTTATTTGGGGTTTGGATCCCACTGGGAGCTGGATGTCTGGGTACTGGAGACAGGAGTACTTGCTGAGCTGTTTTCAGTTAGTCAGTTTCTGTCTGTAGTTTTGGGGGCGTGGTTCAGACCCTGGGTCTGTGTTGCAGCAGGCTAGCATGTCTGGCTCAACAAGACAGGGTTCTGAAGTCCCAAGCTTGCAAAGAAAATGGGCTTAGAGGTAGTTTCAGCACATCAGGTAACAGTCCCAAGAGGGTCTCTGTGATCGAATCTGTCACAATGGGTTTGGTCAAGACACAGCTGAGCTTGACCAGGCACTTTGCAAAGCTATACAGCACAAGGAGAAAGATGATAAAATGGACCCAAAGCTGAATGCCCACAGAGTGCCCAGGAGATATCTATGGTCCATCCTGTTGAATGCCTTCTCCTGGTCCAGGAACAGGAAGGCGAATGATAGACCTCCCTACACCTGAGCTGGAGGAGGTTCCAGACCACACAGAGATTATCAAAGACAGTCTGGACTGGGACGCTATAGGTGTGGTCAGGATGGACCACATCCACCAGTATGGACCCCAGCCACAGTGAAATGGCCTTTGCCATGACCTTATAGTCCATGCTGAAGAGTGAGACAGTACACCAACTCTGAAGGTTGCGGAGGTCCCCTGTCTTGGGCAGCAGGGCAAGCATGGCCTGCCTGCATGCCAGGGGGATCACCTTGCTCCCTAAGGACATCCCAAAATGTGCGATAGAACTCCACAGTCAGTCTGTCAATGCCCGGGGATTTGTTGGTGGGAATCAGATGGAGAGCTTCCGAGAACTTGGCCAGAGTGAAAGGCAACGCTAGCTAGTCCCGGTCACTCGCGATAACCATAGGGAGCCTGTCCCACAGGACCCCACAGGCATTGGCATCAGTCGGATCCAGGGAAAAGAGGCTGGCATAGAAGGCACAGGCCCTTCCCCACATTTCCACTGGATCCATGAGAGAGGCGCTGTCCCCCACCAGGAGTCAGGTGACGTGCTTTCTACTCTAGGGAGTAGAAAAAGCAAGAGCCACGATCCATCTCCCAGAGGAGGTGGATGCAGAATTGAATGTCAGCACCCCAGGCCCAATGGTCGCCGAGGACCCAGAGCTTCTCCCCCTTCTCCCGGTAGTCTACGCAGAGGGATGGGTCCCTGGGGCTGGTGGCCAGATGCTTTTGCAGCTCTAAGACCTTCCACTCCAACTGCTCTATCACTATATCCCTCTGCCAGTTGGTACCCCAAGTGAAGTCAAGGCAGAAGAGTCGGCTGGCTGGACCTGGTTGTAGTTGTATCAGGAGAGCTAGATGTACGTCCCACCACCTCTGCACTGAGTGAAAGGCACGCCGCTGCCCTCGCCAGGCCAGCCAGAACTTCTGGAAGGACTCCACAAAGCCCACATCCTCCAGCAAGCTGGTGTTGAAATGCCAATAGACCGGCCTCAGCCTCTTAGAGGTGATGGAGTCCATCACGGTCACCAGACGGTGGCCTGAGAACAGGGCTGGCTAGATGCTGGAGGAGTTGGCCTGCAAGAGACGGGTCCGAGGATGATAAATGCGCTCCAACCAGCAGCCGCACGCCTGAGCATCCTCTACTCGGACAAAGGTGAAGGTAGAATCATTGTCTGGGTGGTGGTTGTGCCAGACGTCCACCAAGGAGCGATAGTCCATGATCACCTGGAAGATGTCCACAGTGGCCAAGCACCTCTTGGTCCCCAAGCAGTTCTACATGTCCAGAGTGTTATTAAAATCCTCATCCAGGACCAGGCACTCATGAGAATCCAGAGAGCCAAGGAAGGCAGACACCTGCTGGAAGAAGTGTACCCGTGCCGGGCCCAGTATGGGGGCATTAGACGTTCATGAGATTGAGTGTCAGCCCCTCCACACAGGCCTGGAGGTGCAACAGGTGACCTAGCATGACCTCAGTGACCCACCCGGCCCAAGAGTACAGTAAGGTGGCTGAAGTACACCCTGTTCTCCTCACTGGCTTTGGCAGCTGGATCTGTGTGGGTCTCCTGCAGGAAGATCAGAGTACTCTTCCCTGCCCCCCACCCAAAGGAAGGAGAACACCAGGTACTTGCAGAGACCCTCTCTACAGCCTCAGTTGTTTAAGATGGCAAAGGTGTTGAATCTCATTGTTGGGCTGGTGGAGGATCTTCACCAGTGATGCAAGTAAAATTATTTTCTTCCCGGTATGGGGGGAGCACACCAGCTAAGGGGGGGGGCATATGACCCCTCCTACCCTCATGTGACTCAACCCACCCCCAGCCTGGGACCCCCATGCTCTTCCCCTCCCCTCCCTTCCCCATCCTACCCTATGTTACCTGGCGGGGGCCTGTGAGCGGTACGGCAGCCGGAGGAGCTGCTGGTGTTCTGCTCCTTTCCCCGCGCGCTGCTGCCTCTCTCAGAGGGGAAAGGAGCAGAACCCCCCCGTCCACGAGGCAGTGGAAAAAATAGTATGTGATCATGTAATTAAAACTGTATCATAATTAGGGCCCTACCAAATTCTCAGTCCATTTTCATAAATTTCACGGTCATAGCATTTTAAAAATTTGAATTTCATGGTTTCAGATATTTTAATCTTAAATTTCGGTCTTGTAACATAGAATATCAGAGTTGGAAGGGACCTCAAGAGGTCATCTAGTCCAACCCCCTGCTCAAAGCAGGACCAATTCCCAGCTAAATCATCCCAGCCAGGGCTTTGTCAAGCCGGGCCTTAAAAACCTCCAAGGAAGGAGACTCCACCACCTCCCTAGGTAACGCATTCCAGTGTTTCACCACCCTCCTAGTGAAATAGTTTTTCCTGATATCCAACCTGGACCTCCCCCACTGCAACTTGAGACCATTGCTCCTTGTTCTGTCATCTGCCACCACTGAGAACAGCCGAGCTCCATCCTCTTTGGAACCCCCCTTCAGGTAGTTGAAGGCTGCTATCAAATCCCCCCTCATTCTTCTCTTCTGGAGACTAAACAATCCCAGTTCTCTCAGCCTCTCCTCATAAGTCATGTGCTCCAGACCCCTAATCATTTTTGTTGCCCTCCGCTGGACTCTTTCCAATTTTTCCACATCCTTCTTGTAGTGTGGGGCCCAAAACTGGACACAGTATTCCAGATGAGGCCTCACCAATGTCGAATAAAGGGGAACGATCACGTTCCTCGATCTGCTGGCAATGCCCCTACTTATACAGCCCAAAATGCCGTTAGCCTTCTTGGCAACAAGAGCACACTGTTGACTCATATCCAGCTTCTCGTCCACTGTGACCCCTAGGTCCTTTTCAGCAGAACTGCTACCTAGCCATTCGGTCCCTAGTCTGTAGCAGTGCATGGGATTCTTCCGTCCTAAGTGCAGGACTCTGCACTTGTCCTTGTTGAACCTCATCAGGTTTTTTTCTGCCCAATCCTCTAATTTGTCTAGGTCCCTCTGTATCCGATCCCTACCCTCTAGTGTATCTACCACGCCTCCTAGTTTAGTGTCATCTGCAAACTTGCTGAGAGTGCAGTCCACACCATCCTCCAGATCATTAATAAAGATATTAAACAAAACCGGCCCCAGGACCGACCCTTGGGGCACTCCACTTGAAACCGGCTGCCAACTAGACATGGAGCCATTGATCACTACCCGTTGAGCCCGACGATCTAGCCAGCTTTCTATCCACCTTACAGTCCATTCATCCAGCCCATACTTCTTTAACTTGGTGACAAGAATACTGTGGGAGACCGTATCAAAAGCTTTGCTAAAGTCAAGAAATAACACATCCACTGCTTTCCCCTCATCCACAGAGCCAGTTATCTCATCATAGAAGGCAATTAGGTTAGTCAGGCACGACTTCCCCTTCGTGAATCCATGCTGACTGTTCCTGATCACTTTCCTCTCCTCTAAATGTTTCATAATTGATTCCTTGAGGACCTGCTCCATGATTTTTCCAGGGACTGAGGTGAGGCTGACTGGCCTGTAGTTCCCCGGATCCTCCTTCTTCCCTTTTTTAAAGATGGGCACTACATTAGCCTTTTTCCAGTCATCTGGGACCTCCCCCGATCGCCATGAGTTTTCAAAAATAATGGCTAATGGCTCTGCAATCTCACCCGCCAACTCTTTTAGCACCCTCGGATGCAGCGCATCCGGCCCCATGGACTTGTGCACGTCCAGTTTTTCTAAATAGTCCCGAACCACTTCTTTCTCCACAGAGGGTTGGTCACCTTCTCCCCATGCTGTACTGCCCAGTGCAGCAATCTGGGAGCTGACCTTGTGCGTGAAGACAGAGGCAAAAAAATCATTGAGTACATTAGCTTTTTCCACATCCTCTGTCACTAGGTTGCCTCCCTCATTCAGTAAGGGGCCCACACTTTCCTTGATTTTCTTCTTGTTGCTAACATACCTGAAGAAACCCTTCTTGTTACTCTTAACATCTCTTGCTAACTGCAACTCCAAGTGTGATTTGGCCTTCCTGATTTCACTCCTGCATGCCTGAGCAATATTTTTATACTCCTCCCTGGTCATTTGTCCAATCTTCCACTTCTTATAAGCCTCTTTTTTGCATTTAAGATCAGCAAGGATTTCACTGTTTAGCCAAGCTGGTCGCCTGCCATATTTACTATTCTTTCTACACATCGGGATGGTTTGTTCCTGCAACCTCAATAAGGATTCTTTAAAATACAGCCTTAATGGTTTGCTCCTGCTGTTCAGCCGGGGCAGAATCATTATTAGCTCAAAACATATCTATGGCTTGCTGCCTTTAACCTTTACAGGGAGTCTCATCTTTCTGTAAACTCTCCCTCGGCTCTGTAATTTGAACCTTTCATCATGAAATTGACATTTTGTAGCAATTTCATAACACGAGGTGGAAACGACCTATTAGATGTTCTTCTAGTCTCCCTGACAGGTTTATCCAGCATTATTCCCTCAACATTATTCCTCACTGCTCTCTTCAATGACTTGGTTCCACCCCTTTCATAGAATCATAGAATATCAGGGTTGGAAGAGCCCTCAGGAGGTCATCTAGTCCAACCCCCTGCTCCAAGAAGGACCAACACCAACCTAAATCTACCCCTCTATGCCTGGAGCAGCCTCCCAGTCAATACGTACAAAGACTCCTTCAGAAAACTCCTTTAACCCCTATGTTTTGCAATACAGCCCAGTCGTACTGAGCACACACGATCATGACTTTATCTGGTATTACACGGCATAGTTCCAGCCTGTGCTTATCGAAGGTAAGCCGTTTGAAGCAAGTATCACATTACTGCTTTGGCCCACTTCTCCTACCGGCATTACTCCTGATTTACATCAGTGTATGTGGGAATGGTGGTGGAGTGGAGGGAGCAGGGGTGACCTGAAACAGGGGTGACTTAAGGGCACAGGGCCAGAGTGTGGTATTCTATTCTATACAGTTTCTTATAGCACTTTTCCCTATTAAACATGGCCCTTTCTCAGACCAAACAGCATGTAGGCTGTTGGAAATGCTACAAAAGTGTCTCCTCAGAGTAGGACGCTGTCCTCTACCCCTGAACTGACTGTGTTATTGGGACTCCTGAAGCTTCCATAAGCAGAGCTGGGTTCATGCCGCTTCGGCAGGGTGTGGGAAATCTTTCTGGGATTTCCGATCTGATTTGTTCTCTTGGAGCTGTCTGCTTTCTAGGGCCCCATTCCATGAAATCCTGAGCCAGCAGGCTCCATAACCGCCTCCTTTACAGTCAGATGGGAAGTGTTTTCCTCCCTCAGAGCTGTCAGAATTTACTTTCATTGCCCAAACACCTTTCCCTCTCAGCAGGCATCAGAGATCAGGAAAACAAACGGAAAATCAGCCACATCTCTTCCTGCTGGCTTCACTGGAGCCTGTTGCTTTGCAACTTTTAAAAAAGAATTTAAGGCATCAGGCCCTGATTCTGCTCCATAAATATGGATTATGAATTACCTCAGTGAAGTCAGACATAGCCTGACAAAGGAATACAGCGGTGTTGTGGGGGGATTCCGAGTATCGGTCAGGCCCTGGTTGCTAGGCACTCGGGTACTAAGGGTCGAAGCTGAATGTAGAGTCGGGAGCAGGTCAAGGGCAGCGCTGAAACCCTAGTCCAGGGACAGGCCTCGGGTCACAACCAAAGTCAGTGTGTGTAGGCAAGCAAAATCAGGATCATAGTCAGAGCCCAGAAGCAGGCTGGAATAAGGCTGGGGCAGGGACAGGATCAAGGGCAGTCTGGAAGCCTAGAGATTCTGTAACATCACAAGGCAGCAGGAGGAAGGTTCCTAGCCAAGCAGTGCTTGTTGCACAGACTCTGGTGGTGAGGGTGAAATATCTGTGCCTGGGGATTATCTGAGCCAGGCCCTGCCAGGGGCAGGCTGCTGCACCATGCCTGAGGGCTGAGTTACTGCAGGCTTTGCTTGGGGGATGAGTTAGTGCACCTACTGGGGGTGGGCAGGCGCAATCTCATCCCAGCTAGAGGCCCCGCCCCCAGCCTGGAGGAGGGGGAAACCACTGAACCCAGAGCTCAGATAATTCTGGGGGACAGTAAATGAGACAACAGAGATGGGAGTGAGGGTCATAGGGTCAAAAGCAGGGAGCCAGAGGGGGACAAGGAGCAGAGAACCCTGGACAGTGCCCACTGCTCCTCAAAGGCGTCCAAGGAGCCAGTGGACATGGCCCAGAGGAGCACCGCCTGGATATGTGATCTGAGGGAGGAGTGGAAATAGGCCCCACAGTCAGAAAGCACATCACCACACAGGTGAGTTAGTGCAGCTAAATGAGAAGCCCTGGTCTGCCTATGGGTTCACCTCACCATGTCCAGTCGTGGCAGTATTCCTGGATGCACTATGGACGCCCCAGACTAAATCCAAGATCCCCAATCCAACACCACATGCAACGTGCAGACTTTGATGTTGCTATTTTTATTAATGTGTTTAGATTAGGGCTGTAGAATAATCGCACTTAACTCATGTGATTAACTCAAAAAAAATTAATCACAATTTAAAAAATGAATCGTGATTAATTGCAGTTTTAATGGCACTGCTAAACAATAGAATACCAATTGAAATTTATTAAATATTTGTGGATGTTTTTCTACATTTTTAAAAATATTGATTTCAGTTACAACACAGAAATGTACAGTGCTCACTTTATATTATTATTGATTACAAATATTTGCACTGCAAAAATGATAAAACAAATAGTATTTTTCAATTCACCTGATACAAGTACTGTAGTGCAATCTCTTTATCATGAAAGTTGAACTTATAAATGTAGATTTTCTTGTTACATAACTGCACTCAAAAACAAAACAATGTAAAACCTTGGAGCCTACAAGTCCACTCAGTCCTACTTCTTGTTCAGCCAATCACTAAGACAAACAAGTTTGTTTACATTTACGGGAGATAATGCTGCCCACTTCTTATTTATGTCACCTGAAAGTGAGAACAGGCGTTTGCATAGCACTTTTGTAGCCAGCATTGCAAGGTATTTATGGGCCAGATATGCTAAACATTCGTATGCCCCTTCATGCTTCGGCCACCATTCCAGAGGATATGCTTCCATGCTGATGACACTCGTTAAAAAAATCCATTAATTAAATTTGTGACTCAACACCTTGGGGGGAAATTGTATATCTCCTGCTCTGTTTTACCTGCATTCTGCCATATTTTTCATGTTACAGAAGTCTTGGATGATGACCCCAGCATGTTGTTCATTTCAAGAACACTTTCACTGCAGATTTGACAAAATGCAACGAAGATACCAAGGTGAGATTTCTAAAAATAGCTACCGCACTCGACCCAAGGTTTAAGAATCTGAAGTGCGTTTCAAAACCTGAGAGGGATGAGGTGTGGAGCTTGCTTTCAGAAGTTTTAAAAGAGCAACACTCCAATGCAGAAACTGCAGAACCCGAACCATCAAAAAAGAAAATCAACCTTCTGCTGTGACATCTGACTCAGATGATGAAAATGAACATGCATCGGTCCGCCCTGCTTTGAATTGTTATCGAGCAGAACCCATCATCAGCATGGATGCATGTCCTCTGGAATGGTGATTGAAGCATGAAGGGACATATGAATCTTTAGCATATCTTGCACATAAATATTTTGCAACACCGGCTACAACAGTGCCATGCGAACGCCTGTTCTCACTTTCAGGTGACATTGCAAACAAGAAGCAGGAAGCAGTATCTCCTGCAAATGTAAACAAACTCTTTTGTCTGAGTAGGACTGAGTGGACTTGTAGGCTCTAAAGTTTTATATTGTTTTATTTTTTAATGCAGTTATTTTTGGCACATAATTCTACATTTGTAAGTTCAACTTTCATGATAAAGAGATTGAACTACAGTACTTGTGTGATGCTGACAGAACCTGGAACCTCTGGAGCTTAGTGCATGAGCCTCTACTGCATGAGCTAAAAGCCACCTGGCCCTTAGCTAAGGCTGTAGCAGACTCGTTAATCTCTAAGGCCTGGTCTACACTGGGAGGGTGGATCGATCTAAGATACGCAACTTGAGCTATGAGAATAGCGTAGCTGAAGTCGACATATCTTAGCTCGACTTAGAATTACTTACTTTGCGTCCTCGCGGCGCGGGATCGACGGCCGCGGCTCCCCCGTCGACTTTGCTTCTGCCTCTCGCCGAGCTGGAGTTCAGCAGTCGACGGGAGAGCGATCGGGGATCGATTTATCGCGTCTAGACTGCATGCGATAAATCGATCCCCGATAGATCGATCACTACCCGCCGATCCAGCGGGTAGTGTAGACGTACCCTAAGTAGTGTCAGTGCCACTCTGGGGACAGAACACCAAAGCCAGGAGGTGTGTGTTACACTTGTATTAGGTGAATTGGAAAATACTATTTCTTTTGTTTTTTACAGTGCAAATATTTGTAATCAAAAATAAATATAAAGTCAGCACTGTACACTTTGTATTCTGTGTTGTAACTGAAATCAATATATTTGAAAATGTAGAAAACATCCAAAAATATTTAAATAAATGGCATTCTATTACTGTTTAACAGCGCGATTAATAGCGATTAATTTTTTGAATTGCTTGACAGCCCTAGTTTAGAAGTAAAATTTAAAAATAATATAGGCCCAAGGTTTGATTTTTTTTATTTAGATACAGGTTATTTATTTAATTTAGTTTTAGAACATTGAGTGACACAATGAATGATAAAATTTAAAATTTTATTACATGATATAACTAAAAGAAGTATGCACAAAAGAATTAAAGTATAACAACTTAACATTTATACTTATATTTTTAAGATGAAATAACATTAAGGGGTGATTAGTTTTTTGATGAAGGAATTGGTGTAGGGTATTTTTAAGCTCTGTCTGATGGTATATGGAGCTCTCCATAAACTGGATGCTATCCTCTTTATAGTAAATTATAAGCTAATTAACATTAAATTTACTTTTTTGCTACAATATTTATTTTTTTGTAATTTAAAATCCAAATATGTTCTTCTTTTTATTTGCTATCAATATTAAACATTATTTTAATTATTATGTTCGTTGTTGGAAATTCTGCAGTTACGAATATTTTTTTAATTAAAAATTTATATAACACTTGTTAAAACAAAAATATGTTCCTGCATGACCCAAGATTACGCCTTAAGTCACTTATTAATAAAACTTTTATTTAGTTATGCTAACAACTTAACTTTAGCGAATATGAAACATAAACTTCAGGCCTAAAAGCCTGCTCCCTACTTGTATTTTAACACTTTTTTTTAATTGCATTTTAACACAATTAGCATAAGCAAACATTACCCTCGTGGTCTACAAATGTACAAGAATGATTTGAGCTCTGGAAAATATTTTAACTTGAGACTAAAGTACAGGAGAACCTCAAACATATGAACACCAGAGTTATGGACTGATCAGTCAACTGGATACCATGTGGAAACAGAAGCAATAAATTAGGGAGTAGTGGAGACCAAAAAAACACACACAAAAAATGGCAAATAGTGTACTGCAGGGGTTCTCAATCTTTTTCTTTCTGAGGGCCCCCTCCAACATACTATAAAAATTCCAGGTCCCAGGGCCTCGGGGCTTTAGCTCTGTGGGGTTCGGGACTTCAGCCACGGGGGGGGGGGGGGGGTTCTCCAGACTTCAGTTATGGGGGCGTGTAGTGGGGTAGTCACCTTGCTCTGGCCCTGAAGGGTTAAAGCAGCCCTGGAGAGGGCTGCAGCTGGGAAAAGGTAGGCTGATGGGGAAAGCAGCCACAGCTGTGGACATCTTAATCAGGGACCAGCTGGCCCTTATAAGAGGGCTGTGGGCCAGAAGCTAGCACATGGATTCTCTCTCTAGACTCTGAGGGAGAAGGACCTGGCTGCCTGGGAAGCTGAGAAGGGTATCTAGGGTGGAGCAATGCTGGGAAAGGGCAGAGGGAGCTGGGGAGCACCAGCCTAGCAAAGCCGCAGGCCGAGTTACGGGCCCACAGAAGGGTACTAGGGCTGCAGAGGGGCAGCCCAGGAATAGACAGAGGCAGCTGGTCCAACCCCCCTGGCCGATGATGAGGGGTTTACAGACTGTCGTCTGTCCCAGGGAGCAGGAGCTAGATGGTGACTGGAAGTAGCCACTGAGGCAAGGTGGGGATAGGGAGCTGGGGGAACCCCTTGGAGGGGAGACCCAGAGTAAGGGGGTGCTGTGGTGGACAGAACCCCTGGGCAAAGGGCACTGGGGTCTGGGAAGGAAACGGTGCCAGCAGCAGGCGAGACATCAGCTGGCAGAGGGTGTTCCAGAGCTGGAAAAGAACTAATTCCCTGGACAACCAGCAGGAGGTGCCACGCCGGTGAGTTGTCACCCTGCCACAGAGGGTGATGGGGCTTCGGGCAGCAGGTCTCAGGGCTTCAGCCCCACAGGAGGTGCTGGGGCTCAGGGCTTTAGCTATGGGGGAGCGCCAGGTCTTCCTGCAGTTCTGCTCCTTGCGATTCCGCTCCAGAGCTCCCCCTGTAGCTAAAGCCCCAAACCCTGGCGCCTTCCCCACCCATCTGAAACTCTGGAGCAGAGCCGTGGGGAGCCCTGAACCCCAGCGTCCTCCACAGGGCTGAAGCCCCGAGCCCCAGCATCCCCCCAGATCTGAACCCCAGTACTCCCATGGAGAAGAAGCCCTGAGCTTCCCCCCCCCACACACACACACACACACACACTCACTCACTGTGGCTGCAGCCCCAACCCCACCCGGTGGCTGAAGTCCATAACATCTTGTTCAGAGTTACGAACATTTCAGAGTTACAAACAACCTCCATTCCTGAGGTGTGCGTAACTTGGAGTTTCTACTGTAGTTCAATCTATTTAGTTTATCCAAGAGAAGATTCACAGGTAACTTGATCGTGCTCTACAAGTACCTACATGGGGAGTTGATTTCTGATAGCAGATTCTTCTTTAACCCAGCAGAAATAGGCATAACGAGATCCAATCATTGGTTCGTGAAGCTAAAATTCAGAGAAGAAATAAGGTGCAATTTTTTTAACCATGAGGATAATTAACCATTGGAACAACTTACTTAGCAATGTTGTGTTTTTTCCATCATTTGAAGTCTTGACAGCAAGTCTGGATATCGTTCTAAATAATATGCTGTAGCTCAAACAGAAGTTATGGTCTTGATGAAGAAATTACTGGGTGAGGTTCGGTGCTCTGTGTTCACAGAAGGTCAGACTAGGTGATCTGAATGGTCATTTTTGACCTTAAAATCTGTGAATCTAAGCAGCTTTTCCAAGGCCCACATATGCAGCAAGTACAACCCAACCAGGCGATCCATGTATCACACAGCTAAGACAAGACTGTAGCCCAATTAGTGTACATACTTAAAATTCCAAAAGCTGGAAGTGTATTGTAAATGGGCAGAGAACAGAAGTGCTTTTGTAACCCAGTGTCCTGACCCAGTTGTGTTTTTAGGGGCCATCAGTCCCTGGTGCATATACAAAGCAGGTCCTAGCGCTGCTTGTTACATATCTGGGGAGCACTGTGTGATTCCCAACAGATCCTTTCATACTCTGCTCCTCCCTCCTGGAGAACAGGGGGCAGAAGAAAATAATTGCTACCTCCCTCTTTTCCTTCCTGGTAGTTGGAGAAAGAAGGAGTGAGCCAATGGACAGTAAGGATGTATAAAGCTGGGAAGCTTGCAAGAATCAAAAAATATTTTGATTAACAAAATATATTATTCATCTTCATGAACCATTTCCCCCCTGTAATTAAAATATTTTTCTCTAGGGAGTTTCTATTTAAAACCATGTTTTCTGACCTAGAAGGAGGGAAGCCCATGCTGTGCATTAAGGAACAAAAGACCCCTCCCACCCATAAAAAGACTGGTATACGAGGCGGTGTCTGGTATATTCAGAGTTCCTGGACCAAACAAGCAGAGTTTAGTGCAAGTCTGTAGAAGGGACAGCAAAGATGGCTGTAAGTCCTCAATCCTGGAACCAGCCCTAGTCCTTGCCACAAGATAATGTTCAGCAATCCTGAAGCTGTTCTATCTGATGCTTGTTGCTTTTGGCCATGAGGGCCTGGTCTGGCAGCTCAAAGACAAAGCAGGGAGACATAGCCAAACCAAAAGCCCAGATCTGAACTATCCCACAGCATCTGCGCTGTCTGAAATTTAGATTCAAATATTGTATCTTGTGCCCATAGCTAACTACTACACTCTGCTGCAGTAACTGGGAAATTCACACAGGGCGAGTATTAGCAAAAGCAATTATGCAAGGGACTGACAATAACAGTTTGGTTAGTGGAAGCACTCTTATAAAGTTAAATCAGTACATTTGGGGAGTACAGGAGGTTACCTAGTGAAAACTATCTCTTGTATATATTTTGTGACATGGTTACTCCTTTTAACCCATGCGGCTAGTCAAATTTTGGAGGCCTGTGCATTGTACCTGGTGGAGAAACTGATGATGGAATCTTGTTTCTTTGATGCTATCTTACTTATTTACAAAGCATGTACAAAATTCTGTTTCCTCAAACACAAGAGGAACCAAAAATCAGGAGAGAGCTTTCTTGCTCACAGCACAAGCCAACTTCCTCAGGCTATATGTGTCTGGCTTTCCTTACGCTTCTCTCTCTCTCGCTCTCTCGCTCTCTCTCTGATTCTTCAGTCTGAGCTGTGTCTCTCTCTCTCCCACGCACCCTTATCCAAAGACAACACCCTGTGGAGTCCCCTTCCCCATAAAGTCCAAATTATTGGGCAGGCTCGCATACCCCCTTTGTCTAGGTGGGACCAGTTAGCTCTCACCGCTATCTTAAATGACATGTGGAGGTGATGGTTTAGACAAGGTTTAACCCAACCCACCACAATAGATGTTGTGCACTCAGGAAAGAAAGTATTGCAAGACTTTCCTGGGGAGTATGGTAGTTTGTATTTGTGATTTGCTTTCTGTGTACTCTACCCTTCCATGGAGAGAGATCCCCTTTCCCCACTGCAGAAGCACCTGACATTTTGTATTCAGCCAACAGCTTCCTCCAGGGGAGACAGACGCACACCGTATGTTCTCTCCCAGAGCCTTCACTTTTGTCCTTGCTTCGCTTCATCCTGGCTGCTATTTATGTATAAGAACGGATAACCTCTCCAGCCTCCTCTTTCTGTCTTTTGATGGTCATTTGTTTTCTTTGTCACATTGTGAGGCTCCTCCAGGGATCACAGAGAGAGCAATATTTGAAGCAAATGTGAGTGAGAAAGTTGTAACGCCAGAAAGAACAAACCATAAAAAGGACACAGGTTTACCCCCAGGCTATTTTCACATTTAATTGGTATAAGTACCAGCAGTGTTTTAAAAATAGCTGCTAATCCTAATTTTTACTGGCGTATTTGAATAAAGAAACAGTGTGAAGTATTATACGGCACTAGCAAAGCTTGTCCCAGCAGCTAATCAATTAAACCAAGCCATAGAGAGCCACATCCCCGGCTTGTGTAAATCTGTAGAACTCCACTGAATTCAGCACTGGAAAGCCACGTTTTGGAATAGTTCCTTTTTAATTAAGCTTGTGTCCAGGAAGATTCGTTCATATAGCCGTGCCTCAATTCTGAACGCTTCCTAAGACTTCAACGCAGCAGAATTGTGTTGTGATGGCCCTCGGCTAAATATGGAAATAGCCACCCTGCTATATCACAATACAACTGATAAATGGAGTTCAGGGATAGCAGGAAGGTGAGATGAAGTGTAATCCCTTGACATTTGCTGAATATCCCAAGTGGCTCCAAGAAAGACCCTATAGTGCCATCTGAATGGCATGTACCACTGCAGTATAGCAGGGGCCATGAAAAGGAGTCCTCCATGTATGGATCTCCCCTACCTTGTGGAGAGAGAGGGGATTGTAAAAGCCAGAGAGCAATGTGTCTCTATTCAAGGCACTTATATCCTCATTACCACCAGATCTGAGCACCTCTTTAATGTCTCACATGTGTCTACAATCTTTAACGGATTTATCCCCACAACACTGCTCTGAAGCAAGGCAGTGCTGTCATGCCCATTGTACAGATGGGAAACTGAGGCACAGGGAGACTAAGGCCTGGTCTACACGAGGGAGCGGGCGAGCTAAGTCAGTCTAAGTTATGCAACTTCAGATATGGAAATAGCGTAGCTGAAGTTGACATACTTAAATCTCCTTACTGCGGTGTCTTCACTGCGGTAGGTCAACTGCTGATGTTCCCCCGTCGACTCCACCTATGCTTCCCGCTCCAGTGGAGTACCGGAGTCGATGGAAGAGTGCTCGACGGAAGAGTGCTCGGCGGTCGATTTATCGCATCTTCACTAGACGTGATAAATTGACCCCCCGCTGGATCGATCGCTCCAGAGGTAAGTGTAGACATGCACTAAGTGACTTACCCACAAAGAAAGACTGGCCTAGGTCTTCAGCAAGTGTGCTAACCCCTGAACCAGCCTTCCTCTCATCACCCCACCATAGTGTATTGAAAAGTGTGTTAAAATGAGAAAGTATTACTTTAAGAGTAAGGGGTTTCCTGGTCCTGCTTACAGGCTGAGGGGCTCTGTAGGGAAGAGTGTGATCTGGGTCTCGAGCAGTCAGTCTGCAGCCAGCTAGCCTACAGTGTGCTGTGCTGCTCTGTTTTAGGGAGCAGCCTGCTTTGTCTCTTGCTGTTGTGGGTTCTTGTGTTATCGTTCTGAAATCTCAGAAACCAAGTAAACAACAAGGAGTTGATGAAAGTAAGTGCTGTGGCTTAGTCTGCAAAAGTTTCTGTTCAAGTCCCTGTTTTTCACTCACGCACCATTTTACAAAATGTTTTTCTGATGGCTGAAAAGTGTCATCCTTGGTCTCAACTCCAAGGCGGGGGGATTTTGGGAACAATGGAACAAATTTCATTCAGTTCATTTTTTGGAGATGATCCAGGGGGAGGGAGCTGCAAGAGGTAAAGCTCTTCAACACAGAGGCCCGGTCGCTGGCTCCCAGCTATCCCCTCTGGTCCCTAGCAGCGTAGCTAGGTGCGCACAGAATGGTATATTACCTTTTCTGGGCTGTTGGCTGTTATGTTTATGACATAGACACAGAGAAGTTAGATTTAAAAAAAAAAAACCTAAAAAGACAGTTGCTGGAAGGTTGCAATGTAACACTACTTGGTTTCTAGTATCAGGAGGTAGCTGTGTTAGTCTGTATCCACAAAAACAACAAGGAGTCCAGTGGCACCTTAAAGACAAACAGTTTTATTTGGGCATAAGCTTTCTTCAGATGCATCTGAAGAAGTGAGGTTTTTTAGCCACAAAAGCCATGTTGTCAATCAGCAGGTCCTTAAGCTGCAGCTTCCTTAAAATAAACAAGAGGGAGCTGCTGGCAGGACATTCTTTGTGAAGGGTCCTCAGTTTGGGGACTCTCTCTCCCCTCCCTGTGCCACCAGAATCCAGATTTATTAGCCTTCTGGGCATGCTGTGAAGTCCATCTCTTCCCCCTCTCTGTTAAGGCTGCTGGATGGGAATGAACTGTTTCTGGCACTCCTTTGTCATCTATTTGTTGTAATTTTAATATGTGGGCTAAAGACCCAGAGCACTCCGTGGCTGCCTATCAATGTAAAACTCTTGAAAAATAAATGAATTAGATCGGCACTGCAAGTTCCCTTGTGGTTTCATGCATGCAACACGTTCTCTGTTAATAAGGATGCGTCTTGGACATTAAATGTCTGTCGCTGTTCCTCTAGCCCCATAACTGTGAATGGTGTGAAATTTCTCTCAATGGGAGCTACCCTTTTACTGCGACTCCTGCAGCAGATCCACAATCCAGTGGGAGTATGCGTTTTTCTGCTGAAATGTGCTTATGGCTGCCATTCACGTGGTGGCCTGCCAGGCACTCTTTCAGGCTCAACAGAAGGGAAATTGCTGGGGGCCTACCAGCCGAGGCACTAGGCTGCATGATAGATCAGGAGTTGTGAATGTGACACTGAGAGGTAGCAGAAGGAAGGTGGATTTCTGAGGCAGACTTTGTGATTTCTGAGCAAGGAAACTTCCTGCAGTTTGTTTCTACTGTGTTCAGGGAAATAGGACTGAGGGCATTTTTTTTGTAAGTAAATAAAATTACATCAAGGATTTAACCGATTCTTACCACTGATTTCTCATCCTAAAGAGAACAGCCCTGGTCTTGGGATACGTAGCTCCCAGCTGAAAGCTGACGAAGCAAGAGACTTTCAGTGCTATAAGGCAGTTTGATTGCTTTAAAGTTTACAAATACAGAGCCAAATCATGGGCACTCTAGTCAGTTTTGACACAGAACTTACCCAAGTTACTTATTAACTTTAAAACTAAATTTCTCTTATAAAAAAAAAAAAAAAAAAAAAAATGGAGATATCCCATCTCCTAGAACTGGAAGGGACCTTGAAAGGTCATCGAGTCCAGCCCCCTGCCTTCACTAGCAGGACCAAGTACTGATTTTGCCCCAGATTCCCAAGTGGCCCCCTCAAGGATTGAACTCACAACCCTGGGTTTAGCAGGCCAATGCTCAAACCACTGAGCTATCCCTCCCCCCATAGAGGACAATATATGTTGTAAAATAAATTCGGTTTCTTCTGGAATTCTTCCCCATCCCTTTCTACGCCATCAGAAATTCAGAATAGTGGCCTCTTATTTGATTTCTAATAATTATTGTATTATATTAAAGACCCATAAGCATATTTTTCATGTTTTACTCTCCTGCATAATTAGTGGCTTCTACCTTATTTTATAGATTAAGCCAATATCTCAAGTAGCACAACTGGGTTAAGTTACCAAGGGGTCCAAAGCAATTTAATCCATCAAGAAGCCAAAAATGAAAAATAACAGTGGAAGGTAACTGAAAATTTATTATCCAACTTCCCGAAGAAAGCCCTGGCATTTGGCTGTATCGTTGAAATCAGCATGTGGAACGAGGAACGTCAGATGCAGTGTTTAATGTAGAAACCTCCCAAGAAAGAGAGCATTTGGAACCAATCCCTTTTAATGAATGAGCATCAGTGGCACTGAAACACTTTTAATCATAGACTCATAGACTTTAAGGTCAGAAGGGACCATTATGATCATCTAGTCTGACCTCCCGCATGATGCGGGCCACAAAAGCTGACCCACCCCCTTTCCCTTTCCCTTAATTCTGCTGTTGAAGTCCCCAAATCCTGTGATTTAAAGACTTCAAGTCGCAGAGAATCCTCCAGCTAGCGACCCCTGCCCCATGCTGCGGAGGAAGGCGAAAAACCTCCAGGGCCTCTGCCAATCTACCCTGGAGGAAAATTCCTTCCCGACCCCAAATATGGCGATCAGTAGAACCCCGAGCATGCAGGCAAGATTCTCCAGCCAGACCCTCATTGACCATTGATACTATTTACCAGCGATGGCACGTTGTTGACCAATTGACTAAAATCACGTTATCCCATCAAACCATTCCCTCCATTAATGAATCTAGCTTAATCTTAAAGCCAGAGAGGTCTTTCGCCCCCACTGTTTCCCTCAGAAGGCTGTTCCATCATGGGGGTGCTGAAAGCCAGCCCCCTTGCCCCTGTGCATTCCCCTGCTCCAGAGCTGGGAGCAGGGCCGTGTCTCTGGGAGGGGGGGACCCAGACACGGGTAAGGGGGCCAAGGCTGGGGCCACTGGAAGGTATAGGGCCAGGAGCGGAGCCCCGTGCAAAACCTGCAGCAACCCCCACACCCCTAGTTCCCATGCCTATGATGAGTATATTCCTACTTGACCTCAGAAGCTCACCACTATTGACTTGGCAGGAGAGTAAGTGCTGACTTGCAGATAGGAATGACCCCTGCAGTTTACCAGTCTAAGTCCCTGAGCCTCACCAAAAAAGTGAAAGAAGTTCTCTGAATCTCACAAATAAAACAAATCCTAGACTAGTGGAAAGTGGCTTGTCTTCACTTTCAAGGCCCTTCACAATCAGCCCGCATCCTACCTATCCTCTCGCATTTGCAATCAGGCTGTTGATGCTGGCATCTCATTGGCCCATGATGCCAGCTTCCACTACCCACATGCTAGATTTTCATACAAGCACCTTTGTGCTTCTTCCCATGATGTTCCACTTACTTAGGAGGTGCTCCTCGTAAACCTCCACAAAGATACCTCATTATCCACCTTCAAGTCCTGTCTCAAAACTCTCCTTTGCCATGACACTTAAAAAAAAAACTTGACAACAGGTGGGCCGCAGGTGCATTGAGGCCACTGCCTGTCATGCTGACCAGTACTGTCTCGTTGACTTGCACTCCCCAATCTGTCATCTCTTGTCTTATGCTTAGATTGGAAGCTTTTTGGAGCAGGGACTGGTGGTTTTTTTTTTTTGTTTGTACAGCACCTAGCACAATGGAGTCCTGCTCCATGACTGGGGCTCTTTGGTGCTACGTTAACACAAATAATAATTTGTCTGATTAAAATGTGTCCTTTAATCTCCCTCCCCCCCCCCCCCATACACTGTGGTTGCCATTATAAAATCAGAATTTTCTAGCAGTATAGCCAAATTATTCATTATAATTAATTTGCTAGGAGTTCCGTGCAGATGAATTTAGCTGCACTATGAGTCATTTGCCCAGTTACAGAAACAAATTCATAAATGACTGGCACCACCTGTTGGTCAATTTTACATTATTTGTAAATTATTATAATTATTTCTAGTAAAACATGGTTGCAGGTGTTTGAGTCATGACTTTTTATTTGCATTGCACCATATACTGAGTAAATGTGAGAAAGGGCAAGGCGACTGAGTGGATTGAACCTAGGTCTAGGCGCAGGAACACCTGAGTTTTAGCTACGCTCTGACACTGAGGTTCAATTAGTTAATGTTCACATACTTCTTTGGCCCAGTAAAGTAATAAATCAGACCTAACTATTCATTTTCTGGGATCATCACCATTATATGCAAAGAACTGGAAAATGATCATTGAATCATAGAATATCAGGGTTGGAAGGGACCTCACAAGGTCATCTAGTCCAACCCCCTGCTCAAAGCAGGACCAATCCCCAACTAAATCATCCCAGCCAGGGCTTTGTCAAGCCAGGCCTTAAAAACTTCTAACGATGGAGATTCCAGCACCTCCCTAGGTAACCCATTCCAGTGCTTCACCACCCACCTAGTGAAATAGTGTTTCATAATATCTGACCTAGACCTTCCTGACTGCAACTTGAGACCATTGCTCCTTGTTCTGTCATCTGCCACCACTGAGAACAGCTGACCTCCATAGTCTTTGGAACCCCCCTTCACGTAGTTGAAAGCTGCTATCAAATCTCCCCTCACTCTTCTCTTCTGCAGACTAAATAAACCCAGTTCCCTCAGCCTCTCCTCATAAGTATGTGCCCCAGCACCCTAATAATTTTCATTGCCCTTCTCTGGACTTTCTCCAATTTGTCCACATCCCTTCTGTAGTGGGGGGCCCAAAACTGGACGCAATACTGCAGGTGTGGCCTCATCAGTGCCGAATAGAGGGGAATAATCACTTCCCTCGATGTGCTGGCAATGCTTGATCTGCTGGCAATGTATTAATGAGAGTATTTAACAGTTCTGAGGTGAAAAGAGATCACAAGTCACTATTCCCAAAATTCTACACAACCGTGGTTCTAACGGGCAGGAGAGTTTTCATTTGCTAGGCAATTGGACACGTTTTACAAAAGCATTAGGGAGAAAAAAATCACATCTGACCTTCTTAGACTCTAAAGGAAAAGGGCACCTTCCATAGAATCAGACAGTTTTCATTTTGAAAATTCTTTCTGGGTCCTTGCTACTGCAAAACACAACCTGATTATTGCCATTGGGATTCATTACCTTCCAGGTGTTTGAGGTGCAATATTAGAGTCTGGCGATGAATTGTGACAACCACTTTTTATTTAGACCTTCCCAGTCCGTCACTTTCTCTATGGGATCTATAGATTGCGAATTGCTATAGAAGCTAGGCACTGAATTTCATTGAAATTGATACAAGAAAACAGGACAGGACAATACTGATTTGTTTCCCAACTCCAAGTATCAGAGGGGTAGCCGTGTTAGTCTGAATCTGTAAAAAGCAACAGAGGGTCCTGTGGCACCTTTGAGCCTAACAGAAGTATAAATCAGTGTGGAGATAACGAGGTTAGTTCAGTCAGGGAGGGTGAGGTGCTCTGCTAGCAGTTGAGGTGTGAACACCAAGGGAGGAGAAACTCCAACTCCAAGATGGCTACCTTTACATCTGCTATTGTGTGGCCAGGGAGGTTGAAGTGTTCTCCTACAGGTTTTTGTATATTGCCATTCCTGATATCTGACAGTCATTACGCAAGAGGATAAATGGACACAAGTCAGATATCAGGAATGGCAATATACAAAAACCTGTAGGAGAACACTTCAACCTCCCTGGCCACACAATAGCAGATGTAAAGGTAGCCATCTTACAGCAAAAAAACTTCAGGACCAGACTCCAAAGAGAAACTGCTGAGCTCCAGTTCATTTGCAAATTTGACACCATCAGATCAGGATTAAACAAAGACTGTGAATGGCTATCCAACTACAGAAGCAGTTTCTCCTCCCTTGGTGTTCACACCTCAACTGCTAGCAGAGCACCTCACCCTCCCTGATTGAACTAACCTCGTTATCTCCACACTGATTTATACCTGCCTCTGGAGATTTCCATTACTTGCATCTGAAGAAGTGAGGTTCTTACCCACGAAAGCTTATGCTCCCAATACTTCTGTTAGTCTCAAAGGTGCCACAGGACCCTCTGTTGCTTTTCACAGCTCCAGCCACCCAACTCCCCTGCAGGATACCTAGAGCCTGATTCTGACGGCTGCTATGCATAGGGAGTCTTAGGCTTGGTCTACACTAACCCCCCAATTCGAACTAAGGTACGCAACTTCAGCTACGTGAATAACATAGCTGAAGTCGAGGTACCTTAGTTCGAACTTACCGCGGTCCAGACGCGGCAGGCAGGCTCCCCCATTGACTCCTCGCACCGAGCAGGATTACCGGAGTCGATGGGGAGCACTTCTGGGTTCGACTTATCGCGTCCAGACAAGACACGATAAATCGAACCCAGAAGTTCGATTGCCTGCCGCCGAACCAGCGCGTAAGTATAGACAAGCCCTTAGGGTATGTCTACACTGCAACAGAATGCCCATGGCTGGCCTGTAGGGCTTGGACTGTAGGGTTATGAAAGTGAAATGTAAATGTTTGGTGCTGGAGCCCCGGTTTAGGGATCCTCCCACACTTGTGGAGCCCAGGCTCCAGCCTGAGCCCACATGTCTACACTGCAATTTTATAGCCCCGCAACCCAAACCAAAGTCAGCTGACATGGGCCAGCCATGAGTGTTTGTTGGAGTATGGGTGTATGTGCATGCAAAATTTCCTGCAGCACGGAATGTACTCATTTGGTTCCAAGCCACTTTGCAATGCAGTTATTTAGGGACATTATTTGCATTGATTGACTTTCTCCATAGACTGAAGCAAAGGAACAAACCAGGCAGAAAGTCGGCATTCTTTGGTAACATGTTTTGTCTAATCATCTGGACAGCCGGAGTCCATCTTAATTGGAGCTGGCTGTGGCGGGCCTTTATTTACAAACATTTATGGTAAAAATTCTGATTGATTAGCTGTATGGACAGCGTCTCTGGAGTTCTTAAATGCAGCTATTTAACTAGCCCCTGCATGGGTGCATCAGATCTAACTTCCCAGCTCTGTTTCATGTCAAACCTCAGCAGTGATAGAAAAAAAAATCCACACGGACAAGGCATCCTCCCCAAGGCATCCTCCCCATTTCATGGCTTTCTCCAGGGATGACCTAGGTTGGGAAAACTATGTGTCACTCGCTGGACATGAAATGTTATAAAATGAAGCACAAGTGAAACCCTGAGCCTGGAAGTCGACTGTCCTGTGGCTCAGCAAAACCTTTCTGGAGAAAACTGAATCAATAGCCAGTCTAGGCCATGAGGCCAAGACGCCTCCATTGAAACAGGATGGAAATATGTTACATATGCTCGTCTGCTAGACTGAACACTCCGCATCCTCACTGCCTGCTTTCCATAGGTTCCTGAGCTATGTCATGTAGGCATATGCACCTGGCCGTATGCACCATTTAATTGTGTCATAGCAGCTCTCAAATGGAGTTAATTCCTAAGTACAAGCCATTGGGATGAGACAGCAGCTTAGGTACTGTAGGAGCTCACTTCAGAAAGGCAGCCTGAGAAATAATAGGCAGAATCTGAATCTGTGTAATTTTTTTTCTTGTCTCCAAGAAGATTTAGCTCTGGTGAAAGGTGCTGGAATTGAACTGGGAACCGCTGGAGCTTAATGCATGAGCTTCTACCACATTAGCTAAAAGTCAACTGGCTGTTAGCTAAGGCTATAGAGTAGAGCAGAGCAGATCTCTCTCTCTCCTTCTCTCTCCCCCCACTCCCCCCGCCACTAGACGGGACAGAACATCACACCCAGGTGGTGTGTGGGTTACATAGGCGTATCCCAAGTATAAGATAAAAGATGTCTACAGGCCAACTGATGGGGGAGAACAAGGAAACTAGGAGACAATACTGGTCAATGTGATAGGTAGTGATCTCAGCACTTCAGCAGGCTAACTATTGTCATTGTCAAATGTATTGTAGATCTCATAGCAAAGGAGAGTTTTAAAGGAGGATAATGCGTGAGTTTTGTGGATGGTTAACAGCAGCTCCTCCCAAATATGGGAGAAAACACAAAGGTGCTTGTTTAAAAATTTAACAAGTGGGTGATGGAGGCTGGCATGAATGGCCAATCAAAGATGGGAGTCAACCTTTCGATACTGAATGAGAGATGATAGATAGGCAAGGTGGGGACAGGCCAGGAAGTTCCCTGAAAGTGAAGACAGGTAGCTTCTGTTTGATGCAATGGAGAAGAGGGAGCTGGTGGGGTGCAAAGAGGAAGGTGACACGGTCAAAGTCATGGGCTAGGAAAATGATCTTTGCAGCAGCATTCTGAATGG
Organism: Trachemys scripta elegans; assembly: GCF_013100865.1. NCBI lineage: Eukaryota > Metazoa > Chordata > Testudines > Emydidae > Trachemys > Trachemys scripta. Next base: position 131,314,301 of record NC_048302.1, read on the forward strand.
CTGTGAGTGGGGCAAGACTGCATTTGTCACAACCAGAAAGAAGGATGTTTCAGTAATCGAGACATGAGATGATGAGCGCCTGGACAAGAGTTTTAGCTATGTGGATGGATAGGAAAGGCCATCTCACAGAGATGTTATTTGGAAAAAAAAATCTGCAAGACTTAGACACAGCCTATATTTGAGGACTTACAGAGGGTTATGTAACAAACATACCCCGAGTCTGTCACAGTAGGTACCTCTACAACACAAATAATAATATTAAATCAATGAAGTGTAAATAAATCAGACTAGCAATAAGACCACACTCCCTCATGATTTTCTGGTATTTTGCAACGCTCATTTCCAGTTTGAAGACCAGGAAGTTTCCATGGATGAATTCTAAATGTGCATAGCAGATGGAGAATATTGGTCTCCCAATATAATTTTTTTTAATGATCCTGCAAAGGAAAAGTTCACACCGGACACCGTAAATAGAGAGCACCGTTTCCTCCCTGCTTCAAAGTGGGAGCTTGACAGAGTGTTCCAAACAGCAGTGCATGCAACCAATGTACAGTCTTAAAGCAAGGTCAGTGGAGCAGATGGGTCACTTTCCGTTGACCGCTTGTGTAGCGTGAGAACTGTTCCCGAATAATGGAAAGATCTTATGGGCAAGCAACGGAGCTCTCTAAACAACTTGGCTGACCACAGCGTATGATGCGCCCTGAACCATTTCCACATTGCTGAATGCTCTTGGAAACAGTCGTGGTCCTGCTGGGGCGGTAGGGATAAAGGACACATTGAGATGAAAATTGTAACAATTATTAAGAAAAAAAACAACCTACACAGCCACCGGTGCAATCCCTCCTGTCCCTACGGTATACAGGCACTTCAAACAGGGGCGCCATTTCAGATTTTAGTGTGGGAGGGGCATCTTTAACCATGATTTCCAGGGCTATTTTCTACTGCATCAATGGTCCACGGTTACTTAAAAACTTGCCCAATCTACTTATTTAAATCATTGTTAACACTACGGTCTATACCTTTAAAAAGAATCACTATCTAGAGTATAATTAAATGATGGATGTTAGCACCGTAGATCTAAAACAAACATTTTGGCAGCCAAATTGTACAAATTGTTCAGATTGGCTTAGGTTTATGTTCACTGAAGGTTTTATACAGTGATGATAAATACAAAGGATTAAGTTGGAAGGAAGTTCCTAGTGTGTTACTGTAAGGATTTGATAGCGTAAACATCACCTCCATGAAATTCACTGATCGTACTCAAGTTTGTGAGACTCTGCCACCCTCAGAAATGTTAAACAGTAAGTACCACAGGAGATAAGAATATTTACCAGCTGGAAGAGAAGATACAGCAGAAAGCTGCAAAATGGCTGTTTGAGGGGAGCAGCAGCTCCTCAGAAGGTATCTGGGAAAAAGGGCCTGGAAAAGTGCAACCCACTCTGGGAAGATTTGGTAAAATCCTCCAGGCATTCACAGAGAAATCGGTGTTTGTGTCACAGCCTATGAACCTGCGCCAAAGCCCATTGCTGGCAAAGAAAAGATGGGACTACATGGCACGTGGGACTACGTGGTAGAATAAATGGCCACACTGGGGTTCTGCCATTCGCTACGAAATTAGAGAGTTGGAAAAAATTGGAAAGTTTTAAGTGTAAGTTACACAATATTTGTGGTGGTGGCAGCAGGGAAAGTTTACAGGTTTTCTGTTCTGCAGCATGGCTCTTGCAGCCTGGTTGTGCTTTACTTTCTCCATTTATGTAAGTGTAGACAATGGAAAAAAAAATCACTTTTACAATTTTTAATTCATTTCACTTTCAATGTCCTAGTACTCCGATGTTTGGGTTTCAAACACTGCCCAGGGATCTTGGTCTACGACTATTTTCAGTCAGATATATAGCCTTTTTTTAAAAAAAAAAAAAAATGGCTTTGGAATCTTTTTTATAGTCTATGATGTTATAACTTAGGGGGTTTTTTAAATAAGTTACAGATGCTGGAACCGGGGGTGCAACACCCCCTGGCTTGAAGTGGTTTCCATCACATACAAGGCCACCAAGTGGTTGCATAATCATATTCTTGGGCATGATATCTGTGGAAATCTTTCTAATTCATCATGAAAGAAATGTTCAGATTATGTGTTGTAACTTGATCTTTCACCATTAACACAAATGAGCTGATGCTACGCTACAGGGGTTAAGATGAACATTTAAAAGTTTGTCAAGGGGGAAAGTAGTATTAGAGACAAAGTATGTGCATTAATTAACAATTAATTAATTAATGATGGCTCAAAAGTAGCTGAGGTACCAAACTTTAAAAAAAAATCTCTTAAAAAGTCACTATATAGAGTGTAATTAAATGATGGATGTTAGCAGCATGGATCTATAATAAATTTTGGCTTACAGATTGTTCAGACTGGTTTGTGTTTATGTGCACTGAAGGGTTTATACAAATAGTTGTAATAAATACAAAGGATTAAATTGGAAGGATTTGATAGAGTAAACATCACTTTAATGAAATTCACGGATGATACTCCATTTTGTGAGACTCTGCCACCCTCAGCAATATTAAGGAGTAAGTAAACAGGAGCTAAGATTACTTACCAGCTGGAAGAAAAGAGAACACAGCTATACAATGGGAGCTTCAGGGCAGCAGTTGCTTGTATCTGCACATGTAATGGAGCAGCAGCTCCTCAAAAGGTGTTCTAGGAAAAAGATCCTAGAAAAGTGCAACCCTGGGGAGATTTGGTAAGATCAGGGTATTCCCAGAGGAATCAGCATTTGTGTGTAACAGCCTATATGGCCCGACCTCGTACCCTGACCCAAAGCCCATTGCTGGCAAAGGAAAGACTCCTACAGACAAGTGGAACTAACTGGCAGAATAAATGGCCACACTGGGGTAGTGCCATTCCCCAAAAAAGTAGAGAGTTGGAAAAAATGGGAACGTTTTAAGTGTAATTTAAACAATATTTGTGGTGTGACAGCACATGTTTGTTTCTTGACAGCAGGGAAAGATCTCAGGTGGTCATTCTGCTGTGCAGTTCTTGCAGCCTAAAACCCCCAATACTGGGCTGTCTGTGGGGATAATTATCCCCTGAATGTGCCTGGGGATACCTGAAGTGGAAGACGACTGTAAAGAGAACAAATGACAGGTTATGAAGAACTGTAATGATATCAAGACTATTAAGACCAAGCTAATTGATCTAGAAAGCCGCTCCCAACAATGTAACATCAGGATTGTGGGTGTCCCTGAAGGATTAGAGAAATGCAATTCCTCTGAATTTGTCCTTACTGTTTTGTTTTTTTCACTAATTTAATTCCTCTGTCTGCCCCTCTTGTTACCCTCCCATGCTGGGAATTTCGTTCCCACTCCTGTAGAATATGTACTAGGACACGACAGCTGAATTATATAACTTTTGTGTTTCCCTATGCAAGAACTATATGCTGCTCAGGAAAATTTGCAATGTCTCATTTATTCACAAAGCAACTTTCTATTTTATCTGGTACATTTTAACAATGATGGCGCCGATAATTAAATGCGTCTCTTGGAATATAAAGGGTTTTAATAACCCTATTAAAAGAAAAAAATACTCAGTGCTTAAAAAAGATTCTGTTGACATTGCCATGCTCCAGGAGACACATCTGACAAAACTTGAAGCTTGTAAACTGAAGAGCAATTGGGTAAGCCTCTCAATTTCTAGTTGCTTTAATTCTAAAGCTAGGGGCATTGCTATACTAATATATAAAAAGTTGGATATTAATATTCTGACCACGAGTCTGGTAGTGAGGACAGATTTGCTGTGCTCAAGGCTAAAATTGGCAATTCTATGATCATCTTTGCCAATCTCTATGGACCAAACCAGGATGATCCCAATTTTTTTCATATTTTTTAGGAGTAGTAATGACGTGGGCAACCATCCTATTATTATAGCTAGAGAGTTTAATGAAAATCTAGATTCTGTCCTTTATAAATCTTCTCCATCTTCATATAAAAGCATAAATATTTGTCAGATACTTCATATATACATTGCTGATTTAGGTTTACAGGATGCGTGGAGACTGGGTAATCCTAAAGCCAGGGACTACAGGTTTTTTTTCCCCACAGCTCATTCAACATATTTAAGATTTGGACTATTTCTTAGCATTACAAGACTTGATCAATTCTGTGACCAACTGTGGCATTAGTACTGTTATATCTGACCATGTGCCTATACATATGTCTTTTAGGCCCCCAGGGTATGCACCCCCAACTAAAATGTGGAGATTAAATACCTCTCTGCTGTTTGATGCATCATTTGTTAACTCCATCCAGCAGGAGTTTGAAGTTCTTTTTTTAAAACAAATGCCCCCACTGCTTCATCAGCTGCCACACTTTGGGAAGCCTTTAAAGCCTTCATCAAAGGCTGTATCATCTCTTTACAAAGAAATGGAGAGAACATAGAATTGATGCCCTTGCAAAGGAAATTAAGGCCTCGGACATAAACTCTGCTTCTGCCCCCTCCCGAGAGAAACTCAGAACCTTCAGCAATCTAAAATATGAACTCAACAAACTTCTGTCCCAAAAGGCTGAGTTTGCTTTATTCTGTTTGAAGCAAAACTATTAGAAATCTGGTGGGAGAGCTGGCAAGCTGTTGGCATACAGACTTAAACAAAAGGTTAACAGAAATAAGATTGCTGCTATTCAGAATAGTAGCAATAAATTATATACAACTCAATCCAACATTAATAAACAATGTCAACAGTTTTATTCAAAACTATATTTAGCTGAAGAGGGAATCAGTAAAGATGCTCTAGATAAGTTGTTTTAGTTGACTGTCTCTGCCACAGATCTTGACTCTCAGAAGGAACTTTCAGATGGCCCTTTAGAATCACAAACTGACTCAGTCTATAAAAGAAATGAAGGAGCAGATGGGTTCCCAATTAAATTATACAAAATGTTCTCTGAAACTTAATCGCCTAGGTTACTGAATATGGTCAATGAGGCCAAAAATGAGCAAACTCTCCTGCCTCCTCTAAGAGAAGCTGCAATTTCAGTTATTCCTAAACCTGAGAAAGACCTTGGACTAGGTGATAATTACAGACAGAGACTATGTGTAGGGGCGGGGACATAGAATCATAAGACTGGAAGGGACCTCGAGAGATCATCTAGTCCAGTCCCTTGCACTCATGGCAGGACTAAGTATTCACTAGACCCTCCCTGACAGGTGTTTGTCTAACCTGCTCTTAAAAATCTTCAACGATGGAGATTCCACAACCTCCCTAGGCAATTTATTCCAGTGCTTAAGCACCCTGACAATTAAGAAGTTTTTCCTAATATCCAACCTAAACCTCCCTTGCTGCAATTTAAGACTATTGCTTCTTGTCCTATCCTCACAGGTTAAGAAGAACAATTTTTCTCCCGCCTCCTTATAACAACTTTTTATGTACATGAAAACTGTTATCATGTCCCCTCTTAGTCTTCTCTTCTCCAGACTAAACAAACCCAATTTTTTCAGTCTTCCCTCATAGGTAACGTTTTCTAGACTTTTAATAATTTTTATTGTTCTTCTCTGAACTTTCTCCAATTTGTCCACATCTTTCCTGAAATGTGGCATCCAGAACTGGATACAATACTCCAGTTGAGGCCTAATCAGTCTGGAGTAGAGTGGAAGAATTACTTCTCGTGTCTTGTTTACAACACTCCTGCTAATACATCCCAGAATGATGTTCATTTTTTTTGCAACACTGTTACACTGTTGACTCATATTTAGCTTGTGATCCACTATGACCCCCACCCCCCTTTCTGCAGTACTCCTTCCTAGGCCGTCATTTCCCATTTTGTATGTGTGCAACTCATTGTTCTTTCCTAAGTGGAGTACTTTGCATTTGTCCTTATTGCATTCCATCCTATTTACTTCAGACCATTTCTCCAGTTTGTCCAGATCATTTTGAATTTTAATCCTATCCTCCAAAGCACTTGCAACCCCTCCCAGCTTGGTATCATCCACAAACATTGTAAGTGTACTCTTCATGCCATTATCTAAATCACTGATGAAGATATTGAACAGAACCAATCCCTGCAGGACCCCACTCATTATGCCCTTCCAGCATGACTGTGAACCACTGATAACTACTCTCTGGGAACGGTTTTCCAACCAGTTATGCACCCACCTTATAGTAGCTCCATCTAGGTTGCATTTCCCTAGTTTGTTTATGAGACGGTCATGTGAGATAGTATCAAAAACCTTACTAAAGTCAAGATATACCACGTCAAGTGCCCCCCCCCCCCCCCGCCCCCAGATTTCTGCTTGGCCTTCCAGGGGAGAGCGGGAGAAGGCTCAGTCCTTCTCCTGCTGCACCTGACCCCTCGCATACTCAGCACCTGTTCTTTGCAGCTGGGCCCGAGTGGCGAGCGAAGTGGTGGGACCAGCCACTTGTCACATTGGCTGCTCCGGGTCGCTGCTCTGTGCAGTGTAGCAGCTGCCCGCGAGAGCCCAGCTAGGGAGGCGGTTGTGGCGTCCTGCTCCCCACCCAGGCCCGGCTGCCAGGGACAGGGGCCAAGCGAGCCAGAGTCCCCTATGTCCCCCACTGGCATGTTTCCGGCTCGCTCTGCCTCTGTCCCCAGCAGCTGGCCTAGGTAGGGGGGCAGCCTGCCACCACTGCCACCGCCCCAGCCGGGCTCTCTCAGGCAGCTGTTGCACTGCACAAAGCAGCAACCCAGAGCAGCCAGCTTCAGCTGCATGAGAAGCGGCTCCGTCCCACTCCCCACCTGGGCCCAGCTGCCAGGGAGAGCAGTCGGACATGGCACAGTGGAAGAAGGACAGAGCCCTTCTCCCCCACTGGTAACTCTAGTGGGGTGGGGAGAGCGCAGCGGCCCTAAGCTGGGCACAGGGCGGGGGGAGGAGGGTCGATGGGCAGAGGAGACGTGTGGGGCAGTCACATGTCCTCCTCTTTAGATTGTGAACCCCCTTTCCCCCCCATGGGGAGGCACCAATGTTCTATGATTACAGGCCAGTTTCTTTAATCAACTGTGTTGCTAAGATTTTAGCTAAAGCTTTTGCTATGCGATTGGACCAAGTTCTCTCACCCGGCATACACAGAAATCAGGCAGGCTTCCTTTGTAATAGACATGGCTACGATAATTTGCATCCACTGATTGTTATTGCCATTTCAAGAGATTCTAAAGAACCCTTAGCTGCCATTTCTCTAAATGCCGAAAAGGCCTTTGATCACACAGCCTGGGACTTTTTCATGTGTTAGCAAAATTTGGATTTGGTTAACAATGTATTGCTTGGATTCAACTTTTATACTCCAACTTCCAGGGTAGATCCCAATGGTGGTATTTCCACCCCGTTTCCATTGCATAGAGGTACAAGGCAGGGTGCCCTTTTCTCCTCTACTGTTTGATTGAGCTCTAGAACCTTTAGCCATTGCCATCCAAGCAAATCAACATGTTCATTGAGCCAAACAGAGCACAAATTGATGTTTTATGTGGATGATGCTCTTGTATTTGTATCTATGCCCAAGGTCACCATTCCTAACCTTCTAACCACTATTAATAAATCTGGACTCCTCTCAGGATATAAAATTATTTGCGGGTAAATCAGAAAGGTTAAGCAATAACAAATATGCCCACCAAGGCCTTTTTTTAAATTGGGACTTTCCATGGCAATCCTCTTATATGAAATATTTAGGAATGCTCATTCCCAAAAAATATTCAGGACATCCCTGGTATAAATATAGAACAATTATTGCCCCAGTGGCTAACGATCTGGGGAGATGGATTTGTTAACCCTCAGTTTGTGGGGTAAAATTAATACCCTGAACATGAATGTTCTTCCCAGCATTTTGTATGGCCTGAGGGGTCTCCCTATTTCTATGCCTCAAACTTATTTTGAGAAATTTCAATAATATTTTCAGAGCATTTCTTTGGGGCTCAGGTAAGAAACCTTGGCTGACTCTGAACATATTACTATTCCCCCTATCACTGGGAGGATTTCATTTTCCCAACTTGGAAAATGATCCTATCTCCTTTCTGTTAAGCCAACCATCTTTGTGGCCGTTAGATATGACCTCACCTTGGGTTCTGGTTGAACAAGAATTGGTACACCCTCTCCCACTGTCAGGTATTGTAGGATCAAATTATTATAGATTTCATGGCTCCAGAGCTCCCACAATAGTGGCTGGGAGGCAAGCATGATCAAACCTGGCGAGAAAGTTCTGCTCCCATCCACTCTTCCATGTAGAGGTGGCCCTATGGAGCAATCCTATCCTTAAACTCGGTAGCAAAACATTGATGTGGAGGGACTGGATGGACAGTGGAATTATGACTGTGTCACAGCTAATTGACAATGATACATTTAAACCATCTCTAGATCTTCAGCAACAATTTAGCTTACCCTGCTTTCCAGAGCAAGGAAATACCTCCAGTGAAAGCTCTTGCTTATGAATGTATTTGGACTGGCTGCATTGGGAGCTTCAGAACCTCCAGAACTTTTATTAGTTTGGAGGAAACGTTCTGGATTTACTCAGCCAATGGTATCCTTTTGACGATTTTATGGCCTAAAAAATTCTGCCAAAGACTAACAATTTAAGAGTTGCTTGGAGTGGAGATTTGGATACACAGCGCTCTCTGACCCAATGCAAGACAATTGTAGCTAATGTTTAAAAAGCAACTATAGACCTGAGACTATGGTTTAATCACCAAAAGACACTTTTTTGAATATACTCGTCCCCACATAGACTAATGGTAATGGGCCTCATAAATGCTGACTGCTGCTGGAAGTGTAACTCCCTTGATGCTACATTAGCTCTCATGTTTTGGGAGTGCCCCATAGCAAGAATTTCTGTTGTGAAGTGGGTTAAAGGACCAATTTGATATTGGATGCTAAGTTGGAAGGCTCCCCACCCTTGAATTTCATTCTTGGAGGTATTCCTGACACCTGAAGATTACCTGGTAACAAGGCAGCGTGGTTCCAACGTGCAGCTTTGGTCACTAAAAAATTAATCCTGAAAAAATGGAGAGGTCAATCCCCACCCAATATTGATGTCTGGCTCAGTGACATGGCTGCCCTTGAAGCTAATGAATAATTGGCATTCCACAGAAAGAGAGAGCCCAAATTGCTTTGAATTTTTCAGGCAGACTTTTTAGAGGTCTATGATTAATGTAGATGCTGAAGATAACTATTTTGCTTCCCCTCCTTTTCCTGTATCCTAGCCCTCTTTATTTACTCTGTATTGTTACGATCAAGCTGGTATTTTGCTATATTTGTTGTATTTTGAAAAAGTAATTTAAAAATTATAAAGAAAAAAAAAGTTCTGAATCACATGATACCATCAGTTCTGGAAAAAGACATTCCTACGTGATTAAGAAGAAATTTCTGTCTAGGAAATGAATCATATACTAAATCCTAATCAGTTCATTTCCATTCATTTTGACACGGAGAAATGAATGAGATTTTTTCTTTTATTTAAAAGAAAATGAGAAAGCTGCGTTAACGTTCTAAGCCCTCATCCTGAAAAGGCTTTCAGAAGCTTAACTTTACATAATAGGAGACGCCTCATTGAGGCTACTCATGGTGTGTAATGTTAGGCATGTGCCTAAGTCTTTGCTGGATTATGCCCTAAATTTCTAAAAAAAAAAAAAAAAAAAAAAAACCCCACACACATTCTGAAATGCAGTGGAATATAACAATAAAACCTAGATATTAAACATGAAATATTTTTTCTTTGAACTTTGGGAATACTAATTATTTTATATTATGTATAGGGTTTCTGATTTTAAGCTTTACCCAGTAAAACACTCCCACTACAACATATCTATATACAGACAGGTAGATATGAAATCAGTGTGTATCCAATAAAGTCCAGAAAAACACTGGAAATGGTTTCCCAATCCATGTTGACTTCACCCCTTTTCCTAGTACTGTTTGCTTACATAGGCAATGTCAATGCTCTCTGGCTTGTATCTAAGGACATGTCTACATGGAGCAAAAATGCAGACTACAGGGGTGTTATTCTAAAGTCCAATAATCTGTCATGCATTAATTTGTCTGTGTAGACCCTGCTGGTGTGCACTAAAGGTACTGAAAAAGCCCCCCAAATGCAAATTTTGGACATCTACACAGAACTAAAAAATTGCTAAAGATAACCCCAAATAATGAAAATAATAAACCCTGAAAAACAGAGTCCCTAATTATGGATGAAGGTCTACATAAGGTTGCATAAAATGGTACAAGTCTGATATTATATTGTATTATTTGAGAAACAGTACGCGGTCATGGAAAAAACAGACTCCTACTACGCATGCAAAAAGGGCGAAGTTAAGGTTGCATAAAACAACCTTAACTTAATCATTTCCAAACTTCTGAGTGCTTCATCGGTTCCACCTACAAATTAGTTCTTGCAAGATCTACATTTAAAAGGCTTGTAGATTTTAGTTAAATGGAGCTGTTGTTCTTTATGCTGTTGGTTTCTTTGGAGACAACCTCCGTTTTATGGCTACAGTTCCCACAACTCAGCAACAACTAATAAAAAAAATACGGTATGTTTCTTGGCCTGTATTGTCTCGGGGCTTTAATTCCTTCTGTTATGTATGTGCTACTGCTAAGGTCGGTAGGGACACAATAAAAATATGTGGGTGTATTTAATTATCTTCCTCATTCCAGATGCTATCATATAAAAGATCAAAACACCATTCAGGTGTTCTTTGATACTCATGCCAATTTATTCCCCTCTCCTCTCATGAGAAATGCTCAGAAGGACAGATCTTGCCATAACAGGTCTTCACCTTTTGGTCTGAGGAAGGCAAACTCGGCCACCCCAGAGTCTGAGCACAAAACATTGCATTACAGTCTACTTATCAAGAGCTGCCTATTTAGCTTTCCAGACCTCCAGCCAAGCATGAGTGTCCTCAATGCAATCACATAGTTCAATAATTTTGTAAGGGCCGCACAAATGTCTCTCATGCTGTTCTGCCATGGGCTGCTCCCACCCACCTGCGTTCACAGAATCTCTTTGGCAGTGGTCACAGAGCACAGAGTGTGCATTAATGTTATTACCCAACTATCTTTTGTTGTGTTTATTGGCACACAGTAAGTTGCCTGAGTTTCCTTGGGGACCGTACAACACAGAATAATTGTTCTTTATTGTTGTTGTTTTTTAACCCCAGCAGCCTCCACAAAATGTATCTAGTAGCCATCAACGGGCTACAAAGGGTGAATACAGGACAGAAGATTAGCACATGTAGATGGGTATGGAGCAGAGGGATTGGGACTGTCTTTCTCAACCCGCCTCTTCCCCTGCCCCAGGGCATCCCACTTCCCTGACCTAGACACAGCACCTCCCCAACCCCCCTCCTCCCCTGCCTCCTGCAGCCCAGTTTTCCCAGATTCCTGGGCTTCTGATCCTAGAAACCCAGTCTCTCCAGTAGCCAGCCAGGCTACCAGAGGCAGGGCAGGAGAGGGGGGATCAGGGAAATGCTGTGCCTGGGACAGAGAGTTGGTCTTGGGGCAGCCAGCAGCTTGGCTTCGGGGTAACTTCCCTTTGCCTCACATTAGAAATTTACTGCCAGCCACAAAAGGAAGTGGTCAGCGGTCTTGTGGACCCCTCATCACTTCTCACTGTCTTCCCCCTGCACAAACTCTCCTTTGTACCCCTTTCCTTTCTCCCTCCTGGCATCCGTAGGGGCATGGAATTTGATGGAGGTGTGTGCGCACAGGTCTTTACCTCATGGAATGCTGAGGGATTTTAGTTGAGACTGATTGAATTCATTCTTCTCCCTTTGTGCCTTTCCCTCTCCCCCCCCCCATTTAATGTATAAAAATGTAAACCCTCAAAATTTCCCATCTCAAGTATATTTTTATAATGGGGAAACAATGTATTTTTCAAACAGTTTCTTGGAAACAGAGCTCTTTTTACTTCAAATTTCCCCCCCCAAAAATCAACCCCATACCAACCCTAACTGTGCGGAATTAAAACTGAAATGATGACAAATTCACTCTGTTAGAGCTTTCAAAAAAGAGACCTTTACAATGGAAAGGGTGAAGCATCCTTAACTATAGGCATCACTTCAGCTATAACAACCAGAGTCCTGGGCTGTGTGTTCAAGTGAACAGTGGGGGGTAATTAACCCCCAGAAAAAATGACCAAGGGATGTGATAAGTTCTCCATTACTTGGGGTTCCTTAGATCAAGACTGTCTTTCTGTAAGATGCGCTCTTGTTCAGCAGCAAGAGGTTGGGCAAGGTGCGGTAACTGGGTGACATCTATGGGCTGTTATGTAGGAGATTAGACTACGTGGTCATAAACGATGCCTTCTGCCCTTAAAAACTAGAAATTCTCCCTGAGTGAAATTCACCCCTGTACAGAGAGCCCTCATCAAGCCCGTACATCATTTACGATCTTCCTAAGCACCATTTTAAGGGTTTACATAGTCCATAAGCCCTGAACTGGAGTGAATTTCACATCTTGAGAATGATTTCACCTCGGTCTAGTTAGTAGGCATAGATGCCCATGTTACAAAAAAGAAAAACCACACCTCTGCCAAGTACATTGGCCAAACTGGACAATCTCTACGCAAAAGAATAAATGGACACAAATCAGACATCAAGAACTGTAACATTCAAAAACCAGTAGGAGAGCACTTCAATCTCCCTGGACACTCAATAACAGACTTAAAGGTCGCAATTCTTCAACAAAAAAACTTCAAAAACAAACTCCAACGAGAAACTGCAGAATTGGAATTAATTTACAAACTAGACACCATCAAATTTGGCCTGAATAAAGACTGGGAGTGGATGGATCACTACAAAAAGTAATTTCCCCTCTGCTGATACTCACACCTTCTTGTCAACTGTTGGAAATGGGCAATGTCCACCTTGATTGCATTGGCCTCGTTAGCACTACAAAAGTAATTTTCCCTCTGTTGATATTCACCCCTTCTTGTCAACTGTTGAGAATAAGCCACTTCCACCTTAATTGAATTGGTCTTGTTAGCACTGACCTCTCCCCCTCCACCACCACCACTTGGTAAGGCAACTCTTACCTTTTCATGTGCTATAATATATATACTTACTGTATTTTTCACTCCATGCCTCTGATGAAGTGGGTTTTAGCCCACAAAAGCTTATGCCCAAATAAATTTGTTAGTCTCTAAGGTGCCACAAGGACTCCTCGTTGTTTTTGCTGATACAGATTAACATGGCTACCCCTCTGAAACCTGTCACCATTGGCATTAGTTAGCATCCTTGCTATAGTCACAGTGGAGAAGTAAAGGGCTTAGTGAGACATTGTGTTGAGCTACCTTCTTGTCCCTAGATGTGGTTGTCTTCTGATCACAGTTGAAGTAGATTGGCAAGGGAATGTAGAGAAAGCCATAGAGCTGTTTCTGATGCTGTCCCTGTGAAGAAATAGAGAACTTGTGTCTGCAGACACATCAGTCCATCACCTCTCATCAGCACGACAGCCGCTTACACCAAATGTAAGGGAAAGGAATAAGGTTCGGTTGCATTACAGCAGGAGATGCAATAGTGAAAGTTCACAGTGCAGTTACAGACTAGCTAGAATTCTCAGCACATCCTTAAAGGAAGTGCTCAGAAATCTAGTCTGTGTGGCTAGTTCATCATTTGGAAGGAGATGATGTAAAAATACTTTTATTAAAACATAAAAATCCATATATAATCTCCTCTCCAGACACCCAGACAGAGACACAAATTAACATGTCCCTGCATTATTAGCCGTTGCAATGCAGGTTTGGCATGTCTAAATCAATCCGAGATTTCATTTGCATTTAGCTGTAATGACCCAGATTGCTTCAGTCTTACAGCTCTCAGAAAAGTCAAACCATTATTAAATCAATGCATCACTTCCCACCTAGGCCATTCCAAAGGCCTTGCAAAAGTATTCTTGCCATGTCAAAAGCACAGTGTAAATCTCTCATTGAAAATGTTCTGATGTGTTCGAAATTCGTTTTCCCGGTTAAAAAAAAAAAAACACATTTGGACGTGATCCAACAAGAATGAATCATTGCAGCAGAAACAACAGCTGCAGCGCTGTGACACTCATGCTCAGATACTATGGTGAGGGACACAGGATGTTATTTATTATTACTTATCTGTATAGCAGTGGCGACCTGTGGCCCCAATCTGTATCAGGACTCCATGTTGCTAGGTACTGTAAACGCATACAGAAAGACGTGCTCTCTGTCCTGAGGCGTTCGTAATCGAATCTAAGACAAGACAGTGACGTAGCTACTGTGGTGTTATTACCTCAACAGTGGCCTACGGGAACATGGCTTTTGCTCCGACTGGCTTAGAAGGTCACTCAGAAATTACCAGCAGCAGCAGCTCGTAAAAATGAGAGCACATCACACCGGTGATTTGCATTCCGCAGCACCAACCAATCCAATTTCAGGCCTGGCCCTTGTTTATAGAATTGTAAATGAGGTCGTAGTTGATGACCTCAGTGACTGCCTCCCAGCTGTGCAGCTCTGCTCAGTGGGGACGTGACAGCCTGGATTCACACTTAAGGGGCAGGTCAGTCTCATATGGGAGGGGGCTATGAAATGCATTCTCTCTCTCATATGTTCACTGATGTCCTATCTGATCACAGTGATACTGTGCAATGTGGAATCAATGGGGCTACGTGCAGATGCAGGGAACTGACTGTATGTGTCTCACTGCAAATGCGGCCCCTCGTTTCATGAGTTATCAAAGACAATGTTTAAAAAAAATGTTTAAGAATCTAGAGGCCTAATCCTGCACTATTTAAGTCAATGGGAATTTTACCATTAACTTCTGTGGAAGCTGGATCGAGTCCTAAACTGAGAAAGGAATTTATGGATAGATTCAAAAATCACCTGACAAAATCACTGTCTCCTTCACTTAGCCCATCCTGGTCTAGAGTCGATCATATCTAAACGCTGCAGGGCTTTGTGGTCGCCTTCGTTGCCATGGGTGGAAAAGCAGAGCCTTGAACTCACGTCTGAATGAGTTTTCACGTGGAAATGTTTTTGTACAGTTTACAGCGGCATGGACAGCCTGATTCTGAGTGCTCTGAAGTCACTGGCAAAGCTCCCAGTGGTCAGTGGTGTTGGAACACTTTTACTAGTGGGGGTGCTGAAAGACGGTCTCCTTATCCCTGTCTGCACCCACCCTAGAGCTGGGGCCCGGAGCGAAGCCGTGTCCGGGAGGGGGGGCCCCGGACAGGAATAACGAGACCAAGGCTGGGGCTACAGCTGGAGGCAGGCGCAGGGCCAGAAGCAGAACCCTGAGTAAAACACGCAGACACCCCCGCTCCCCCGCACCCATAGTTCCTGTACCTGTCAGTCGTGCAGGACAGGGCTCAATCCTGCAAACATGCAATGTGAGTAAGCTTCCTCATGCAAGCCATCCTGCTGGCTTCCAGGAGACTGTGGGCATGAGGGAGTGTTACCCCTTTGCAACGGTGTTTGCAGGATTCAGAACTACATTCTGATTCTAGTCTAGAGCCGAACTCTGCTCACCTCTAATCACATGAATAATAGTCCTTACTCACCTGAGTCGGGGCAGGGATTTTTCCCTTGCAAGGTAGAATGGTTCAGTAGTTAGGTCACATGCCTGCAACTTGGGAGATCTGGAGTTCAGTTCCTTGCTCTGCCACTGACTTCCTGTGTTGCCTTTGGCAAGTCACTTAGCCTTTCCGTGCCACAGTGCCCCTTCTGTAAAATAGAGAAAAATAGCACTGCTCTGCCACAGCAGGATAAACACATTAAAAATTGTGAGGTGCTCAGATACTGTCGTAATGAGGGTGCATATAAGTTCCTTAAATAGCATCTTAAACAGACTTGTTTGCCAAATCATTCTTGGTCGATGGCTCCCTGGCAAAAGCAGTTCAATGGAATTATTCAATTTTCTAAATCTGAGCTGCTCTGAATGTCCTGCTAGGGTTTGGTTTGGTTTTATGTTTTTCCTCCTTGGCTGCATAAGTACTGTTCTTGAAATCAGGTTTCTCGTACGAATTTTTGTGTTGACGATTACAAATTCAAAACTAGATCTGGCCAAAGTTTTTCCAGCGGGAAAGTGAATGGTCAAAAATGTACCTTTTATTCTAAACCAAACCTTTTCACAAACAAACAAGTCAATGTAATGAACATTTTCCATTGCTTGCAAAAATTGCTGTGATTTTTCTTAGGGATATTTTTATAAAAATTGTGAACACAATAAAAAATGGGTCCATTTCAAACCTGTGAACAGGAAACAACTTTGAAATTGTTGTGAAACCATCTTCCTGTTTTTCAAACAATTCTATTCCAAACTTACTCTACAGGGGAAATTCAGACCCGTGCAGAAAGCCAGCCAAGGCCTACATACCATTTATGTCTCAAGGGCTTAAATAGGACTTAAATAGTGCATAGATCTAGCCCTGGCCCTCTATACAGGTGTGAATGCCACCCTCGTTCAATACATATTTGCTTAATATTAGCTAGTGTAGAAAACATTGTTGCCCATAAACTTGTGGAAAAAACCATAAAATCATTGTCGGTAAAATTTGTAGATGACACACATTTTGGTGGTGTGGTAAATAACAATGGGGATAGGTCAGTCATACAGACTGATCTGGTTCACGTGGGTTCACTTGAATGACATGCATTTTAATGCAGCCAAATGCAAGGTGATACAAATAGGAACAGAGAATGTTGGTCACACTTATAAGATACAGGGCTGTGTGCTGAAAGGCAGTGACTCTGAAAAAGGACTTTGGGGTAACAGTCGTTAGCCAGTGGAACATAAACTCCCAGCACAAAGTTTTAGCTGAGAAGGCAAGCAAATATCAAGTAAGAGTAAGGAACTGGTGGATGTAGCCATAAGATGGAAAGCATATGGTCACGTCCTCACACATTTCAAACCAGTCATATTGAAATAAGGCAATCTGGGACTGTTAGGAACGTGATCTGAACTATCACTTCCAGATAAAGGGAAGAGCCTAGAAGATGTAAAAGGAAATTTAGTTTGATAGTTTTCTGTATGGTAAGAACTCACTTATCAATAGACATAGTTGGAAAACCCTTGTGTCTTTATAGATGTAGTTGGGAAATCCTCACTTCTGTATTGTTTTGTCATTATAGTTCCCACGTTGCTATTGTTTATTTGCATGGTTCCTGTCTGGTTCTGTGATTGTTTCTGTCTGCTGTATAATTTTGCTGGGGGTAAACTAATTGAGATGGTGGGATATAACTGGTTAGCTAATCATGTTACAATATGTTAGGATTGGTTAGGTAAATTTCAGTAAAATGATTGGTTAAGGTATAGCTGAGACTATTACTATATAAATTAGGGGCAAACAGGAAGTAAGTTGGGATTCTAAAATAAGGAAAAAGGAACTTGGATTTAAGCTTGCTGGAAGTTCACCCCAACAAAGATCGAATTGTTTGCACCTTCAGACTTGGGTTTTGTTGCTCTCTGTTCACGCGAGAAGGCCCTGGGAAGTGGAAGGGTGAAGGAATAAGCCCTCTAATAATTGGTATTAACGTTGTATATCTCACTAGTGAGACCATTACTGGATTACTGTGTTAACTTTAAAAAAGAAGTTGGAAAGTGTTCAGAAAAGAGCTGCAAAACTGATTCAAATTCTGAAAAACATGCCTGTAGTGAGAGACTAACAAAGCGCAATCTATTTAGTTTATGCAGGAGAAAGCTAAAAGGGGACTTGATCAGTGTACAAGTAGAAGGGGTTTCTGGTAGTAATCAGCTCTTCGATCTATTAGAAAGAGGAAGAATGAGAGCCAGTGGCTGGAAGCTGAAGCTAAACAAGAAGGAAGGTGCAGATTTTTATCGGTGAGGTCCTTAGCCAAGTCTGGATGCCTTTCTAAAAACTATGCTGTAACTCAACTCAGAAATTATGGACATGATGCAGATGAATCACTGGATAAGGTTCGTGGCCTGTGTTATGCAAGGGGTCACATAGATGACCATACTGGTCCCTTCTAACCTTATCTATGTGTACGGGGAGACTTTGGCAAACCAGTAAAGTGCCTGAAACCACTATGGCTTATTGTTAAAGACAGCCTAGTCAGCAAGCTGTTAAAAGCAAGTCTCAGCTTGACCAAGGCAGGAGAGGAGGGGGTTTTGGGATGCCATGGAAGGGGCAGCTTGACCGCGCGTCCTTCCTGATAAGAACTGTGTTGAAGTTGCTGATACATGCATTTTAAAAGAGCAGGAATGTCTATTGGGGTCTCAGGGCTGGAGACTCTGGAAAAACCCACACCTGGTTAATCAATAATCAGAAGGAACCTCTTGCTTGAAACTGCTTACTTGACAAGTTTTCTTTAAGGGACATATCATTGTATTACTAATGTATAAATAAGGGGGAAAAGCTTGAGATAGGCGGGATTCTTCGGGACTGGCCTCCCCCTCTGGATGCATCTTGTGTTCCCCACCGGCAGGCGGGCTGCCACTGTGCCACTCGAGAGTCACACTCAGCTTTGGTAATTATCAAGGGTTGGGAGTGTTTTACTAACCTGTTGCGGAGGTGTGTAAGTGCTTGAGTCTATGTAAAGTTTAGCTTTAACTGAAAGCACTCTTGTGCTGTCCTGTTTGTGCCAGCCATCTATCAGTCGGACGGCCGTGTCTCCCCTGATTTATTTCCTGACACCTCCTCGCACAGAGTAAAAGTTACCAAGAGCTTTGGGTTGAAAGAACCCTGGGTAACATATGAATTTCACCTAGGGAGGTGGTGGAATCTCCATTCTTAGAGGTTTTTAAAGCCCGGCTTGACAAAGCCCTGGCTGGGATGATTTAGTTGGACTTGGTCCCACTTTGAGCAGGGGGTTGGACTAGATGACCTCCTGAGGTCTCTTCCAACCCTGACAGTCTATGATTCTATGGTTCTGAATATTTATGGAAATGAACTGTGATCAGACAAAACAGTAGTCACCCATTTTTTGTGGTTAAATAATCAGATTTCCTTCCAGTTCTAGAGGAAGTGATCTTTTTGTATAGTCTGTAAAGTGCTTTGGTGTGAAGAGGGCGGTAGTAAGAGAGACATGAGACATGGTGACGATGATTATTTTATTATAGTGGTTAACAAGCCATGCTCTTTATACAGTAAAAAAATTGCTTGCCCTTTTCTGCCAAAAGCTCTGAATTAAACACGTTGTTGAGCACATCAAAACCCCTTTCCGAGTCACAGTCACTCTGTGAAAGAAACAGAAGTTACGGAGTTTCTAAAGAAGTGGCAAGAGTCCACAACTCACATGCTTTAAAGCAGCACTAGACCAGCGCAGATAATGGACCTTATTCTCCATTGTCTTGCACGTCATTCTCCACCATCACTCACATTTGTGCCAATTGAATGCAAAGCTGAAATGGTCACACTCCTTTCCCCGTAAAGGCACTGGAGACTATAATAGAGAAAACAACCTTGCACTGACCAAGGGAGATGGATTATTAGATCACTTAATAGGTGGTTTGCATCTCAGATGGACATGGTTCTGTTTATACATTATATAATGGCTCTTTCCTCCCTTTGGCCTTTGATTTCATGGAAGGGCATCTAGAACACTGTAGCCTGCTCCCTCCTAAGGATGCTGGAAATGAAATTCCCAGGGACCACTGTCCTGGATCTCTAGATCAGCCTTTCTCTTGGTCAAAATTTCGATGGGGAAAAGCCATGCAGAACAAACTCCCATTGATGTCACCCGCTGGCTCTTTTCGGAAATGGCCAGATGTGCCCTAAGGAGTCTAAATTAGGCCAGGCTAATGCACAAAATTGCACTGGAAAATGATTAAAGTTACGCCACCTTCGACTTCTTTACAATTCACATAGATTATGAGACCAAATTCATCCCTGGTGTGACTCCATTCACATCACCGGACTCACACGACGAATTGGGCTCACAGCCTACTTTGTAGATTCTCCTGTACCTGATCTCTACTTTGCAATAATCTACCCCCTGGACCTTTGCAGGGAGTACACCTTTTTCAGACTGAAAACCAAAATCAAACCCAGCCCAAGCAATCATGTATGTATGCTGCAGAACACCCCACAGCCTTGGGCTGGTTTAATTATGCCAAAGGTCTGAGATGTAATTAACTTATTGTCATTATACAGAGCACAGAGCATATTGAAACCTCTGCTTCTGACTAATCAATACCTCTGCCAGCGAAAGGTGTCACAGCAGAATAATAATGTCATGGAAAATAACCTTTTAAATTTAATCCCATTGCTTTCTGCTTTAATAGTGATCATTATATGTCACTTGTCCCATAAACTTCCTCCAACTTACATATATGTATCATTGACATATCTGTGGACTAGAGTTTGCTCTGAGTTCCAAGCTATCCAAAGGGTCTTGGAAGGGGGTGTGTTTATGAAATAAGTCACATCCATATATCCTAACAACAAGAGACCAAGGGTGGCCAAGTGGTTAGGACATTAGCCTAAGACTTGAGAGAGCTGGGCTCAATTCCCTGCTCTGCCCCAGGCTTCCTGTGTGGCTAACAAATCAGTTAGCTTCTCTGTGCCTCAGTTCTCCATCTGTACAATGGGGATGATAGCGCTGCAGTACCTAACAGAGGTGCTGTTAGCATATGTAACCAGGGGGAGGGATAGCTCAGTGGTTTGAGCATTGGCCTCCTAAACCCACAGTTGTGAGTTCAATCCTTGAGGGGGCCATTTAGGGATCTGAGGCAAAAAAAATCTCTTAGGGACAGTACTTGGTCCTGCTAGCAAAGGCAGAGGTCGGGACTCAATGACCTTTCAAGGTCACTTCCAGCTCTAAGAGAAAGGTATATCTCCATATATTATAACAATTGTAGTGGGTGCCACATAAGTACTTTAGCTATCTAGATAGATAGCTTACGAAAGATGCCATGCTAACATGTTTCCATCCACCAATCTGATATAGCCTGGGCAGCAGTAGTGGAAACTTCCCCATCTTCCCTAGCAATGGGGTCCTGACTTGGAGGGACCAACTACAGAAGTGAAAGAGTGTATCACTCACCATGCCCATGTGTCCCTAAGACACTCTGTTGAAGCTCCCAGGAATTTCTTGCAAGGTGTAACTTTTGTCCACTGAAAACTGGGCTATTTGTGGTTTTTATTCCTGGCCCTCCAAAAGTTTCATCAAATCCAGTGTATTTGAAGGAAGGTTAAAGGGGTGTCCTTATTTCCTCTCTCATGTTGCCTTTTAAATGGCTTTGATGCAGCCTACGTGCTTAGTTTGAACAGCCATGGTGCGTCTTTTCTCCAAGCATTGAATTAAAACCAAACGAGTGGTTTTCTTTATCCTTAACTCACTTACATGCTTAATCTTCCAGTTTACGTTCTGGGTCAAGAAGATTTGGAAAAAAAAAATCCCCTGCCACCTGCTACATAAAAGACAGGTGGAAATGGCAGGTGGTCAAAGAAGAGATGGGAAAAGCTGAATAGCAAAAGGAGTGTGGAGTTCAGTTCGACTCATTCTCATTCACACCAAGTCTGGGGCAAAGGGACCTTATTGTAAATGAGAATCAGACCCATAATTCGTAGTCTTCCAGTTCCTAGAGAGGATCAGGATCTGTTGCAGGGAATGATCTTAATAAAGCAAAGGATTTATGAGTGGGAGGACATTTTCTAGGTCTTGGCTAAAGCCCATGGGACGGGATTTCCAACAGTGCTCTGTGTTGGCCTAAAAATGGTAAAATTCCTGTTGACGTCAATATCAGCTGAGATAAGCCACACTAAGGGCTTTAGGAAATCCCGCCCATAGGGTCTGGGTCTGTTCTCTCCCTGCTCCCAACACAGGGAAGGGGTGAGGATGGACGAGAAGAGGAGAAGCGTAAATGTGAATGAGAAGTTGGAGAGGGGAAAGAGAGGCAGGAGCTGGAGAGAAAAAGTTGAAGATTCAGCAGAAGAGACCCCCTCTAACCTTTGTATCTCTCTCGTCATGAATCCTCATTGATATTGGGACAGATTCTCCTCTCTTTCAGAGACTTTGCACCCACTTTTATGAGAGCAGAATTGAGCCTCATGGCTGTTGCGTCTTTATCTCTTGTAATGCTTCCTGCAACCCACCGGCGGTGAGAGGAATGTATTTCTACAGCTCCATTCGTGGCTCCTTATTCACGGCCAAAAGCGCTTCCTTTCTTGAGGTTCATCTTCTCATGCAGGAGGTTTTATATGTATAAATTCTCCTCCTTTCCTTTTTTTAAAATTCTCTTTGAGACTCTAATTATACAGCAGGCCTTTTCAACTCCCTTTCACCTGCTGTGCCTCACAGGAAAGTCACAGTGGGCTGGGTTGCTTTGTCATTTTCTCTAACCTTTCTGTTCACACCCAAACTTAGTTATTTGAAGCCTGGTCTATGGCAAAAAGGCATTTGCACAATGTCCTTGTCTTCAGGTGACTCTCAGACATTTTGTCCTGTAATTGACTCATAGAATAATCAGGGTTGGAAGGGACCGCAGGAGATCATCTAGCCCAACCCCCTGCTCAAAGCAGGACCAATCCCCAGACAGATTTTTGCCCCAGATCCCTAAATGGCCCCCTCAAGTATTAAGCTCGCAACCCTGGGTGTAGCAGGCCAATGCTCAAACCACTGAGCTACTCCTCCCCCCATCATGATGGCTCTTTTACCACTTTCTCCAGCCCATAATCAGCTGTAGGATTTGGCCAGGGAAAAACTGTGATTAAGAAGCTGTAGAATATGGGAAGATTTTAAAGCCTCTGCCATTTTCTGCGATGTCAGGGAAATCAGTACTGTGAATGGAGAGCCCTTGCACGCGAATGATTCCGAGCTGCTGCAGTCTCCTCTTGAAGAGTGGGGATGGAGATAAATTCTTGAGACAAAGGTGTCTGTTTTTCAGGAAGAGAGAACACCCATTGCACCAGAAATCCCAAAGGACTGAAATTTGACAGGGGGGTGAGCTATGTTTTCAAATACTGGAATTGTCCTGTGGTTTGGAGTGAGATACTCTCGCAATCAGCACTTGGGTTTGCTAACAGTTCGTAGAAGACGTGCAGCCCTGGATTGTCATATGTATCATTCTCTCCAATTAAAATAACCACATCATTGGTGATGAATGACTGCGCTTATGAAAATAGCTCAGAAATCCTTATCCACAGACATTGTGAATGACAGCCGAAGAGTTAGAGATGTGATCATCATCACTACTGTCCAAAGCATCATTACCACATCTCACTTTTATTAGACACTTGAAGGGCCAATTTGATCATCGGGTCTGACCTCCTGTATAACACAGGCCAGAGAACTTTCCCAAAATAATTCCTAGAGCATATTTTTCAGAAAAACATCCAATCATGATTTTAAAATTGTCAGTGATGGAGAATCCATCACGACCCCTTGGCAACTTGTTCCTATGGCTAATTAATTACTCTCACTGTGAAAAATATATGCCTTATTTTCCAGTCTGAATTTGTCTACCTTCAACTTCCAGCCACTGGACCGTGTTATACAGTTCTCTGCTAGACTGAAGAGCCAATTATTAAATATTTGTTCCCTGTGTAGATACTTATATACTGTAATCAAATCAACCTTTAACTTTTTCCTTGTTAAGCTAAATAGATTGAGCTCCTTGAGTCTATCACTAAAAGGCATTTTTTTGAATCATAGACTATCAGGGTTGGAAGGGACCTCAGGAGGTCATCTAGTCCAACCCCCTGTTCAAAGCAGGACCAATCCCCAACTAAATCATCCCAGCCAGGGCTTTGTCAAGCCTGACCTTAAAAACCTCTAAGAAGGAGATTCCACCACCTCCCTAGATAACCCATTCCATTGCTACACCACCCTCCTGGTGAAAAAGTTTTTCCTAATATCCAGCCTAAACCTCCCCCACTTGAGACCATTACTCCTTGTTCTGTCATCTGGTACCACTGAGAACAGTCTAGATCCATCCTCTTTGGAACCCCCTTTCAGGTAGTTGAAAGCATCTATCAATCCCCCCTCATTCTTCTCTTCTGCAGACTAAATAATCCCAGTTCCCTCAGCCTCTCCTCATAAGTCATGTGCTCCACCCCCTAATCGTTTTTGTTCCCCTCCGCTGGACTCCTTCCAATTTTTCCACATCCTTCTTGTAATGTGGGGCTCAAAACTGGACACAATACTCCAGATGAGGCCTCACCAATGTCGAATAGAGGGGAAGGATCATATCCCTCGATCTGCTGGCAATGCTCCTACTTATACAGCCCAAAATGCCGTTAGCCTTCTTGGCAACAAGGGCACACTGTTGACTCATATCCAGCTTCTCGTCCACTGTAACCCCTAGGTCCTTTTCTGCAGAACTGCTGCCTAGCCATTCGGTCCCTAGTCTGTAGCATTGCCTGGGATTCTTCCATCCTAAGTGCAGTACTCTGCACTTGTCCTTGTTGAACCTCATCAGATTTCTTTTGGCCCAATCCTTTAATTTGTCTAGGTCCCTCTGTATCCTATCCCTACCCTCCAGTGTATCTACCATTCCTACCAGTTTAGAGTCACCTGCAAACTTGCTGAGGGTGCAGTCCACGCCATCCTCCAGATCATTAATGAAGTTATTGAACAAAACTGGCCCCAGGACCGACCCTTAGGGCACTCCACTTGATACCAGCTGCCAACTAGACATGGAGCCATTGATCACTAGCCGTTGAGCCCGATGATCTAGCCAGCTTTCTATCCACCTTATAGTCCACTCATCCAGCCCATACTTCTTTAACTTGCCGGCAAGAATACTGTGGGAGACTGTATCAAAAGCTTTTCTAAAGTCAAAGAATAACACATCCAGTGCTTTCCCCTCATCCACAGAGTCAGTTATCTCATCATAGAAGGCAATTAGGTTAGTCAGGCATGACTTGCCCTTGGTGAATCCATGCAGACTGTTCCTGATCACTTTCCTCTCCTCTAAGTCCTTCAAAATTGATTCCTTGAGGACCTGCTCCATGATTTTTCCAGGGACTGAGATGAGGCTGACTGGCCTGTAGTTCCCTGGATCCTTCTCCTTCCCTTTTTAAAAGATGGGCACTACATTAGCCTTTTTCCAGTCATCCACCTCCCCTGATCACCATGAGTTTTCAAAGATAATGGCCAATGGCTCTGCAGTTACATTTGCCAACTCCTTTATCATTCTCGGATGCAGTGAATCCGGCCACATGGACTTGTGCTTGTCCAGTTTTTCTAAATAGTCCTGAACCACTTCTTTCTCCACAGAGGGCTGGTCACCTCCTCCCCATACTGTGCTGCCCAGTGCAGTAGTCTGAGAGCTGACCTTGTTCGTGAAGACATTCCTTTAATCATTCTCATGGCTGTTCTCTGATGTATCCTCTCCAGTGTATCAACATCCTTCTTGAATGGTGCACACCAGAACTGGACACAGAAGTCCAGCAGTAGTCTCACCTGTGCCAAATACAGAGGTGAAATATCTTCTCTACTTCTGTCTGAAGTTGGGTCGGCTCCCAGGCTCTGGGGACGGAAAGCTGGAATAAAGCCACTTTTGCACCCCACCCTGAATTGATTTCAAAGGACTGTGCCATTTTACATCAACAGAAAATTTAGACCAAACATTCAACCTCAGTCATCAGTTTATATTTTCAAGGCACCAGAAGGAGCCAGGGATTTACTATTTAAAAGCTTATCTTAGCCTTGAGGTCTTAAGGGTTAACCATTCATACATTTATAAACTCTGCCAGGAGTCTGTAGTATTTCTTTTTTTTTTTTTTACGATAACTCTAAAATTAACCGCCAGCCTTCCTAAAAATATTCTGCAGCACTTCAGTATTCCCACTGATGGTCCAAAAATAAAACACACTTGAGGTTTCTCGAAAGATTATTCTATATAAAAAAAAGGGAGAGAAGTTTTTTTTCCCAAAGTTATTGTGCTCACATTTTCACACTCTCCAGTTCCCAAGAGGCCCTGTTTGATTAATTCTCAAAGTTTGTACAGAAAAACTCCTCTGCATTTGAGAAATCTCAGGTGAAAAGCAGATCTTTTGATGGAAGAGATGCGTAAAAATCAGGCTTAACATGAGAAATAATTGCAGCTATAGAGTCATTGGCATAGCATCATTATAAAATCAGGATTATGTAAAGTATATCGGGGTGAAACCCTGGCACCATGAAACTCTATGACAAAACTCCCATTGATTTCATTCAGGATTTCATCCCAGGTCATCTTCGAGTTATTTTTCATTCCATTTCAAGTTTCTCGCTTCTAAAATAGAACATGCAAGTGTTGTTAATAACAGATGCTCAGCTATCCACTGACTTCAATAGAGTTATGGCCTCTTATGTTTATCCAAAAGCATCTCAAAGCATTTTACAAACTACAAGTGCAGTGCTGTCCATGCTACAGTCAACGGGAGTATTGTCATTAACTTCAGTTGGGTTGTAAATAGCTAGGAATCTCTTCAGAGACCCTGAATCCCCAGAATTCCTTTGTTTGACCATTGTTCCAGACCACAGCTCAGTCTTAATAAGAGTACCACATTTGCCATGGAAAAAGACCCATGAAGTCATATAGTTTGCACACACGCTCTTCTCTGAAAAAGCATTGTTTCCAGTGTATCCCCCAGAATTTTTTTCATTTTAAATGCCATATGTTATGGGGTTCTCACCCATTCCCTAGGGACACTATTCCAGCACATTTTAAGTTTCTATATAAATAAAATCAATAATGACTTAACCAATAACAGTAATAATAATTTCAGGGAACCACATAATAATCTCACCAACAAGATGTTTTCTACTGATATTCAGCCTTCAATACCCCTATGTCACCATTTCAGGCTGACCTGGTATGCTTCCTTGCAGATGGGCACAAGCAGGCCATTCGTCCAGTTTTAAACCAAACAATCCTCTTTTTGGGTGGTTTGTCCCTCCTCCAGCACTGAGACAAAAGCAGATGTGGTTTTGCCTGGTATCAGACAGGGGTTGTCATTTTGAAGAGCACATCACTCTGCCCTTGCTGGCATAACCTCACCCGTACCCTACATGTGAGGTCACATCAGCGGAGTGGAATGGGTTATGCAGATCAGATTAAATGATGAATGATAAAGGTTTCTTCTGT
Organism: Trachemys scripta elegans; assembly: GCF_013100865.1. Classification (NCBI taxonomy): domain Eukaryota; kingdom Metazoa; phylum Chordata; order Testudines; family Emydidae; genus Trachemys; species Trachemys scripta. The sequence continues at coordinate 131,341,280 of NC_048302.1, forward strand.
CCTTAAAATCTATGACCCCATTGATGTCAATAGAAGTTTTGCCATTGACTTCAGAGCTAAAAGAATCAGACCCTGAATCCACTCACAAAGTCAACATTACTTGACTGTTTCTTTGAACAAAGTTGTAAATTCCAGCATTCTGGAATGATCATTGGGACATTTAGGTCATAGTCATTCCTTTATGTTTACAACTGATGTGCAGGAAATCCTTGTGTAATGAAGAGTTGTTTGTTTGTTTGTTTGTTCATTGCATGGCTGTTTTCTTATGGATTCTTTTGTGTATCATTATTATCCTTCTGGGGTTTTTAATACTATCTTTGAAACCAAAATAGACATGTCATGTTACTTATAAAAGCTTAATCAACTGTGTTAAACTACATCCTCATCACTCCTGACTGTTTTCTTCTAAATCTCACAAGCTAAATATTTTTAAGCATACTCACTATTTGGATTGGAGATCTCCAGAGAAAAGCAGGGGTGCTACAGGAAGTGATATTGGTGATTCAATAGGTGGTGCTGTTCCATCTGAGTTAATAATAAACCAATGTCCCAGCATGGTGGTGGGGGCATGGTGCTGGTGGAAGAATAAAAGGCGAATCCAAGATTTTTCAGAGACAGCGTCAGACCTTTGTTTGACATCTCTTGTAAGAACAGGTGTTTTAGCCTCAGTTTCCTGGCCAAATTCTAACTCAGGTAATTATGTTATGCCTCCCTAAATTCTCCCTGCAGTTTCAATCAGATAAGGTGACCTTCACTTGCTATCACCAAGTGCTGTGTAGAGTGGCTTTGTGTTATTAAAAAGATGTTGCCTTCCCTCAGTTTTAACCAACGAACAAGACTTCAATACCTAGGCAAATGACAGAACTAATAATCATACTTTGTGGTAAACAACACTGTGCCTCTGAACATCTCAAAGCACTCTAACAAAAATGGGTAAGCATCATTAATCCCATTTCACAGACTGAGAACTCTTGTGTTAGGATATTTAAAAAATCCTCTTATCCTACTTGGGCCTGATTTGGACTGAAGTCAATGGACTTACTGAAGTCAGTGGACTTACTCTGGATTTACACTGGTGTAACTGAGAGCAGAATGAGATTTGCATTACACTCCAAGGAAAGTATCAGAGGGGTAGCCGTGTTAGTCTGAATCTGTAAAAAGCAACAGAGGGTCCTGTGGCACCTTTGAGACTAGTTGAGTTAACACATCTCTTTAGAAAATATTCATTCTTCATTTAAAGACTTCAAGTTCAACAGAACTCCACTGGCCATCATCCACTGTCCTCAGTTTAAACCTCTCCAATGCATCATCAGTGATCTACAACCCATCCTGGACAATGATCCCTCACTTTCACAGACCTTGGGAGGCAGGCCAGTCCTCGCCCACGGACAACCCGCCAACCTTAAACCTTCTTCTTGCATCTGAAGAAGTGAGGTTCTTACCCACGAAAGCTTATGCTCCCAATACTTCTGTTAGTCTCAAAGGTGCCACAGGACCCTCTGTTGCTTCTTACTCCAAGGAAAATGGTTCAAATTCTGCCTTGATTTACACACTGTGCAGGCAATTGGTGTAAAATCACCTTCTGATGTGGTTGCACTCTCTGGATTTTGTGGGGCTGTGCAGATAAATTGGCAGGATGACTCAGAGATCAAGCTAAGGAGTTGGACAGATGATTTACCAACCAGCAATCATTTCAAAAAGACATTCCTTGGTTGGAGAATTAAAAGTCAGTTGATTTCCACTTGAAGTATCATTTACAAAGGTGTTAAATTAATTCCATATCTGATATAATTGGCAAGTTAGCTACTGAATGTCATCAGCATGTGAATCATCATTTATCCCATCTGCAAATTGCTTTGGGGTATTAATTAGAAACATACTAATTAATTAGTTCGGAGTCTTGGTGTTGGCTCCCAAGCCTTGGGAGGCAGGCCAGTCCTCGCCCACAGACAACCCGCCAACCTTAAGCATATTCTCACCAGCAACCACGCACCGCACCATAACAACTCTAACTCAGGAACCAACCCATGCAACAAACCTCGATGCCAACTCTGCCCACATATCTACACTAGCAACACCATCACAGGACCTAACCAGATCAGCTACAACGTCACCGGCTCATTCACCTGCACGTCCACCAATGTTATATATGCCATCATGTGCCAGCAATGCCCCTCTGCTAAGTACACTGGCCAAACTGGACAGTCACTACGCAAGAGGATAAATAGACACAAGTTAGATATCAGGAATGGCAATATACAAAAACCTGTAGGAGAACACTTCAACCTCCCTGGCCACACAATAGCAGATGTAAAAGTAGCCATCTTACAGCAAAAAAACTTCAGGACCAGACTGCAAAGAGAAACTGCTGAGCTCCAGTTCATTTGCAAATTTGACACCATCAGATCAGGATTAAACAAAGACTGTGAATAGCTGTCCAACTACAGAAGCAGTTTCTCCTCCCTTGGTGTTCACACCTCAACTGCTAGCAGAGCACCTCACCCTCCCTGATTGAACTAACCTTGTTATCTCCATACTGATTTATACCTGCCTCTGGAGATTTCCATTACTTGCATCTGAAGAAGTGAGGTTCTTACCCATGAAAGCTTATGCTCCAATACTTCTGTTAGTCTTAAAGGTGCCACAGGACCCTCTGTTGCTTTTTACAGATTCAGACTAACACAGCTACCCCTCTGATAAGTGATGGAGAATCCACCATAATCTTTGACATTGTTCCAGTGGTTAATTACCCTCAACGTTAAAAATTTGCATCTGATCTGTATTCTGAATTTGACTGGCTTCATCTCACAACCATTGAATCTTGTTACACCTCTTCCTGCTAGATTAAAAAGCTGATAATGATCAGAAATCTCTTCCCCATGTTGGTACTAGTAGACTATGATCAAGTCTCCCCCTAGCCTTCTTTTCGGTAAACTAAATAGATTGAAGTTCTTTAGTTTCTCATTATACGGCATGTTTTCCAGAACATGAATCATTCTTGCAGCTTTTTTCTGAATCTTTTCAATTTTTCAATATCTTTTTAAAAATAGGGACACCAGCAATCAACAGTATTCCAGTAATGGTCTTCTAAATGCCATATAAAGAGGTAATACCACCTCCTTAGATATTCCTCTGCTATTACATCCAAGGATCATGTAAGCCATCTTAGCTACAGCATCTTACTGGGAGCTCATGTTCAACTGGTTTTCTACCATTACCCTTAAGTCCTTTTCAGTGTCACTACTTTCCAAGATCCAGTCCCCTCTAATATATAATGCTGAGAGTATTTACTGCAAACATATGCAACATTACAAAAGGAAACTCAATCCAGTCCACAGACCAAATTCAAGGGAATTGCATTACTTTGTGTTGGGTGGATTTGACCCTTATGACTTCACATACAAGAAGAATTGGAAGAAAATAAAATCATTGAGCCAAACCCACTGGACAGTGCCAGACTGGTAGAGATGGCAGCAATGGGAGCTTTAAGCCATCCTTACAGCCCCTGGGCCCAATCAGTAGTGGGCCTGGACCCCCCAACACAAGTTAGAGCAGCCACTAGGCTTTCTCTGGCTTACTCTGGAATCCCATGATCTCTAATGAGCTGTTCTGGAAGGTTTGGCTGAGTGGATTCCCTACATAGACTCAGAAAGGAATCTTCCCTTCTCCCAGAAAGAAAGGAACCATGTCTCTTCAGTATTTTGCAGCCCACACATTGCAGCATTGTGCTAGTGCACAAGAACCAGAAGGGGTCTGGAAACTGACCAGAAATCAAAGTGAGATGGACTGATCTAGTTTCACTGTCCCCGCTGAGTGCAATGCAAAGCCCAAACGAGTGGCATCAATAGTGAAATGTGAATTGGGCATTTGAAATGATTTAATTTAAACAATCTAAGGGTGTTACTGGGATTGATCCTCCACTATGCTACCCTGGCTTTATGCCAGTGTGACTCCAATGACTTCAGAGCATTTACACTGCTGTTTGCAATGGAGAATCAGACCAACTTTCCTTTAGCCCTTTGCTGTTTTCACTCCATTTTATGGTGCACATTCTAACTTAGCTCTAACTGGGTTGCTGTGAGCCAACTGCCAGACCATGTTTTAATTCAGGGGAAAAGTGGCTAATATCAGAATGCATAGTAAGCCATTCTTGATTGCTATCATTTAGTGATGAATTTCACTGCGGAAACTCCCTCCGACTAAATGCTAAACACACTGTAATTTCAGGAAGCTGGTACTCTTAAGACCTTTTATACTGACTCTGCTATTACATGGTGTCTGTCTAGACAGAATCTATTTATAGTGGACGGTTGTATTTAATTCAGACAAATAAATTCTTCTCAGTAGTTATCAACTAATGAATGGCTTGGATACTACTCCCACTGATGAACTTTAAACCTCAACAAGCTTCTCATACATCCACCAGTGCAGCCACAAATAGGGTATTTACAAGCAAAAATGGGTATCAAGAGTGATTGAATATAAGGAGGAGAGAATTTAAAGGGTAACCCCATCCCTGCTGCATGAAAGTTCACAAAGAAAATTTGTTGTCAGCATGAGCAAACTGTAGAATGTATTTGTTTGTGTGTATTTGTGTTTTAAAAATCTTAAGGCCTGAGAGCTGACATCAGAGAACAAACCAACCTTCCATCCAGTCTATTGTCATGTCTCTTTCCCCGGCTAGTGTTACATTTTTCAGAGGAAGGCGTAGAACCATAATCCATCTCAACTAACTGTGCTGGACTTTGTCCTGGGAAGAAAGTTCTTACTGACCACAGATGATTACTAAAGCCCTGAAGCCTGTATTCAAATGATCATAACTGAAGTTCATGGAAGTTGCAGACGCTCAGCTACAAGAATCTGGCCCTATAATTCTTTGATTCACTTCTGTAACGCTTTTGAGCACCACTGATCCTGAGATCAAGGATGAAATCCTGGCTCTGTTGAAGTCAGTGGGAGTTCTGTCCCCTCTCCTCAAGGTTATTTCTGAAGCTGGGCCTTGGGCATCTCATAGCTTCGTAAGATTAAAGCAGGTAAAATCAAGGCAAATATATTAACAAATAATTATTTGATGAGAAAACTGCCAAAACTCAAATGAGAGACAAGGTGGATGAGGAAATATCTTTTATTGGACCAACTTCTGTTGGTGAGAGAGACAAGCTTTTTGAGCTTCCATAAAGCTCTTCTTCAGGTCTGGGAAACATACTCAGAGTGTCACCGCTAAAACATCTGAAGCCGGAATACTGAGAACAATAAACACATGACAAATGACAGTGCATCGAGCTGTATGTAGCAGATTGTCTAGCATAAGTAGTTAACATACATTTCATGGGACCTCAAATGGTCGAAAGCTTGTCTCTCTCACCAACAGAAGTTGGTCCAGTAAAAGATATTACCTCACCCAACTTATCTCTCCAATATTTTGGGACCAACCCAGCTACAACAACACTGCATAAAACTCACAACTGTTACTCACAGCACATTATTTTATTACACCAACTCTAAGCTAGCCACTGCTTCAAGGCTCTGAGGGTTGGCCAATAGAGAAACTCATTAGACTGGCCATGTTTGATCCACATGGCATGCGAACCCAATAATAGGAAGCAAATATCTTTTTGGATGGAACCAGACTTTGTAGGCCTCTTACTTAATTTCAGCTGGAGTTTTCCTACGTAAGGAACACAAGATCAGGCCTGAGATACTATTTTACACAGTGTTTCAGTTACACTGTCTACTTCCACGACATTGACTCATTCTCTCAGGCATACTTTTATATTCTTATCTGCTTATCCACAGTTGGGTTTTTCTTGGGGGCCTGTCACCTTGCTTCTATTGGTCAGATTCAAAGCTCATTGAAGTCAGTCGAAACAACTGCATTAGTTTTGATGGAGTGGAAGGACGGTCCAGTGATTAGAGTACTAGCCTGGGATTTGGGAGACCTGGTTCAAGTCTCTGCTCTGTCCTTAAACTAATCGCTTAGGCCCAGGTTTTTAAAGGTATTTAGGTGCCTAACTCCAATGGGCCCACTTCCAAGCCCATTTTATCCATCTGAGGACCATCACCTAAGATGGATAAAATGGGCTTGGAAGTGGGCCCTGAGAGATGTACAACAGTGAGAGATTGTATTGAGTGTGCCCTAAGAGGCAGTATCCTCACAGTGCCTCTGATTCAGTTCCCTTCTGACAGACATCCATTTCGGTAAAACACCAGGGCACAAATTGAATTTCTTTCAGTATGAAAAACAATCAAAGTAATTCCACTTGAGGCCTTTTAAAGGGTCAGTTCAAAAGGTTCCAGTTCAGCTGGTTTGTGCTTTTATTTTTTCCCCTAGAAAAGAAAGGCGAGCAATTTGCTCAGTTTTAAAGTGGTTTTGCACGTAATACAGAAGGAAAACATCTGAAGCCGGAACACGGAGAATAATAAACACATGACAAATGACAGTGCATCGAGCTGTATGCTTGTCAAATGTTCACTTGACTTCCGTGCAATAAAGATTGCAGAATAAAAGGCATGCCATGTAGAGGGGAAAATGATGCTCTCTAAGAGCAAGCCTCATGATGATTCAAGGCCAATAATGCCTTTTATCAGAGCAAGGGACAGGCATTAACTAGGGGAAGTGAATGTGTCATTTCAGAAGCGGATTAGCAACGGGGACTGTTGAAACTTTATTGGGATTGAAAAGAGCTCCTGCCCAAGGAGGAGGCGATTAATATTAATAAATAAGAATATCTTACATTGTCATGGTGCCTTGGGCCCTGAAAGATGTCCGCAAGCTTTCCAAATCACGTAGGAATCATTTTTCCCATTCCACAACCTCTGGGGCGCAATGCAGCGTTTTGATAGTTTACAGCAAGACTACACCCAGCCAGTTGCAAGGAGGTCGAGGAGAATTAGCATATTGGCGGCTGGCAGCTGTTTAACAAGGCACCCATTCGGTCATTAAGGTGCAGGGCCGGTGCTACCATTTAGGCAAACTAGGCGGTTGCCTAGGGCGCCAAGATTTGGGGGCGCCAAAAAGCGGTGCCCCCAATTTTTTTTTTTTTTTTACAACGTTCCTGGGCTGGGATGCCGGCGGCGCGCTGACACATGCAGCTCAGACTCCCTCTCCCAGCGCAGCGGCCACTCCATGCAATTATTGGCATTGCTGGTGGGGGCGGCGTGCTCAGGGAGGGGGCGTAGCAGAAGTGAGCTGGGGTGGGGAGCCCTGCGGCAGCTCCCCCCCCTACCCTGAGGCACCCCCCCCTCACGGCAGCTCCCCACCACCCCCGCCCAGGGAGCCGTGTGGCAGCTCCCCACCCCAGCTCATCTCTGCTACACCCCCTCCCTGAGCGCGTGGTCGCCGCTCCACTTCTCCCGCCTCCCAAGCTTGCGGCGCCAATCAGCTGTTTGGCGCCGCCAGGGCCGGCTCCAGGGTTTTGGCCGCCCCAAGCAGCCAAACAAAAAACAAAACAAAAAAAGCCGCGATCGCGATCTGCGGCGGCAATTCGGCGGGATGTCCTTCGCTCCGAGCAGGAGTGAGGGACCGTCCACCGAATTGCCGCCGAACAGCTGGACGTGCCGCCCCTCTCCGAAGTGGCCGCCCCAAGCACCTGCTTGGTAAGCTGGTGCCTGGAGCCGGCCCTGGGCGCCACAAGCCTGGGAGGGGAGGAGAATTAGAGCAGGGGTGGCGTGCTCGGGGAGGAGGTGGAGCAGAGGTGAGCTGGGGTGGGGAGCTGCCGCACGGCTCCCCCGGGAGGGGGAGCTGCTGCGGGGGGAGGGCGCCTCAGGGTGGGGTCGGGGTCGGGGAGCTGCCGCAGGGCTGTGGGGGGGTTGCAAGGTGGAAGTTTCACCTAGGGCGCGAAACGTCCTTGCACCGGCCCTGTTGAGGTGGCTGCAGTTCAGCTGTGGATAACGTGATCCAAGCTAATCTATTGATCCTGCATTTCTAAAATGCCCATTGCTAGTTGCAATAACTCTTGCCACCTTGCTATTATAATGTAAGAAAAGATACTGGAGACTTTTTAAAATAATAGTAAACACTTTATTTGACTTGTTGCTGAAAACTGTACAGATGGGAGTTCCTGGCTTACCAGCCTGGTTCCAAGTGCAAGAAGCAATGTGCTTCTTGTGATAAGGCTCACGACATAACAATTCCCCTTATACAACACTATGGGTAATTTTGGTTCCTACTCCAAAGTTCCTCCTATAATCACATTGTTTTTTAAAATATATACAATTTATCTAAATTTCAACTTTTTATCAGCTTAATTTAGCATCCATAACTCTAACCTGAATCTTTAAAGAGTACAGAACAATTAGTCTCTCTATCTAGCAGGTTTTCTTATTACTCTGCCTTTAGGGGTAATTAGAGAGACAAGGCGGGTGAGATAATAAACAACAGTATTGGTGTCCCATTTTTTTTTCTGTATTCCAACTGACCACTTGAGACTCGTAGATTCAGCAGACTGGTCTGATACTGTTTGCATTTCTGAATTGGATGTTAGCACAGTTTGTTTGTTCCATACTTTTGTCCCCCACCTGCACAATTCTTTTAGTGCTCATCAAATCCTTTCTGTTTCTTCTATATACCCCTCCTTCCTCTATCTCAACAAGATAACATGTTGGAGTGGTGTGTTGGTCAGTCACCTTTGCAGATTTCCATGCTACTTTTTGATGAATGCAAACAGTCTCTCCGGGGTGGAGAGGGGGGTAAGGAGGAACCTTATTCGCTCTGCTGCTCAGGCACTCACTCGCTGCCCCTGTCTGCCAGCCATCCTGCCGGCCAATCGCCACACCACTCTGTGGGGCTCTGCTCTGGCCCTCTCTGCCAGCCACCCTACTGGCCATTCGCTGCACCTCCTGGCTGCTCCACCAGCCGATGCTCCTCACGGCCTAGCCACCCCACCAGCCATGGTTTCTCCCAGCTGGCCATCCTGCCAGCCACGGTTCTTCACTGCCTCGCCAACTACTCATTCTGCTCACCGCCTTACCAGCCACTCGTTCACCAGCTGACTGTCAGTCACCTTCTGCTGCCATCTGCCTCTCTGCTGTGACCTCTGCATATCAGCCTCTTGGTAATTTTCAGCTCTTTGCGGGATGGGCAGAGACACTGCCTCATCTCAAGTGATTTCAGCTCTCACTGATTTTTAGCTCTTAGTAGCCTGGGCAGAAACACAGTCCTACAACAACTGATTTCAGCTCTGATTGAGCATTTTAAAATAACGAGGCTCCTAATGAAGCCTATTTAGCTCTTTCTTTGAACAGTGGGGGACAGGTTAAACCAATCCAGTCTGGGAAGGACCCTTGGGGGAGGGACCACACCTCCTGCTTAGGACACCTGTCCCCACCCCTCTTACTTTCACAGGACTCAGTGTTGACAGGGCCAATTCAATCAGGGTGGATGTAGTCCACTCCCAATAATAGATGAGGAGGTGTCAATTCCAGGAGAGGAAAAGCTGCTTCTGTAATGAGCCAGCCACTCCCAGTCCCTATTCAAGCCCAGATTAATGGTGTTAAATTTGCAAATGAATTTTAGTTCTGCTGTTTCTCTTTGAAGTCTGTTTCTGAAGTTTTTTTGTTCAATGATAGTGACTTTTAAATCTGTAATAGAATGACCAGGGAGATTGAAGTGTTCACTTACTGTCTTATGTATGTTACCATTCCTGATGTCCAATTTGTGTCCATTTATTCTTTTGCGGAGGGACTGTCCGGTTTGGCCAATGTACATGGCAGAGGGGCATTGCTGGCACATGATGGCATATATAACATTAGCGGATGTGCAGGTGAATGAGCCCTTGATGGTGTGGCTGATGTGGTTGGGTCCTCTGATGGTGTCGCCAGAGTAGATATGGGGACAGAGTAGACAACAAGGTTTGCTACAGGAATTGGTTCATTGGTTCCTGGGTTGGTGTTTCTGTGGTGTGGTGTGTAGTTGCTGGTGAGTATTTGCTTCAGGTTGGGGTGTTGTCTGTAAGCGAGGACTGGCCTGCCTCCCAAGGTCTGTGAGAGTGAAGGATCATTTTCCAGGATAGGTTGTAGATCGTGGATAATGCACTGGAGAGGTTTTAGCTGGGGGCTGTATGTGATGGCCAGTGGTGTTCTGTTATTGTCCTTGTTGGGCCTGTCCTGTAGTAGGTGATTTCTGGGTACCCGTCTTGCTCTGTCAATCTGTTTGCTCACTTCCCCAGGTGGGTATTGTAGTTTTATGAATGCTTGATAAAGATCTTGTAGGTGTTTGTCTCTGTCTGAGGGGTTGGAGCAAATTCGGTTGTATCTAGGGCGTGGACTACAACCACCCTGATTGAATTGGCCCTGTCAACACTGGTTCTCCACTTGCAAAGTAACTCCCTGCTCTCCATGTGTCAGTATATAATGCCTGCATCTGTAACTTTCACTCTATGCATCCGAAGAAGTGAGGTTTTTACCCACAAAAGCTTATGCCCAAATAAATCTGTTAGTCTTTAAGGTGCCACCAGACTCCTTGTTGTTTTTGTAGATACTGACTAACATGGCTACCCTCTGATACTTCCCTTGGAAGTAATTCTTTCAATTGCTCATATGCCACCTCCTGCACTGTCGTGCAGGCGAACTTGACGTCTTGCCCCAACAGTTGTCTCAAAGGAGTTGTTGCTGTCGACATGTGCGGGATAAATTTAAGAAACCCTTCCAAGAAATCTTTGCCACTAAGCCATGCAAACCAGTGTGGCCATTCCAGTTTTTGAGTTGTCAGGTTTTACACCTTCTTTTGTCAAGTGATGCCCCAAATATTTTATTTGCATTTGTTTGTGCTCAGTCGCAGATTCCTTTCACGGCACCTGTCTAGAACTCTCCTGAGCCTCTCATCATGTTCTTGTCTTGTAATTCCCCATGCCAGTATGTCATCTATATAACATTCACCTCCTTCCAGACCTTCAGATGTCTGAGGGTCACTCTTTGCTACACTTCAGGAGCAGAATAGATGCCAAAGAAAGTCTGGTGAACCTGTATCTACCAAATCATGTGTTGAGCCTACAGAAAGCCTAGAATTTTTGTCATCCCGTTGTATTTGCCAAAATCTACTACTGGCATGTAAGACAATGAAAAGTGCAACTTTTGCTAACTTGCTGATGATTTCCTCTACAGTAGGCAATGGAAAATGTTTCCTTGGTATTGCTGTATTTTTCATCTTGACCTGGTTTGTCTACAGTTACTATAGAATTGACCCCTTTTGTGTTTTTATTATTATTTGCAACTGTTTCATGTGGTGCAATTCTTTTTCTACTTTGTCCCATAATACCACTGGAACCTTATGTGGTGTATGAACTACTGGTGGTACTTGTGAGTTTGCCTTTGTGGTGTGATTATCTAGCAAGCACTATACTCCTTGTAGTCTTTAAATATATCCTAGCCACTTTCTGGTTCTTCCTTTACCATATTAACTCCTTGCACTAAGTTTAAGCTTGTCACATCCTATAAGCCCAGTATGGCTTGAGAATCAAAATCCACCACCTGACAATCCAGCAATGCTTCCTTATCCCAATACTCTCTGTCCAAGTTACATTTACCACATACTTGCAGCTTTCCTCTTCAATAGGTTATCAGCCAGACACTCGAGCTGTGAAGTGGTTTGGCCTGAAAGTGCTGCATAACTTTACAGATATCACACTGCTCAGTGCAGCAGTATTGATTTTAAAACTCTTGGTTTCGTGATCATCATTAATGAGCAAATCCACAGTCCGCTCTTCCTTGCGAGGGTCAGTACTCAGCATTCTGAGAATCATAGCTTGTAAGTGCTCAAGTGCTCCTGTGAGGTTAAATAACCCTGGGACTTTTCCAGAGTTTCACATTTTGGGCAGGCTTTTATTAGCAGGTGGAAACCCTCCAGTCCGTGATTGCAAGTCTAGGTGCTTACTAAAGGCAGACTTAAGCTGCAATATATTTTTCCAGTTCACCCAGCCCATTCAATTGTTTTGCAGTCATTTCATCCGGCCAACATCTATCCACAGCATGTTCAAGAGTTAAATTAATCTCACTCAACAACTGAGCACACACAGAGTCTGCCACAATACCACACATAATGTGGTATTTAATGAGCGAGTCACACAGTTTTCCAAATTCACAAGATTGTGCTGCCAGTTTTAAATCAGGGTCTAAACTTTCCACCTCTGTCTGACTTCTGGTGAAAAAATTGTGCCTGTCTTATGTGGCATTTCTTTGGGGTGCACAATATGCCTCAAACTTATTCTTTATGACCTATATTTTTTTCTTTATCTGCTTCATCATCATACTGAAAGGTGTTAAATCCCTCTCTTGCCTCTTCACTGCCAACATGAAGAAATAATGCTGTTTGCAGCCATTCATCTTTTTCATCTGCAACAGTCACAATTCTGTACAGCTAAAATGCTCGCTTCCACTCTCTCCAGTTTTCTGCTGCTTTTCCTCCAAACAGTAACTTTCCTGGAGGCTTTAGTTGGTCTATTTTGTTTTTCAGGTTGGTTCTACTCCTTTCTTTCTTTTTGTTTTGATCTGACACCATGTAATAGCATATTGCCAATATGTTACTATAAGAAAGATGCTGGAAACTTTTTATTGTATTTAGCTTGTTGCTTTGAACTGTACAGATAGGAGTTGCCTGCTGGCCTGCCTGGCTTCAAGTGCAAGCAACATGCTTCTGCTGATAAGTTTCACTACATAATGTTTTCCCCATACAACACTATGGGGAACCTTGGTTCCTACTCCAAAGTTCCTACTATCATCACACTAGTGTAAACCCTGTGACCTGAAGCCTAGAGCTTAAGGAGCCCTTTGCTTCCATCTGTTGGTGAGCAGGAGAAAGAATGGCCACAGAGCTACTTAATCTGCATAAACTATTTACCCAGAACTCCAGATAGACAGATACCCCAGAGGGGAAGGAGATCTCTGCCCCATTTATTAGTGAACTGGAGGAAGTACAGTTGTAGAGACAGTTTTGTTTGCATAAGCGTTCAACCCAGAATTCCTTCAGTGGCACTTTGGGAGTCACCATAACGGTGCACAAACTCAGAATTGGTTGGGTAGTAGAACTGATGTGAGGATAGAATAGAAAAGTGGTTCTACTCAAGAATTCAGCTCAGAATGCCTACATGCTACTGCTTCACTTCCATCAGAATTTGGTACTGTTGAGAGGACTTTTTGGCAAGAGAGGATGTAGAGAAGACTCTTCACTGAAGCCACAGAGAAGAGTAATAGAGCAGAGTGGATTTTCATGAGGTCCATTCTCCCCAGTCACTAAAAGCTGAAATCAATACAGCTGGGTCAGGTGGTGGAACCTCAGGAAAGGACTATATAGCCCTTCTCCGGGGACTGGAAGGAGGTTTACCCAAGTACATCTCAGGAATCTGGGACTGACACCAAACTGTGAGTGAGGTTCATTGGATGGGAAATGGGGAAGTCATGTGCTAAAGGGACATTTCCATACTGGATATTCACACTGGTGAGTGGGGAACTGAGTTAATCGACTACTGCCAAAGTTACCATGGGGGACAGTTTCAGTTATCATTCATAGAGATATATTATTGCTGTTTTTTTCCAAATTGACGCTGTGTTCCCTTTCCCCCCTAAAAAGTTTTCCTCATTTCATACACAGACTCGGTGCATACAAATGGTACTACAATGATTAATCCCTAGGCACCACTATAATAGACATGATTATTATTAATAATAATAACAATAAGACCATTGCCCACAGTATATTTGCCTGTAGTTTAAGACCAGAACAATGCTCCTAAAGTTGATGATGTCTCCACCAGCATTCTCATTGGGAGTCTGTTCTTCAGCCTAACAGATCTCACTGCTAAGAAATGTTTCCTGATGTTCTGCTTAAATTTCCAGTTGCCAGCTTTGCCCCTTTGGGGCCAGGGTCACCATTTCAAAAAAATTCAGGAGTAGGACCAGGAAACGTTGAGTTAGCATATAGAACATTATATGTGATTATATTATATCCTGCAAAGTCGGGTAGGAGGCAAAAAGTGGAGCATATAGACCTATGAAAAGTCTGGGGAAGGGGAATACCAAAATCTGTGGAGCAGGGGGAGCAACTTCTTCCCTTACCCCACAGCACATGATGTCCTTGTTTGGGAAACTAAACATTTTCTCTCCTTCCTTGTTGTTTCCCCCTTCACATGCTTTATTCCAAATGTAGCCCCCTAATTCCACATGGAGGCAGTTAAATAAGAGCCCAGATTCTCAAAGGTGCTGGGATGAAAGTAAGCAATGGAAAATGTCAGCTGAATATTGGGAATATTTCCTACCAATGACCTCCACAGCGGTAGGCTGCAGATTCATCTCCCTAGGGAAGTGGTTGAAGCACCACTGCTTAAGTAATTTAAAGTTAGCCTTGACAAATCACCAGAGAATATCCTTTAGGGAGCAGCTCTGCATACAAAGGGGAAACAGAGAATCCTTTTTAGTGTCTTGGTATGTCACTTTAAGGTCATGACTTGAGCAAAATCTTCCAGCACTTTCTCGGGCAGCCTCCTCTCCTCCATATGTTCCTACCCTGACATCCCCGGAATGGTCGACAAGAATTGTCAGCGGTACTTGAGTTAGTACATAGCATGCAGGCAATGGCTGGAGCCCTGCCAGGGAAATTGCATTGGAGCGATTCCCAAAGCAAATGTGCGATTGGATTTGCTTCCCACAAGACACTTTGCACTTTGCTACTCTTGGAAATTAGATTTGTCCTTTGCAGATTGTATTCAACAAAAGCACCCCAACTGCTTTGCAGATTTTGAAGCAAAGGATATTTTTAAACCCTGATGCAAAGAACACACAAAGAAATGGAATGTATTTAGATGATTGCATCTGCTATGCAGGGCGGCCCCTCTTCTTGCTCAATGACTTTGGTGGGTGGGGCAGCTTTAAAGGTGTCATGTATTTTTTCATGACAAAACACAAATAGCATTAGTGCACTATAGAAAGCAGTCAAAATATTGTTATAAAAATGGTATAGGGCCAAATCATAGAAGATTAGGGTTGGAAAGGACCTCAGGATGTCATCTAGTCCAACCTCCTGCTCAAAGCAGGACCAACCCCAACTAAATCATCCCAGCCACGGCTTTGTCAAGCCGGACCTTAAAAACCTATAAGAATGGAGATTCCACCACCTCCCTAGGTAACCCATTCCAGTGCTTCACCACCCTCCTAGTGAAATAGTGTTTCCTAATAGCTGACCTAGACCTCCCTCACTGCAACTTGAGACCATTGCTCCTTGTTCTGTCATCCGCCACCACTGAGAACAGCCGAGCTCCATCCTCTTTGGAACCCCCCTTCAGGTAGTTGAAGGCTGCTATCAAATCCCCTCTTACTCTTCTCTTCTGCAGACTAAACAAGCCAAGTTCCCTCAGCCTCTCCTCGTAAGTCATGTGCCCCAGCCCCCTAATCATTTTCGCTGGCCTCTGCTGGACTCTTTCCAATTTGTTCACATTCTTTCTGTAGTGGGGGGCCCAAAACTGGACACAATACTCCAGATGCGGCCACATGAGTGCCTAATAGAGGGGAATAATCACTTCCCTCAATCTGCTGGCAATGCTCCTACTAATGCAGCCCAATATGCCGTTAGCCTTCTTGGCAATAAGGGCACACTGTTGACTCATATCCAGCTTCTCATCCACTGTAATCCCCAGGTCCTTTTCTGCAGAACTGCTGCTTAGCCAGTCAGTCCCCAGCCTGTAGCAGTGCATGGGATTCTTCCATCCTAAGTGCAGGACTCTGCACTTGTCCTTGTTGAACCTCATCAGATTTTTTTGGTCCAATCCTCCAATTTGTCTAGGTCACTCTGGACTCTATCCCTACTCTCCAGCGTATCTATCTTTCCTCCCAGCTTAGTGACATCTGCGAACTTGCTGAGGGTGCAATCCATCCCATCATCCAGATTATTAATAAAGATGTTGAACAAAACCGGCCCCAGGACCAACTCCTGGGGTACTCCACTTGATACTTGCTGCCAACTAGATATCGAGCTGTTGATCACTACCCGTTGAGCCCGACAATCTAGCGAGCTTTCTATCCAACTTATAGTCCATTCATCCAAACCATACTTCTTTAACTTGCTGGGAAGAATACTGTGGGAGACTGTATCAAAAGCTTAGCTAAAGTCAAGATATATCACGTCCACCGCTTTCCCCATATCCACAGATCCAGTTATTTCATCATAGAAGGCAATCAGGTTGGCCAGGCATGACTTTCCCTTGATCAATCCATGTTGACTGTTTCTGATCACCATCCTCTCTGCCAAGTGCTTCAGAATGGTTTCCTTGAGGACCTGCTCCATGATTTTTCCAGGGACTGAGGTGAGGCTGACCAGTCTGTAGTTCTCCAGGTTCTCCTTCTTCCCTTTTTTAAAGATGGGCACTATATTTGCCTTTTTCCAATTGTCCGGGATCTCCCCCGATTGCCACGAGTTTTCAAAGATAACGGCCAATGGCTCTGCTATCACATCAGCCAATTCCCTTAGCACCCTTGGATGCATTAGATCTGGACCCATGGACTTGTGAATGTCCAGCTTTTCTAAATAGCCCATAACCTGTTCTTTCACCACTGAGGGCTGCTGACCTCCTCCCCATACTGTGTTGCCCAGGACATCAGTGTGGGAGCTGACCTTGTCTGTGAAGACCGAGACAAAAAAAGCATTGAGTACTTCAGCTTTTTCCACATCATCTGTCACTAAGTTGCCTCCCCCATTCAGTAAGGGTCCCACACTTTCCCTGACCTTTTTCTTGTTGCTAACTTACCTGTAGAAACCCTTCTTGTTACCCTTCACAACCCTTGCTAGCTGCAACTCCAATCATGCCGTGGCCTTCCTGATTACACACCTGCATGCTTGAGCAATATTTTTATACTCCTCCCTAGTCATCTGTCCAAGTTTCCACTTCTTGTAAACTTCCTTTTTGAGTTTAAGCTCACTGAAGATTTCACTGTTAAGTCAAGCTGGTCACCTGCCATATTTGCTATTCTTTCTGCACATCGGGATGGTTTGTTCCTGTGCCCTCAATAAGGCTTCTTTAAAATACAGCCAGTTCTCCTGGACTCCTTTCCCCCTCATATTAGCCTCCCAGTGGATCCTACCCATCAGATCCCTAAGGGAGTCAACATCCGCTTTTCTGAAGTCCAGGGTCCGAATTTTGCTACTTTCCTTTTGTGAGGATCCTGAACTCAAACCTGAAATCATTCCCCCTCAATGGGGAAAACTTCTGAGCTGTCCTCTGTGGGTGGGTGTGGGTGGGAAGGTTTGATACTGCAGCAGGCCTGGGTGTTGGCCCTGCCAGTCTGTCAAAGTACAGGAGCCATGGGGAAATTCCACAGAGGTGGGGAAACAGATGTACAGAGAGACTAGAAGCAACATTTTCAGAAGTTCTCCACATCAAACTGAGTCATCCAAGGTTTCACACAGCCTAATCCAAAGCCCACTGAAGTCCTTCCACTGAAGCCCTAGGGTCGGGTTCCCAGTGAGCTAAAAATAGAATTCAAGTCTCCCAATTCCAAGTGCAATGGCCTATCCACTGGCAGATTCTGGTTCCCTGTGTAAAGTGCTAGGCGCTATTCCCACCTGTCTCTAGCGCTGTAATAACACAAGCAGATTGTTTTTCCCAAGGACTCTCAAATAAGTAAAATCAGAGAGAGCGGGAGCAACACTGGATGGTGTTAAGAGAATATGGGATTATTTAGCCCAGGCCCTAATTAGTTTAAACGCTTAAAAGAAACAGATTGGAGGCAGTAAGTAATTTATTTAAGAGGCAGATAATATTGCAAGACAAAATAGAGAAGTGTTGAATTGTCACCCTGGCAACAATGATCTGATTTACTGAAACAAAGCCAAGCCTTGCCCCTAAAATAACCTTTCCAGGTTGTGTGAATCAGTCACTTGGGTAGATATGTAGGGACTGCATGAATATTTTATTTACTTCATAACATTATCTGTGTGCCTGTTTTCCTGGTCACCCTGTGCATTGCATACATCAATCCCAGACCAGTGTAGTCTATGTACTGGACCAATGGAATAGCCATCCCCTTTTCAGCCATCCTAGCCCAAAAGATAGAAAAACTGGGCTTTAGATTTTACTTGAAAAATAATATTACATCTTGACAGCGTAACCTGGATGGAGATAGACTGGACCAGCTTCTTCTGGCCTCTTTATTTATTTATTTATTTATTTTTATTTTTGTTCCTGCAAACTGCAAGTGAGAACAACTGTAGACACAGTTTTGTTCTCCTAACATTTCTGGACACAGTTGATGTCACTTGTTGGTGCCTGGTGCTTTTTCTCTTGCAGGGGCAATTTTGCCCCTGCAATATTGCAGTCATCAAAAAAGGAGGCCAGACCAGGGCGGGTCACTGGCGCATCCCCACAATACCAGACATTTTGGTACTTCTGGGAATGGTGTGGGCCCACCCCGCCTGCCTGAACCCATCCCCACTGGCTTGCACCCATGGTGCGAGCGAGGCCACACTGTGTGGAAGAAGCCATTTTGAAGAATGCACCATGCCACCAGGGGCAGAGCAGTGCTCTCAAAATGGTGTCCTTTGCACCTAAAACTACGTCTGGTTTCAGATAAGTACTGGACAGGGGACAAACCACACAAAAACAGGAATGTCTGGCTTAAAACCAGACGAATGGCCTCCCTAGGCCAGACAGAATCCTGGATCCCAGGGGTTCTGCAGGAGAATGGTGCATCTTTCAGTATCAAAGGCAGCAAAGTGACCTAGGAGTATGAGTACAGAGGAGAGGCCCTCGAAGTTCAGCAGCAGGGTGTGATTGTTAATAACTTTACTGAGGGCAGGTTCACTGGAATGCAGTAGCCCAATGCTTTGGCTACAAGGAAATTGTTTTTCCGATGAAACTGAAAGGCAGCTCCATTTGTTCGAAACCGTAATGAGTTTCCCATTTCTCTGTATAAGCAGCACTTCTAGACCCTGATTCTCAGACATGTATGCGGCACAGCCACTGCCTCCCTAAAAGCATCCCACAGCATCTGCTATTTTTGTCACACCAAAGATCCCATTCCAATTTCCATTTAGCCCTTCAACAGCGCAAGCCTGTTCCTCCTCAGAGCAGCAGATCACAGCAGCATGCTGGGTCATTAGCACGTCAGCTTCTTGGAGAAGTCTGTGCACGTATCTGCTCCAGCAACCATGTCCACCTGCCTGATGCTCACCATGCCTCAGAGCCCGAGTCTCTTCATAACCCTTCACTGCCCTCTTCTCGACTTTCACATCAGATTCATGCTCCTTGTCCCCCCTTCCAAGCCCTGCACAGTTTAGCACCCTCCTAAATTTGTTTTGTCTCTTCCCTCTGCCCACCTCTGCCCATTCCCCGTGATAGTGAAGCACATATGTAACACACACCTCTTCGTCTCCTTTCCCATCCTCCTTTCTGTGTCTCTTTCCAGGTTGCCTACTGTTCCCGGGGGCCACATCCCCATCTTACTGTGCATATATACCACCTCCCCTCCAAGCCCTTTAAAACATTCTTCTTCTATGAGGTCAATAAACCCTAATCTTCCCTTCAATGTCTTTAAGATTCTCAAAATGGTTGAATTATTGTATTACTCACCAGAGCAACCAAATGACCTGATTGCCACAATCCTTGTCCTCCCTCATCCCCTCTCTCCCTTCCTCCAACACCCACAGCTCTGAATATTTTCAACCATCTCTAAAACTTGATTGCAAACATGTTAAGGCAGGGACCTGGGTTCAGATCCTCAGCTGGTGTAAATTAATGTAGGCCATTTACCCCAGCTGAGGATCCAGTCTGTTATCTGTTTGTCCAGAAAGCACCAGACTCGTTTATGGGACTGTGTAAATAACTATTTTCTGACATAATCTTAGTTAACGATTATACACTCATGGAAATTAGAGATAATGTCCTTTGTACTGCGGCTGTCCAGAACCTCGCTCAACGAGGTCCTGGCCCATGATTAGGTCTGCTAGGTGCTAAATAAATAATAATATAAAATAAAGCCCTCCAGTCCAAACCCTTGCTGCCAATACACAACATTTTCTAGTGCTCGGTTTGGTCTTGTTTTAAATGGCTTAGGGGATCAGACTTTGACACGGAAGACAATTTCACAAGTTAATGGTCGAGCTGGTTGGAAATGTTCTGATTAAACCGTTTTAATTGGAAAATGCTGATTCATCTAAACCAAACCTGACCATGGGAAAGGGTATATTGAATATATTCAAACCCATGGGAAACATTTCGCATGGCCATTTACCTGAAGGCAATACACCACGCATGAATGCCATTGAAGAAAAAAAACATACAATTACTTTCTTATACAATGATATTTTATAAACACTTGACTAAAAATTGCTAATAGCTCTTTGTCCCCAAATAACCTGTATTTGAAGACTACACATGTGAAGACAAACACTGTCTTACAGCATAAGCAACAACAAAATTCTATTGCCATGACAACCAAATACACAACTTCCACTTAAACAATTTAAGTGCTAAGAAAATGCATACACGTTTTATTCAGGCTGAGAATTGAATAGTGATGTACTTGCAGCAATTCTGCAGCTAACCACAACTGTATTTTGTACACTACCATAATTGTATTTTGGGCATTTTAATTTTAAATAGTTATAAGACAATGTCTGTTTGTATGTATCTAACTCAACTGCTGTGGGGTGGAGGTAGTAGTACCCCAAGTTTTAAAAGGTTTCATTATAACAGTGGTTCTCAATCAGGGGTATACATACTCCTGGGGGTATGCATTGGTTTTCCGGGGGATATATCAATTCATCTAGATATTAGCCTAGTTTTACAACAGGCTACATAAAAAGCATTAGCGAAATCAGTAGAAACTAAAATTTAATACTCTGACTTGTTTATACTGCTGTATATACTATACACTGAAATGTAAGTACAATATTTATAGTCCAATTGATTTGTTTTATAATTATATGGTAAAAATGAGAAAGTCAGCAATTTGTCAATAATAGCGTGCTGTGAAACTTCAGTATTTTTATGTCTGTTTTTGTAAGGAAGTAGTTTTTAAGTGACATGAAACTTGGGGTACACAAGACAAATCAGACTCCCGAAAGGGGTACAGTAGTCTGGAAAGGTTGAGAACCACTTCATTAAGACACCAATGCAAAATTGTGAAGACAGATTGAAACCCCACAAGTTAGCATATATACACTCAAGCCACTAAACAGAAGGTTTTATAAAAAGAACTGAATAAAATGACAATGTAAAGATTTTACTGTGTGTCATCTTTTTAGTCTCAAACACTGTTGGTTGCCAGAAAGAATAACTCTCCAGTTAATACTACACTATGTTAATGCAATGAATAGCATTCTATGGCACGACAGCCAGCTGTAAGCCGTAGTGAACCGCACTTTCGTCATTGACATAAGAGGGGAAAGTTCGTACACTCCATGCCCTTAGAGACAAGGATGAACAAATCCATATTTACTTTCTCAGAGTAAAGGTGCATGGTCAACTGAGTGATTGGGGCTATCCATGCAGAAAGCAACAACCATCTCATTTCAGTTTGCATGCTGACCCTTTCAGCACTTTCCTGTCCATCAAGCTTTAACTGACCTAAAGAGTTAAGTGTGCTGTGTGATAATAGTACTTGCCCTCCACCCCAGAGAAAGTCAAGGGTAACTTCCTTGAGAGGATGACCAGTCTTGTATGTGCGGCATCATGCTGAGGCTTGGGAGATCTGGTTTCAATTCCCAGCTCTGCCACCGACTCCATGCGTGACCATGGACAAGTCAGCTAATCTGTCAATCTCTCATCTGTAAAATGGGGATAATGATACTTCCTTTCCCTCTACCCGTTGCCTGTCTTGTCTGTATAGACAATGAGATCTTGGGGACAGGGATTCTCCCTTACTGTATATGTACAGTGCCTAGCACAAGGGGCCCTGATCTTGGCTCAGGGCTATAGGTGCTACGGTGATCAAAATAATAAATAACAGCTGCACTGAAGCCAGCTGAATGATTACAATGAAGTGAAAGTAGTGTATGTACGAAAAGAGTCAGGGGCTGAAACAGTCTGAGAAGCATTACATGGCACAAAATGGCACCTAATTGAGATGCTAAATAAATCCCCCAAATACACAGTTTTTGTTAGGCAGCTGCTCTTCCCCTCTACATTTCCCTACAGCAGCTGGCCCAGTTACGAACATCACCCGGAGCAGTTTTGATTCACGCATGGGGAAATGAGACAAGGCTGACCTTTGCCTGTGTGATCCGTTTTGTTTGACACTGAATCCTTGGCACAGTTAATGAGACAAGATAATTTAATGGAAGGGATCTCGGGCCCTGGTGTCGTGGGTGGAATTAGTTTTGTATGCAGAT
This sequence comes from Trachemys scripta elegans, assembly GCF_013100865.1. Classification (NCBI taxonomy): domain Eukaryota; kingdom Metazoa; phylum Chordata; order Testudines; family Emydidae; genus Trachemys; species Trachemys scripta. The sequence goes on from NC_048302.1 coordinate 131,363,589, forward strand.
GATGCGCTGTTTACTGTGAATACATTCCTACAAACCCCTTCCTGGAGTCTTAACTCTGAGGAACACGTTTCATTCTGGGTTCACACAGAGAAAAGGCTGCGGACAAAAAGACAAAGTGCAGCTGAATAAGCATTTTCAAACGGAATAGGCCTGAGTCTCCCCTTGCTTAACCTGGCGCAAATCAGAAGTGGCCCCATCAAAATAAATAGAATGACACTGGACTAATATTGGTGCAAAAGACAGAGAATTAGGCCCATTGGACCAGATCCTTAGCTGGTGTAAATCAGCGTAGCTCCATGGATGTCCAAAGAACGATGCTGATTCCCCTCCGCTGAATATCCACTGCAGGGCCGGCTCCAGGCACCAGCACAGCAAGCAGTTGCTTGGGGCGGCATGTCCAGCTCTTCGGCGGTAATTCGGTGACAGGTCCCTCTCTCCCTCTCGGAGGGAAGGACCCGCCACTGAATTGCCACCGAAGAACGACGTGGTGGCGGTAGAGCTGCCGCCGAAGTGCCACCAATCACGGCTTTTTTTTTTTTTCTTTTTTCTTTTTTTTTTTTGCCACTTGGGGTGGCAAAAACGCTGGAGCCGGCCCTGATCCACTGCATCGTAATACTTTGCACGTCCGTAGCGCTTTCCCTGATGGATGCTCGGCACGAAGTGTTCCGTCAAGCAGGCACAGCTGCCATACAAAGAGGCTCCAGTTGCGGAACAGCATCTCATTGCTCATCATTAGCACCTTGTGAGGTTTCCTTGATGGTGCGTCTGGTTTCCAGCACTGACAAAGAGCGTAGGTGTGTCTACACTGCCACGGGGAGCCACAGCTCTGGCACGTACCCCAGCTAGCTCACTAAAAGTAGCAGTGTAGCCATGGCATCAGGGGTTAACTGCCTGGGTATAATCCCACCTGGGACCCTTGGTCTTTCCTCGCCCTGCTGCAGTACACGGCTATCTTTCGAAGCTGGCTCGATCACAGCTGGCTCACCTACATCTATATATGCTGTCCTGATTGCAGTGTAAACATACCCTTAATTTCCCATGAAACGTAGCATTCATATAGCAGAGTTGCTTCCTTCCCACCACGTGAACATGGACTGCAGATAGGTACCTGCTCCAGGATGGCTGGGTGTTCTTCACCTGGTACATCTGCTCAAATGTTGTTGTGAAGTCCCATTAACTGTAATGAATGATCAATAGGTCACTTAGGTGCATCATTTATTGAGCACAGATAGTGTTGGAAAATGGGCTCCCCTCCCCCCCTCCCCCCACACACACAATATTTTGATGAAAATGGAGGGGGGCGGAATTTCAGCAAAATTGTTCACAGAAGAAATTTGACTTTTGGGCAAAAAATTGAAAACCAAATTTTTTTTTGGCTGAAAACCAAAATATTTCAATGTGGACATGCTGCTGCATGGCCTCACAGGGGTTGTAGTTCAGGGGCTCGTGGTCCCATTCTCCTCTATGGGCCTGGCTCCATGGTCGGACTACATCTCCCATGATATGCCATGGTCACCTCTCAGAGTGAAGGGAGGCAGTTGCATCATGGGAGTCCCTGACCACGGAGCATCATGGGCAATATAGTCTGACTGGTGAGCCCAGACTATAGAGGAAAATAGGGACACGAGGACGCCGAACTACAACTCCCATGAGACATTATGGCAGGATATCCAATCTGAAATGTTTTGTGTTTTAGTGTTTGGGTTTTTGTTTATGAAAAACTGAAATTTTCCATAAAAAATGGAAACTTTTCTCAAAAAAACATTGCTAGTCAAAAAAACCTAATATTCCATCAAAAATTGGTTTCTACTGAAAATGGTTGACCAGCCCTTGTGCTCAGTGCTTTGCAACTGAGAAGGATAAAGTCCCTGCTTTAAGGGGCCTATGTTCTGAATCAGAGACAGGGGACCAAATTCTGTGCCAACTCAGGAAACTCCAATGAAGTCAAGCCGATTGCATGAGGTGCAAATCAGCACAAAATGTGACCTAGATAATCTGATTCAAACACAGATGATATGTAGGTGAAGACTGAAACTTTCTGAACAATTTTTATTGGGGATCCAATAAATTAGTTCAACTTCTAGTCTTGTTTTGGCATGATGCGTGGCACCACGCACACCTCCCTTTAGCCCACACACTTACGCCCACAGCCTGCACGGTGTTGGTTCTCCATCGCAAGTGCACAAGTGGATGTTACGCCTGAGCACGAGGGAGGCTGAGGGCTAGGCATAGTCCTCAGCCCTGAGGAAAACTGAGACTCCAACACCTCACTCACTCAGGACTGCAAGGTAAAAATAGGGTGAAGGATGAGTTACTGAGGAGACTTAAGTCCAGATCTGGAGCTGGTGTGAACTGCCATAGCTGCACGGACTTCAATGGAGCTACGCTGATTTACACCCGTTGAGGATCTGGCTAATGGGCTTTCATGTGAGGCTCATCCCGTTGATCAGCTATACACTCCACCTAATTTGATAGCCATGTGGCCATCAGATCATCTTGAACGCAGGATCGGATACCCCAGGTTCCCTACTGATCACCACTTGTTACCCTTCACTTTCACGCATTATAGTCCCTGCGCGTGCAGAGCCATTTGTGTAGGAAAATGCTGAGAGTTCTTGCAACATTTCAGAGTGGTAACTGTGTTAGTCTGTATCAGCAAAAACAACGAGGAGTCCTTGTGGCACAAAAGTAATCAACTGTTGAGAATAGGCAACTTCCACCTTAATTGAATTGGCCTCGTTAGCACTGACCCCTCCACACACACACTTGGTAAGGCAATTTCTAAGGGGGTGGAATAGCTCAGTGGTTTGAGCATTGGCCTGCTAAACCTACGGTTGTGAGTTCAATCCTTGAGGGGGGCCATTTCAGGATCTAGGGCAAAAATCTGTCTCAGGATTGGTTCTCCTTTGAGCAGGGGGTTGGACTAGATGACCTCCTGAGGTCCCTTCCAACCCTGACATTCTATGGGTTTTTTTTCATATATATACTGCTTACTGTATATTTCACTCCATGCATCTGATAAAGTGGGTTTTAGCCCACAAAAGCTTATGCCCAAATAAATTTGTTAGTCTCTAAGGTGCCTCAAGGACTCCTCGTTGTTCTTGCAGCAAGATTAACTACTGCAGCCCACAGGGATTGGTGGTTCACAAAGATCTGGGCTAGTCACACTGTGGAGAAAATTACCTGTCAAAAGAATGATAAAACCGTGTTATATTTTGCTTTGTGGATTCCATTTGATGAGACATTTCCCCCCCCCTGCTGTAAAGTCATCCTCTTAGAATTCCTCATTGAATTGACATCATGGGCCCGACCTTCAGCTGGTGGGAATCCACATTGCCCCACTGAGTCAATGGCAGATTGGTCTGGAATCCTGCCTCCGTCAGCGCACCCACTCTCCACCTACTTCCCAGCCCTTTTATACTCTAGGCAGTTGTGAATAAGGGAAAGGGCACACCAAGGGCCTGAGAATTACTCCCGCTTGGTGCATCATCCTAGGCCTTATGCCCACACACAGGGATAGATTCTCTGGGCACTGCTGAGGAGGAGGGGGGGGGGAACCAGAGAATTGCTTACAACTCCTTGAATCTCTTCCCCACCCCTGGTTGCAATACACAGTAGGGCAGTGGCCCCACACTATGAGGCACACCCCTCGGAGGGGCATGGAGGAGCTTCCAGGGGGGACATGTGGTGGGGCCCAGGATAGCCTCCACGGGGTGGAGGGAGTGACCCCCAGCCACAGCTCCGCCTCCAGCCACAGCTCCACACCACTCCTGCTCCTCCCCCAACCCCAGTTCTTCCCTCAGCTCCACCTTCATCCCAAACTCCTCTACTGAGCCAACTGTACAGTAATGGAGGGGGGGGTTGGACAGAGTCCATTACTGGTAAAGGGGGTGGGGTGCGAGAGGAAAAGTTTGGGCACCACTGCATTAGGGCACCCCCGGGGCCTGCCCTAGCTTGCACCAGCTGATCACTATCCTTAAGGGCCACATGTAATGAGTTCCAGCTACTCTCCTTTGCCCTCTGCACTGGTGCCTGCAAGAATGGTGTTGTAGGAGCTGCCCATGCTAGCTGTATGCCCATTGGAGACCCCTGCCCATCACTGGAGGTACCCTAGCAGGGGAGCTGGGGCCACATTTCATTCCCTTGGTGCCTAGAAGTGGCCCAAAGGAGACACAGCAGGCCATGTATCCTACCCCTTGGCTTCTATTTGTGCAGAAGCATAACAACCATCTCCACACACACCCCTACACACACTGCACCGTATGGAAGACCGGCAGGATCAAAGCTTTTAGACCGGTTTCCTATCCCACCATCCCGTCCCCCGCCACAGAATGTAATTTGACAAAGACGTCCAGCCTGAATTGCTGAATTACCTGCCAGCAGAGACGCTGCTCTCTCCTGTCGGTCAAATCCCGAGTACCATAAATTATGCAGCCTGGTGTTATTAAGATGCCATTAACATTTGCGTCAGAGAAAGCGGCCTGCCTGCAAGGGAGAGCAACGGCGAACGGAATTGGAGTTTAGGGCGCCGTCTCCTCTGATGTGGAGCTGTAATTTCGCTATCTGAAAAGAGCAGCGAATACCACGCTGTGAGGGAAACAGCTCCAGCCTGTTGTTTCCCTTAAATGCTGAGCGTCAGCACACGTTATTCCAAGGCTACAATTTACTGACTGTCAAAGTTGGTTAGGGCAGATTCGGATTTGTTTTCACTTTAAAAAAAAAACGCTTTAATTGCGCATCCAGGGACGTCAGGCTCTAATAAAGAGCTATTAGGCGTGATCACCGGGTGGCAGGTTAGCGTCTCTGCTTCCAGCGTCTATTCAAAGCTCAGCGTGGGGAGCGAGGGGAAAAAATAACACCTGCTCTGCGCATCTCCCACCTATCCCCAACAAACTGCTGAGGCAGCAAACGACGCCAGCCCCAGCAAAAGGGAGGCAGAGCCGGGGTTGGCTCCAGAGAACCAGTCTGCTGTCCTGTGGGGGGGAATCAGGGAGAATATACAGAAGAGGGGATGTGGGCATGATTCTCTTCTGACAGCACCCACAGCCCAGGGGAAACATTTCCACCACCTGCAGTTCAGTTTGGCTCTTACTAAAAGCGCTGTTGTTATTTTCTGATTCGCCATGGTGCGCCGGAATCATTTATCACTTGGGTGCTTGCAAGAGTCCACTCTATTCAGGGCCTGGCTCCAACGGGCGGCGCAAAACACGAGCCTCACAATGCCCCACCTGGACTCTCAGGCTGGGAAGCTCAGCCCTTAAAGTACAGCTCCCAGTACCACAGCTTCCCTTTCAAACCAAAATGCAATAATAACAGTAACACTTAAAACCCACCATTAATGTAACACAGCCAATTACAAATATTTATAACCAACGTTCATTTAAACTTGCTAACAGTGTTCAGTTGAAAGAACAGGAGTACTTGTGGCACTTTAGAGACTAACAAATTTATTTGAGCATAAGCTTTCGTGTTAGTCTCTATGGTGCCACAAGTACTGCTGTTCTTTTTGCGGATACAGACTAACACGGCTGCTACTCTGAAAAGTGTTCAGTTCGTCTCTCAGGTGCCCTGCACGGTGGCGTGGACCGGTACGCTCCCCAAAACATAAGCACTGCAGCTATCAGGAAGCGACAAGCCCATTTGTTCTGATGGTGCCATGTGCTGGAGCTCCATTGTCTCAATCTGCTGCTGGTGTTGCCTGTCAGGGACCCTCTCGGGCAAAATGGCAGCCTCAGTGCCCCTTATCTCCCTCGATTTGGGGAAGGTGTCACGCCTATTCCTCTGCAGTAAATGCCCATCTGGGGTGACAGCCTCACACGACCACAGGGCAACTTCTTGTGACACCCCCTGTTTGCAACCATTGTTTCCCATCAGACGTCATTTTCAGGAAGCGGTAGCAGCTCCCGTAAACCCAAACCATATTGATTTTTTGCTTTTGCCTTATCTGTCTCTTTCTACAGCTGCAAGTCCCCAGTGACTCTGACATCAGCTTCTAACAGCGCTGCCCTTCTTATTTTCTGTTGAACAAAATGTCAACGGGTGACAAGCCATGCTTCTTTGGTGCCGTTCTGTAATTAACAGTGCAAAATATGGCTGACTGCACAGCCTTTTACAGTAGCCACTTTATTATGCTGACACCATTTTCCACCAACCCTCTGGGCTGGGGAAAATTGTGACTAGTGATTACCTATCTAAATGCAAACTTCACTGCAAACTGCTTAAACGCATGCCCACTAATCTGTGGCCCATGGTCAGACATTACTATTTTGGGTATACCACGTCTAGGACAAATAGATTTGATATGCACATTCACCTGTTTAGTTGCAGTATCTTCTAGTAAGGCTATCTCAGAGAAGTGTGAATAATACCCTAGGCAAGTACATAGGGTTTTTTTTCTGGTCAGTATTAAGAGATCTATGCCTTCTTTGCTCCATGGGGCCTTTTTTTCCTGTGCCACAAACATGGGCTCATTCCTTGACTTGGTCTGTGTTTTTGGAGTATGCAAAAAGCCATAAGAGCTTCCTCAATGTCACTGTTTGTTTGGGAATATACTGTCCTACCCGCTCTGTGCTAATAGCCTTACTTACTTGCTTCAGTGTCTCATCCTGAACTGTCGCTCTGGCAATCACAGTCCACATTTTGTCTGAGACTGGGCAGAGTGTTGTTTTTATCAGATCATCATGTACATAATCTAGCTCTGGACTTTGCTCCACTGCCGTAAAGAGTCTGTCTGCAATCACGAAATATCTTCCAGGTTTGCATATGATTTGCAAATCAGACATTTGTAGCTGAAAAAATAATCTCTATGCTGTCTGGGCGGTATTTGCCGGGACCCTTTCGACAATGCCAGTAAGTGGTTTATGGTCTGCCTCAGCTAACACTGGCCTCCCATAAATAAAGAGGTGAAACTTTCTACACCCATGGACTAAGATCAAAGCTTCCTTCTCTATTTGGGTATATTGACACTCAAAATTTGTGTTAGTGCCCACAACATGTAAGCCACTGGTCTCCAGTGTTGACCATACTCTTGTAAAAGGACTGCGCCAATATCCTCCTCGAATGTATCCAGGGTCATCTTAGTTTTGCAATTACTGTTATAGTACCTCAGGACTGGGGCCTTGTTAATTACCCCCTGCAGCTTCTCAAATTCTTAATTAAAATTTGCATCCCATGTCCATTGGGCATCTTTGCACAATAGTGCTCTCAGGTTGCTGGTTCGGGTAGCTAGATTAGGATGAAATATCCCTACAGAGTTCACCATTCCAATACCTTTGTACCCCTCCCTTGTCAAGGCCTCAATCTTACCTTAATTTGCCTGGAGTCCTTGCTGTCTTTATCCTCTTTGTTCATGCTGTGCGCATTCTGTTGGCACCTGCAATCTCTTGCACAGTGATGTAATCCATTGTATTTCTTCCATCTTTTTCCCATTGTCTTGGCTTGTGTTGGTTGCTACAGTGTATGCACATGCTTATCTTGTCTCCTATCAGGGATTCAATTAGCCCTCCAAACCTGCAAGGTTGGCTTTTCAGCCTTAGGTGAGTCACAAACTCTTGTATGGTTTCACTTTTCTTTTGTACTCTGTGATTAAAAACATCTCTTTCATATGTCTCACTTTGGCTTTGAGTGCAGTACTCCTCAAATTTCCGTACTGCAGGTTCAAAGTTAGCCTCCTTTGCACGAGTTAACTGAAAACTATTAAATGCATCAAATGCTAGTGTGAGAAAAGTGGCTACCTTCTGAATGTCTCCTGTTTTACTGGAAGCCATTGCTCGCAGATACAGATTGGAGGGCTGTTTGAACGTCCTTCAGATGTTTTCCACATTTCCTGAGAGTTTCAATTCTGGTGGATCTTTTAACTACTCCATTCTTCCACTGGGGGGTATTTTCTTAATTTTGTTTTGCTCCTGATAGCATGTGGTGTCTTCAGTGGTATCAGGGTAAGGTGCTTGCAAGAGCTTTGCTTTATTCTGTGTCAGGTTCCAACTGATCTTGGCTGGAGCTTCTCAATGCCTCACCTGGACTCTCCATTGGGGGAGTTCAGCAGCGGCATATTATCGCCTAGGCTGACGAGGCCTAGGCCTAGGGCGGCAAATTTTTGTAATGCTGCGATTCTACCAATTATAGCGCGTATTGAAACCACCAATGACGGCGCGACGCCATTTAGTAAACATACTCGCGAGAATCCTAAACTGCACCGGATCCCCGCTTGAACGCGGGGTTTTGGATCCATGCGCAGTCCTGCGCTATACGCGAAATCGTGCTATACAGACGCGCGTTCAAGCGAGGGTCCGCTGTACTTGTAATTTTATTTATAATAAAACTTGTAAATGTTCAATTATTTTAATGATATTTAGATTCATTTTAGTTTAAACGAATTTGTAAAAAAACTAAAACAAGTTCATAGGGGGCCGGGGGCGGCAACCATTTCAGGGCCTAAGGATGACAAAATCGTTAATCTGCCACTGGAGTTCAGTCCTTAAAGGCACAGTCACCTCCAGCTTTTAGTAGTACTTATGTATTTCCTGAAAGCCAGTTTGACAATATTTGTTTTAGGGGAGCACCTAGGTGCCCTAACCAAGATCAGGACCCCATTGTGCAAGGCCCTGTACAAAAACTGTATGAATGACAGTCCCTGCTCCAAGGAGCCTATGGTCTAAGTAGACAAGAGGTGGGAGAGAAATCAGAGGCCAACAAGTGGTTTGCCTCAGGTACCATACAGCAAATCAGTGGCAGAGCTAGGAACACATTCTAGGTCTCCTGACTCCCATTCCAGTGCTTTATCCATTAGACTACACTGCCTGTTAAATAGTTATTGCTCTAAGCACAATTGTAGGCTGGACTAGTTCTGGTGTAATACCTATAACTGTCTGAACTGTTTATTCAGCTTTAATTATTGCTAATAATTTTAGTCTTCATGTCCTAACTATAGAATGGAGCAGAATACCTTCTGCCAGAACCTTATGTGAGAGCAGAGATTACATGCTCTGATATAAGCCAGATGTTTTCTGCACTGAATAAGAAGAAAACATTTACACATAAATTGAAAGTACACATGTCTTGAACTCATTTACTGAAATGATTAATGGGTCTTTTTGATCTTCATCCTTTACAGATCTGAAGTGCAGTAAACCAGTCTTCGCAAACAAAACAGACAAACAAATCCTGGAAAGCCTTTAAAAGTTATAAAACTTGGTATTTAATAGCTCAATCCAAGCATAGGAGTAGCCGCTGCAAAAGAGCAGATTAAAATAGGAGAGTTTGCTGAAAGTGAGATTTAACCACAAGAAAGAGAACTTTAAGTTTCTTCCAAAGTTAATCCACTTTTACGTTTGAAATGTTGCTACTTACCAAAGGGTAAGTGGAACAGACGTTTGCAGCTGATTTTTATACGAGGACAAACAGATCAAAACCCATGGAATAGTTTTCTTTTGCATTCACACACCGAAAATCCTCATCCAGACTCATAACATTTTACGTCTTGATTATAGTCACCTCCTTCTCTTTAACAGCTCAGTTAAAGACTTCCAATCTATTCAAAATACAGCTGCTAACACCACCTTTTTGGCCCTATTGGCGAACCGATCCATCAGGATCTTGCCTTCTCCTTCAAAACCTCCCTGACGATGTTATTTATTTAAACTTTCAAATGGTGGATAACCAGGGCTGGCTCCAGGGTTTTGGCCGCCCCAAGCAGCCAAACAAACAAACAAAAAGCCGCGATCGCGATCTATGGCAGCAATTTGGCAGGAGGGCCTTCGCTCCAAGCAGGAGTGAGGGACCGTCCGCCGAATTGCCTGCCTCTCCGAAGTGGCCGCCCCAAGCACCTGCTTGGTAAGCTGGTGCCTGGAGCCGGCCCTGTGTATAACAGTTGTGCTGGGCAATAACTACCTGTGTAACTCTGTGACCTTATTGTGCTACTCTGGGTTTCTCACCTCCTTTCTCTCCTATTGTTGCATCTTGTTTCAAATTAGTTTGAACCTCTTTGAGGTAGGAATTGTGACTCTTGTGAGTTTGTCCAGCTGAGGCCTCTGAATGCTGCCACAATACAAAGACTAGGCAAGCATGAATAAGAAACAATTTAAAGGGCACAATTTAGAGCTCAGGTTTGGATTTTGGTTTAAAACAAGGTTTCACAAAGCTGAAAATGAATAGCAAATTGTTCTCTTTTTACAAAAATGTACTGAAAGCAGGCTAAGATAGAGGGGGCTCCTTGTTTGATTTTTCTTTAACCATTCCCCTCTAGAGCAGGACACACCGACAAAACAGCATTGTGTCCATCCCTGAGACCAACGGGCTAGAAACAGAAGCTAAAATGCATCTGTTTAGTTCCTTTGTCCCTGCGTGAAAAAATTTGCCAACTGCATCAACAGTGAGCAGAACTATATATTTTTTAAATTCATCCAAATATTCTTAATCATTGTTTTCCAAACTTATGTCCTGCTCTGTTGTTTACACCCCAATGACATTCTGAAGAAACCAGCCTGGCACAGTCGGCTTCCAAATAACCGCGTTTAATAACTATTCACAAACAGGCAAGGCCTAGCTACATACAGCCTGCTGCTCTGCAAGTGTCGGGCAGCTTCTAAAACAATGCAGAACATGGTGAGCGCCACTTGAGGACTCACAACATATTTAAATGGATATTACACTTCCCTTTACACTACAGGTCCCAGGTCAGAAAAACACGTAAGCTCATTGCTTAAGTCCGTCTCTATTTGGGACAGCACTTAAGCAGTTTCGTAAGTCTCACTGATGTTAAAGTGAAGTGTGTGCGTTAGTGCTGTCCTGAGCAGGGGTGGTTTCCTGAATTGCAGCTAAGATGTTACTAATAACAACTGAGGAAAGATTTTTTCGTCACCTCTGAATCAGAGAATATTAGGGTTGGCAGAGACCTCAGGAGATCATCTAGTCCAATCCCCTGCTCAAAGCAGGACCAGCGCCAACTAAATCTAAATGCCAGGCTGGTTTGGTTTTTGGAGCTTAAAACTGACTGTAGATGCCTAATTTTAAGCACTGAAATTTGAAAACTTGGGCCAGTATTCAAAGAACTGCTGTGTGATTGTGCCATGAGTACATCACAAGAGAGCGAACGGCTGCATCATCAAAGACTGAAGCAGTAGTTTGAACATGGATGACATATATTTGATTTTCCCTTTAATAAATGTAGGGCCAATAAAAGGTGCCGGTCTGACAGCCCTGGAGAATGAAGCCTGTGGCTTATCTACAAAGCAAGTACAACCTAGATAGGATCAATACCAGAACCAGCACCAATTTCCTCCATCCTCATCCTGCCTGAACCCTGACCTGCAATATATGAATTTAATATACTCTGCAATCTCCCAAAGCATGCCAGCCACCTGAACGTACCCTCAAATACCAGTGTCTGGAAGGGACTCTCCTTGAGGTACAGCGAGTTCATCAAGGCATACGGAGAACAATCAGATAACTGACTCTAAAAGCAGTCAGGTCCTTGTTTCACAGCAAACAGCTGTGGGGGATGTTGTCAAACTTTTTGTTTTTAATATAGCTGGATGAATTGAATGTGTCTAACAGCTTGGCAGAAGGTGACTATTTACTCTATGCCCTAGAGTCTAGAAAGGCGTCACTGAGCGTAAATTGATTTGGAAGAGGGCTTGTATTCCAGAGCTCCCGTATGCAGCTGACAGTGGACCTGGATAGCTTGACTTAGCCAGCAAGAATGTCAAGATATTCGGTGTGTCAGAAAGATGGATGTATAAATTTTCCCTCTTTCTATATCTATATATCAATATAAACTCAAGTATTCTTATGGTATCTCTAATGCATCCAAATAGCACTTTTTCCTACTGAGCAAAAAAATAAAATCACACATAGCCCTAACTAGGGAAATATCATCAAAACTATTGCAAAGACAGAGACTGGGCATAATGCTTAGGTCATAGCATGAAAGCAGCTCTATTACATTAAAAGAGGAGCTGTTCATGTCCTAATGAACCATCACACTTTATATTACAGAATAGTGGATCTAGATCAGGGGAGAGCAAACTATGGCCCACAGGCCAGATGCGGCCCGTCAGGGCTTTCAATCCAGCCCAAGGGATTGCCAGCCCCATGGCGCAGCAGGGCTAAGGCAGGCTCTCTGCCTGCCCTGGCCCCGTGCCGCTCCCAGAAGCAGGCAGCACCACATCCCTGCAGCCCCAGGGGAGGGTGGGGGCAGATGGCTCCGTGCGCTTCCCTCAGCTGCAGGCCCGGCCCCCCGCAGCTCCCATCAGCCAGGAATGGGGAATCATGGCCAATGGGAGCTTCAGGGGTGGTACCCACAGATGAGGGCAGCGCGCAGCAGAGCCACCTACCCCACCCCACCCCACTGCCAGGAGCCACTGCCAGCCATGCTGGCCACTTCCAGGAGCGACACTGGGCCAGGGCAGGCAGGGAGCCTGCCTTAGCCCTGCAGCATGACGCTGCCACCCCAGAGCCGCTCGAGGTAAGCGGCACTGGTCTGGAGCCTGCATCCCAATCCCCTTCTTCACACCCTGCCCTGAGCCCACAACCCCCTGCCTGAGCTCCCTGCCGCACCCCAACCCCCTGCTGTACCCCCACCCCTCCTGCACCCAAGACCCCTGCCGCACCCCTCCTGCACCCCAATCTCCTGCTGCACCCAAGACCCCTGCCACACACCTTCTGCACCCCAACTCTCTGCCTTGAGCCCCCTCCTGCACCCCGCACTCCTCCTGCATCCCAAACCCTTGCTCTGAGCCCTTCCTGGACACAGCACCCCCGCATTCCCACCTCAGCCCTACATTCATGGCCCTGCATACAATTTCCCCACCCAGATGTTGCCCTCGGGCCAAAAAGTTTGCCCGCCCTAGATCTAGATACTCAGTTATTCATATTTATAATGTTGAAAGGGCACAAAAGGACCTGTTACATTTCTCACTACACTGAAATGTATGACGTTCATTGATTTCAGTGGAAGTTGGACTGGACCATAAAATCTAAGACAAAACCACGGGCAGAGTTGAGGTTGTTTAGGTGGTCATGGAGAATGTTTCTATGTTGCATGAACTGGATTTTAGAGTTGATGTCAGAGTTGTGTATGAAACCTTAGCTTTTGATTCCCACATTTTCTAATGTCTGGGAATTTTTAAGGGTGCCTTTAATAATGGAATGGCTTATCTTGCACTGGGAGCCCTTAGGTGTAATTTGTAGATAGTTTTGGGTAGGGGTTGTTTTGTTTGCTTGTTTGTTATTCATATTATGTAGCGAATGTGCCTGTTTCTTTAGCACATGGAGTTGTGATGTTCATGGTTTTCTCTCTCTCGTTTCGGGAATGGTGTCACGCCTATTCGGTGCCAGTGGGAGTTGTATGCTCACAAACCAGTGGGAGCTGGCATGGCCCACTGGAATGGACACAAAACAGGGAGCCGAGAGACCGTAGATCTATTCCAGTCTCTGCCCCCAATTCACTGTGTGACCTCTTAGTGTCCACATCTGAAAAATGGGGCCAATGGTACTTCCCTACCATTGTGAAGCCTGTTGAGATTGATGGAGGAAAATGCGATAGATCCACTTGGGTGAGTGATTTTGGGAACAACCTTGGCTTCATCTCTTATCAAAATACAGAAATCTCAGCACCTTCCATAAAACCAGGTATCTCCTTCTATTCACCAGACTATACCTCATCACCAGGTCTACAATTCATTTACTTGATGGACATACAGTAGCCTCAAAAGTGTTTAGGTGCCTAATTCCCATTGAAATCAATGGGAGGAAGGAGCCTAAATACTTTCAATGATCTTGGTCCAAAATAATTAAGGCCTGGTCTACATTTAAACTTAGGTCGGCCTAGCTATGTCGCATGGCGGGAGTGGAGGGAATTTACTCCCCTAAGTGACGTAGTTAAGTCAACCTATGCCCCAGTGTAGACACCATTGGAAGATGTCTTCCATTGACCTTGTCACTGTCTCTGGGAGGGGAGGGATTACCTAGAGCAATGGAAAAACCCCATCTGTTGCTGTGAAAAGCGTTTGCACTGCAGGGGCTGTAGTTGTGTTGCTGTAGTGTAGACAAGCCTTAAGGCTCAATGGAGACTATGCATCGTGCTGGGGGAAAGAGAACAATTGGGTGACTGAAGAGGCAGAAGGTGAAGCCAATGAAAGACTAAGTAACAATGGATTCTGTAGTCATGACAGACAAAAGTTCAACATAACGGCTCATGTCATGGTTATGGGGCTGCCCACATGTCTGTCCCCTGTCTGGTGTCGCTGAGCCACTTACTCAGGTATCAGGCCCCAGTTGTGCAATTCTCCAACTCTTCGACTGGCATTTGGGTACAATGCCCCACCTATGCCAACTGCTTCACCTTACGCTTCACTGCAAGCTAAGTTAGACGGGCTTCCCTCTGGCGGTACAGGAACAGACTAGGCCCAGCTTACATTCTCTTTGCAAGCCCAGGAGCTCTTGGGACCCAGCCATGTCTGTGTTCCTCCCCAAGAGTGCATGCCCCCGCCTGTTCCCAGTCTCTTAGGACATTAGGAACACACTGTCCTAGTGTGTTCAGCCTGAGTCCAGTGGCCACGGTGCTTAGTGGTTTTTGTAGCAGGGGTGACAAAGCCTGGCCATCTAAGATACCGCCCTGGTGACGGTTGCTGTGTTGTTTGGCAGTTAGACCCCTGGTTTTGCAACCACAGGCCTTCTAAGGGTGGGGGAGTCTGCTCCCCCTGTTGTTCCAACCCTCCATCTCAGGCACCCGACACATCAAACACGTTGTGGGGTCCAGATCAATGTACATTACCAGCACCCCCACACATCCATCGCGCAGCCACACTGCTGGGTTACACTGTCAGCCAGGTGCAACTCAAATACTGGATGAAACACACCCAGAAAGGGCCGGTCCCTTGGCAGCTCATATTCCCTGCACCGTTGACCCGGAGGACTAGAGCATGGTGTTTAACACAGCCATCAGTAGGGGGCGGTACATAGCTGTGCCCCTAAAGGTGGAGCCCAGAAGGCACTGGGACTCAGAGAAGCTCAAAGGCTCCCAGGGCTCCCCTGTGGTCTTGGGGCAGAAGGAGAAATTCACTCTGCCACTTTTTGGGGTGCAGCGTGTGCCCCCCACAGCCGCGCAAGCCAGCACCCACTCCCCAGGGAGGAGCATCACATGTGCACTCCCTGCTCTTTCCCAGTGCAGCCAGAGCTGTGATTTGGGAAGCCCTAATTCAACCACTGCAGCGTCCCACAGCGTGGCAGCAGGATCTCATCCGCCCCCGAGGACAGCTGGCAGCTACGTCGTTTCATGGGGAAGGTCGTTGTCACCCCACGTCCACCCTCGGATTCATAGGAGTAAAGGCAGGAGAGGAAGAGTGAAGGTCAGAGGGACTCAGCGAGGAATTGTGTGGCCAGCACCGTCCTCTTGTCATCCAGTTTCAGGCCCTCGGAGCCCCAGACGCCTGCCCTAGCAGAGTTTTGCTCACTGGTTTGCATTCGTGCCCATTTCCCTAGTCTGTGGAAGCTGTATTTGAGCACAGCTGCACGACTGACTCATTGAAATACCCGCAAGCAGGAGCTGGTTATGGCTTTGACTCCGCAGTTCTTGTGAACGCCTGTTTAACCTTTGCTGATGCTTAGAGGCAGGGAGCGGCTGGAGGGCACTCAAGGGAGCCCTGGTTAACGTTCTACCCCGGAAAGGAACCAGCTGCTGGGACCACCCCCTCTCTGGACACTGATAACCACCTTTGCCGGAAGTGACTTACCCCCGGGGATCATAAAAATGCTTCTGAAGAGCAAAATTTCAGCCTGTTGCAATGGGCCAGATTGCACCATCTGGCCGCTGCTTGTAAACAAATGTCCCAGGAAAGGGTAAAAGCCCAGCACACATTTTTCACAGGGAACCTCCACCCCAGACCCTGTTTTAAATCACAGAGCTCAGACACCGCTAGGCTCTCATTCGTTGTCAGGAAACAATGTCTAAAGATACTACCAGTGAAGACAGCTTAAAAGAGATTTCCAAGCACTATTCTCTCCCTCCCGGATTATGGTGATGAGGGAGTGGTTTTGTTTAACTGGGAGACCAAATGATTAGGTTCCCCCATTATTATGAGTAGTACAGCAGTACCAAGGGGCCTGGTCAGCAGGGCCCTGTTGTACTAGGGGCTGTACACACACATAATAAGAGAGAGCTTCTGTCCTGAAGAACTTACAATCCAAATGGACAAGACAGACACAGAGTAGGAGGGAAACAGAAGCAATGAGAGGTGAAGTGACTTGCCCACGATCCTCAGCAGAAGGGAGAATCCCAGTGCTCTGTCCACTAGACACCACTGCCTTCCCCCTGCTATTTACCTAGTCATTTTGGTGTATATACTCATTCCATGCAACAGCACGTTCCTCTGCTGTAGGTGCTCCATGACTCATTTTAATATGTCACCATATTGGCCCCAGGATATTAAATCCGTGATTTTTAGTGTCGAATAAAGTTATGAATTTAAGTTCGCTGGCTCGTTTTTTTGAAGTTGTTGTGCAGGATTCCTTTGAGGATGCGGACTAAGATGTCAGTAAAGACACTGGACTTATGGCTCATTACAGTAGTCTGTAACCCATTAACCCTCCTTTGTCCTATGATAGTAGAGGTGTTTACTGCCCACTTCACCTTGAATGGTTTCTTGCAACATGTGTTAACTCCTTATGCTAAACAATCTGTCCCATCTTGTATTTAGCGGTGCCATGTTGAGTACCTTCCCCAGTCCTGCAGAAGACCTCTGTGGACTCGAAAGTGTCTCTCTGCCACCATCAGCAACTGGTCCAATAAAAGATATTCTCTCACCCACCTTGTCTCTCATTTTAAAAGCACAGTTATACCAAGAGACTACTTCAGTAACGGCCCAAAATTTCATCTGATTTATAAACCTATGATAACCCAGGAGCTGAAAACATACACACAATCTTTACGTTCTCTCAGCAGAGTCCTCTCATTCCATCACCTCTTGGCTGGGGTCTGGGCTCTGTAGCCTGGCCTGGCAGGCAGTAGACTGGGACTATGAGGCCATGTCTACACTACAAAATTAAGTTGACCTAACTTACCTTGGCATATAGCCACCAAAGTAATTACATCACTTGTGCGTGTCTACACTTTGCTCCTTGAGTCAGCGGTGCACGTCCCCACCAGGAACCCGTGTGTTGATTGTACTATCAGTGTGAGGCATTGTGGGACAGCTCCTGAAAGCCAGTAACATAAGCAAGGCAGCTTCTTTACTCACACGGTGTCAAGCTAACTACATCAATCTTGACGCTACGCCTCTGGTGGAGGTGGAGTTAAAGTCAACATAGTGGGGCAGTTCCATCAGTGGGAGTGAAATTTAAGTGTACACACTTCCATAGAGAGGTCGATGTAAGCTGCCTTGCAATGGACTAACTCTGTAGTGTAGAGCAGACGTGAGCAAGCTGTCACGTCAGTGCCCATTGAGCCTGGCACTGTGGCTGGTTGACTTTTTCCATTCTGTGCCATTCTCACTGATTCCCCGCAGAAATGGGGGGCATAACCATTGCTAGTATGGCCAGTGGGGAGGTGCAGGGTGGTGACAGGGGGCCACCTCTTTGGGTGGAGGCCTGGAGATCCACTGTATGTGCCCATGGTTTCCTTTCCCCCTCCCACCATCATCTAACCTCTCTGTGCTTCCGTTTGCCCATTTAGGAAATAAAGCTGATACTCACAGGGCCGGGTCCAGGGTTTTTGCCGCCCCAAGCGGCAGAAGAAGGAAAAAAAAAAGCCGTGATCGCGATCGGCGGCAGCTCCACTGCGCCGCTGTCTTCTTGGGCGTCAGGTCCTTCCCTCTGAGAGGGACCGAGGGACCCGCCGCCAAAGAGCCCGACCTGCCCGCCCCTTCCCCTTGGCCGCCCCAAGCACCTGCTTGCTGGGATGGTGCCTGGAGCCGGCCCTGGAAACTCATTAACCAACCTCACAGGTGTCATTGTCTGTAAAGCACATCAACGTAGGCACCGACTCTGCGGGTGCTCCAGGGCTCAAGCACACACTGAAAAAGAATAGGGCGTTCTCAGCACCCACTGGGCCGGATTAATCTTTTATGGGCCTGTAACAAGGCGTAGCAGGGCCCCCTTTGCTCCAAAAACCACTCAGAGACCCTCTGGCTCAGCAATCACGGGTGCAGTTTATTTACAGCATGCAATCCCACCGCCTTCTCACTGTATACAGCATGGGGGTTTCAGGCTGAAGGACTTCCCAGCCTTTGCAGCCCGGAGAGAAGAGCTCCCATTCTCTGGCTTCCCCCCGCCTTCTGTCTGTTCCCCTGGCTTCCTTCCTCTGAGGCTTTTATGCAGCCCCAGACTAACGGGGCTGGCAGCTGTTTCCCCTTTGCCAATCAGGCCCAGGTCTCTCTAGGCAGCTCCAATCTAACTCCCTTAATTGGAGCTAGCGTGACAGAGGGCTGTCTCAGGAGTCCCAGCCCAGCACCCTGTCACAAGGCCCCAACGCCCAGAACCTGGCCCTGCTCCACTCACCGCTCTGCCCCGAGGCCCCGCCCCTGCTCCCATGGGGAAGAGGGAGCAGAGAGGCACACCCACCAGGCAAAATAAAAGTCAGCACCTGTGCACGTTGAGATTGTTGGATGAAAGAAACTTTAGTCAAGGTAGTCTTTATCCACCGCTTAAAGGACACAAAAATGGGTTGCCCAACAAAGGCTGGCTTCCTAAAACGAGACAGGGTGGTATTATATTCAATGGGTCAGACTCTACATTGCCTTGTGTAGCCATTCACACCTGGGCAAAGTGTCTGCAAAATATTACCCTTCTTGTTTAAATGACCATGGCAGGCATGGGGAAATCAGGCCAGTACATTTGGGGTTGCCATGGGGCAGTCTCTTCAGCTAGACGCTTGCCTAGTATGGATGGTTCCAGCTGCACTGTATGTAATTGCAAAGCATCTATTAATTATTAGCATTACTCCACACTTAGCATAGGTGGCATCTTCCTGCATCGTCTGAAAATCCACATGTTCTGAGATTAGCTGGACCCTCTGTCTGAGCGGGGGGGATACGTTTTAGACACCAAACAAGGCGAGCCAAATGATGGAGAGAGGCCAGTGACTGGGGCGAGACTGCCTGGCGCCTCGCATGAAATATAGTCAAAGAGAAGAGTCAAAAACTCAACGCCAAGACTGGTTAGAAATAAATAGCCACTATTTGGAGTGTTGTTACTGAACATTCCACTTGGAGGAATTTCCTACTTTAAGAAAGCACATGAACTGGTCAGACACCATTAACATGATGCTTTTGTTTTTTTATTGGTCTATTTATAACCGTGTTTAATCTGTGCCCTGGGTTGAGTTCTAAGGCACATAGAAGGGACAAAGCCCGACGGTGTCATTGTGCTTTCTTTTCTTACTCACTCCCGAAGATCATTTCATACCTGGCCCGTGGTCTTGCCACCCAGGGTTGGGGATTGTTTTTTCTTAATAGCTATTGTGAGAGAGACTCCTCACGGGTTTCCAAATGTCATAACTGACGTGAAAACGTGGGCTCAAGCCTCAGCGGCAACGTCTACATTGCAATAAAAGACCCGCGCCATGGCCGTGGCTGGCTTGGATCTACGGACTCAGGCTTGTGGGTCCAAAGAGTGCAGCGTAGATGTTCAGGCTCAGGGGACCCTCCCCACAGCCTCCTGATGGGGTTTCAGAGCCCAAATGTCTACACTGCAATTTTTAGCCCTGCAGCCCAAGCCCCACGAGCTTGAGTCAATTGACCCAGGCTCTGAGATTCAGTGTTGTGGGTCTTTTATTGCAGTGTAGACATACCCAGTGAAAAATAGCAGGAGCCCTGGTGCCCTTTGTATCTCTGGACTCCTCGGTCTTGTTTTTGGGACACTAACAGTGTGTGGCACTATCCTGCCAGGGCCTGACCAGCCTCAGCTCCCAGTAGCTTCTGTGAGACAATGCAAAAGAGCGGAGCCAATGGGTTTTCCACCCTGTGAAAAGTTTCGAGATGGAAAGCCAACATTTAGACCTGGTCAGCAAAGGCGGGGGGGGGAGGGGGGAATAACTTTGGGGTCACTTGAAATGTTCTATTTTGATGGACTATTTTACACAGAAAATCAAGTAAAATTAGAAACAAAAAGCCATTTTGATGTTTTTGGGGGGAAATCCTTTTTTTTTTTTCCTTAACAAACATTTATCGAAGTGATACGATACCATGGAAAGAACTTGGTTTTCGGCAAAATGGCATTTTCCAAACTGTTTCAATGGAAATATTCTGATCAGCTCTACAAAAACCCAAGAGCAGAAGCCAGTGGTGGCTGGTCTGAGCCCTGCAAACTATATGTATGGTCTGTAGGGGCTTCCCATACCTACCCATTTGACTGCGCATGTTCCTGCCCTAGAGAGGAAGGATGGTTTTGTGGTTAAGGTCCTGGCATGTGACTTCGGAGCTGTTGCTTCAATTTCAGGTGCAACACGGACAGATTTTGCAACACGTTATAGCCAGACTGTGCAGACAACAGTGTGAGGACACAGAAATGTTTCTGACTCCACATGCACCCAGCCTGTCTGGAGAGGTCGAACAGGGGTGAAGCCAATGGTGTCCTGTATGGCCCGAATAGGGTTTTATAGAAATTGCACAGAGCTTTGCCTTGCATCTTTTCATTTACAGCTATGCAAAGTGAGTGTAAAATGCAACCACTCTGGTTTGTAAGACAGTGGAGAGCAAGTTTATAAAGTTCCTAGGGAAGGAAAGCCTCTCTCTGTTTTTTTCTACCCACCGTCAAGGACACCCCTATGATTTACTTTGGCCAGCTCACTCGTGTTAAAACTTCACCTTTTTTCCTAGTGACGGCAAGCCCTGAGAGCCAGATTCTGACACCCGTATGTAGGGTGAGCAGTACATTACTCCTTAATTACGCTCGCTGAAGCCAATGTGGCTTCTTGAAGAGTGAAGTACGAAATGTGACTCTCAGTGGCAAAATCCAGCCCTTAGCTTCTTGGTCTTCATTTTCCTGCATATAGAATCATAGAATATTAGGGTTGGACGAGACCTCAGGAGGTCATCTAGTCCAAACCCCTGCTCAAAGCAGGACCAATCCCAACTAAATATCCCAGCCAGGGCTTTGTCAATCCTCACCTTAAAAATCTCTAAGGATGGAGATTCCACCACCGCCCTAGGTAGCCCATTCCAGTGGGTTTTTTATTGCGGTGTAAACTGATGATAAATAATATTTACCTGCCCTGGTGGTAAGGATTGCGTATCAGTAGACGAAACCGCTCGATAAGTGTTAAGCCTCACAGCGTTGGCCAGAACAGCAAGTGCTGTGCCTGGAAAGTAGAAGCTGTTTCAGATGGGATGTCTTTGATGCTGTCTTGAAGAGCCAGAACAGCAGATCTCAATTTGGGATCGTTGGTCTTTGTGGTCCAACATGTGCTCCCAAGTGCTGCAGAGCTGCTCCTATCAACAGAGTGAAGGATCTGTTTATCTTCATGCGATGACACATCAGGGCCTCTCTCAGGGTTTCTAGAGGGTGCTTTATGTAGCAAGCGTGCTGCAAATATCAAGAGCCATTCAGCACCCATTGCAAACGCTTCTGATCTTCCTGCAAGGCAACCGCTATAAAATTTGCTCCTGACACCAAAACGAGACGGGTAGCAGACATGCACGATCACAACCCCAATCTGCAAAGCGACCTGCTAAGTGATAAGTGTGAGGAGGCTGCAGACAAGGGAGGGAGAATTCAGCGTGATTAAATACAGAGGAACATGAAATGAACAGGTACAAAATGAATGTGATTCCCAAGCAACTAGACCATCTGGTGTCAGTAGAGTTTCTGGATATTGTAATGGCTTTAACGGACTGTACCATGTGGTTTGGGTGAGGATGAAGGTTGGGGTAGGGTTTATAGGACTGGAACATCCTTAAGCGCACACTGTGAAACCAAGGAAATACAAAGCCAAGGATTGGGGGGCTTTTGAAGGAGCACCCTTTCCTTAGGGCGTGTGGGCTGCAATCTGCCCTGGGGACACCTCTGTTTACACTTATCGCAGAAGGTGAAACCTTCCCCTCCCCTGCCTGGCAAATACTGATAATGGCTTACACAGCATATGTGGGAAGCCATTCCTATGTCCATCAGGTATTGCAGTAATCCCCATCTTCTCTGCTTGGTGTCAGAAAACCAAGTGCTTTCCCATCAAAGACAAGGACTGAAAATCCTTTTTCAGCTTGTATAGTACCATCCCCTTGAGGGCGTCAAAGCCCGTCACCTGTGTTAAACAGTGAAGCCTCTGAACCCCCTTGGGAGGCAGGCAGGTATCATTAGACCCGTTTTATAGAGATGTTCATGGCAGATCTGTAAATCTGGCTCTCAAGGCTGTGTGCTAACCACTAGCCCATGCTTCTTAATTTCGTTAATTCACAGATGCTGCGTGTGGCTGGGGCAGAGAGCACTATGGAACAGAAAGCCATAGGTGCAAGGTATCACAAACTTTTAGTGGAGGTTGTGCCTAAGGAATAAAGGGGAGGACTAGATGACAGAGGAAAAAAACAACATTGTGCCCAATTTCCAGTGCCACTATAATGCAGCTGCCTGCTCTGAGCTTTCCCTCGGTCCGCCTGCACAATTATCTTGCCTATTACGAAGCATGTGGGGGGGGGGGGGAAATGTAGGCCACCCACTACAGGTTTATTTATGTTAGGAACCTGGGATTTTTAGAGCATTTTGTCTCATAGAATTTCCATGAACTCATCCTGTCCTGGATCCCGCGTCAAACCGGCAAGGGCTCCATTCCCTGAATCTGAGGCCACGGCTGCACTACAAACTTGAGCTGATGCAAGTTCCATCAGCATAAAGCCGCTGCAGTTAGTATATTGCTCGTGTGCGTTCATACTTGGCTCCTGGCGTTGGTGCTGCACGTACTCACCAGGAGCGCCTGTCTCGAGGCACACTGCATTGCACCCAGAGTAGGTATCCCAGTGTGCAACTCGCACCATCCACTACGCTGTCTTTTGCAAAGTGTAGACAGTGCGTGGTGGAGCAGAAACGAGTCACGCAGAGGTGACTGTGGGAGCAACAGGTCCAGTTCCCAGCGTGCCATTTTTTCCATCCCATAATGTCATCCATATCCCATAATTTTAAAAATCCCCCAAAAACTTGCTCAGCTCCTCCCCCCCGCCATCGCTATCCACCATCTCTGCCAGACGCATGGAGCCCGCACAGCTCTGCACTATTGTCATGAGCATTGCAAGCACCAGACGCATGATCCTCTGGTATCTTCAGAGCTGCAAGAACTGAATCAGCGGAGCACGTGGCAATTTTGTGGAGGACCGATTGCTGTGGGACACAGTGAAAACAAATTCAAAGTCATGGAGCAGCTGCAGATAGTCGAGTGCCACTTCTGATGAGTCTGCTGAGGGGGGCCTTGAAAGAGCATTTTAACAGTGAGCCACAGCAGTAGTTATGCATTGTGGTGTACTATGCGCTACCGGGACCTGCAGTTTGGGGGCCTGTTAGGAATCGTGCAGAGCTTGATGTACATCTCTGCCTATAACACCACCTGTTCAGTCTGTGGTGCTCGCTGTCCGTTTATGATTATTACATTGTGTTCATCACTGGTCTTCTGAGTTGTGTCACGCTATCCAATAAAAAGCAAGTGGGTGTTGTCAGTACCGCTAGGCATTCTGCAGCATATGCTGAGAACTCATAAAGATGAATTATTTTCCCTACAATAGAACTTTATTGAATAACAAAATTAGTTCCGAAAAATCTGTGCAATTTAACAGCAACTGCATTAGAAACAACGTTTTAATGGAACAGAGCTTAACCAGGGGAAAGAAAAGTCATGCCCATTTTGGCTACACATACAGCAACCGTGGCTTTCACAGCTCAGTGTATGTGAAGCTGTAGTTGTCTTAGCTGCCGCCTTGGTAGAGTGGTCGGGGTAGGGATGCAGCCTCTGATACCACATGGAATGATGAGGATGGTGCCGTAATGGAGTTCTCCAGGGACTGCAAAGGGAAGTGAGCCCATGACTGCTGAACCTGTAGGTCCACAAGAGCCTGCAGCATCTATGTTTGCTGCCGGCGAAGCCACATTAGGTCCTGGTGCATCTCCTTCTCCTTTTCCTTCTGGGGCTCCTCGGCTTTTCTCCTCTCTGCTCTTTCCTTCCCCACAGGTCTGAAATAGTCACCCTCCTGGCCCTCAGCACACGGTCTGATGCAGCATCTCGCTGAACATGTCATCCCAAGTCCTCGTC
The DNA here is from genome assembly GCF_013100865.1 of Trachemys scripta elegans. NCBI lineage: Eukaryota > Metazoa > Chordata > Testudines > Emydidae > Trachemys > Trachemys scripta. The sequence goes on from NC_048302.1 coordinate 131,387,809, forward strand.
TTTCTCCTCCTTATCTGGCTCAGGCGTTCTGCAGGTGTGGAGGGGGGACCCCCTCAAGGCCACAATGGTAGCAGCTGCAAATAAAACACACACAGGTGCCATTGTCAATATAGTCACAATGGAAAGCTAAAGTTAAGATCCACAAGTCCCCTTCTCTTGCTCCCCTAAAATTTTAAACAAGATTTGCTGATCGACACTTCTGCTTCAGAGTGCTTGTGCATGGCACCTCTCACAGCACCAGCCATGTCACCATGTCATGGTACGGCCCACCGGGGCGAGGGAAAAAGGGAGGGAATTGCTCACGCTCATGAAACTATGAGTATAGGGCAATGGCACTGAATATTGGCAATGTTTCCCACAGGTGGTGGTGATTTTAGCTGATATCTCACCCCTGAGGATAACAAAGGCAGAGAGAGAACAGCTGCTGGTGGTGTCCTGAAACTGCCTTGGCCTGTATGCTGCTAACCCATGTACTCAGGGCTGGCACTTCCACTAGGAGACCCTAGGCGGTCGCCTAGGGCGGCAGGATGTGGGGGGCAGCATTTCGCCGCCCTCGGAGGAATTTCAGCAGCAATTCCTCTGGATGGGAAGAAAAGCGGTCGCGGAAACGCCGCCGAAAACCAGGGCCGCCCAGAGGGGTTTCTTCGGCTCCGGGTCTTCGGCGGGAATTCGGCAGCGGGTCCTTCACTCACTCCAGGACCCACTACCGAAGTGCCCCAAAGACCTGGAGCGGAAGGACCCCCACCACCGAGAACGCAGCTTCAGAGGAGGAGCGCCTAGGGCAGCAAAAACCCTGGCGCCGCTCCTGCATGTACTGCAGAGGTGCCTGCCAAAGTTATCACCAACTGGCATGGGAAAGTGTCTGTCTCAGAGGAAGAAATAAGCCTGCCCTCCCTAGAAACCTTCAGGAGAGGATTGCAGAGTTCTTCTCTGAACATTTCATTGAGATCTCTCAAGAAGATTCAAGAGACATCCATGTGAACATAAACAAACTGCTCTGCATGCCTCTCTTCCCGCCACCCCCCCCCCAACTCTCCAGGGGAATGAAAAGCAGATAACAACTCTACCTCTCATTGTTGTAATGCTACTTATTCTACCAGTAAATCAATGAAACATCCGTAGCTGTTAAGTTGGGGTCCAGCAGTACATCATTGTAATGGGAAATACATTTACACACTTATCCAAGGTTCCTTCCCCTGCATCAGGCTGGCCCATGCTCAGCTACAGGGATTGACTGGACTGCAGTGGAGTCTCAAACAGGTCCTGGCTCGCGGCATAGCTGGCCCCCCTAGTTGCATGTCCTCCATTCTTCTCCTCCTCTCCTTGCTGGTCACACCAAGGGTCTGTGTCTTGAAGTCTGTGTCTCACACTCCTTGGGGGAACCCCAGTGGTCTGCAGGATGGCGGTGGGGTCTCCACCAAATATGGCATGCAGCTTTTGCAAAAGCAGCAGTCTGCAGCCCAGCACTTTATTGACTGTTGGCCTCCCTGGCCTTCTGATATACCTGCCGCAGTTCCTTTGCTTTCACGTGGCAGATGGGGGTACCTGTCGTGTCCTTTTGCCTGCATCTCCCATGCAATCTGCTCATAGATAGCTAAGTTTCTATGGTTGGTTCTTATTTGTGCCTGCACAGCATCTTTTTCCCCACAGGTCCAGGAGATTTACTCATCTCCCGTCAGCTCCATGATGGAGAGTGTCTGGAGTGTGTAGCATACATGGTCAGCTGAGTAGCTGCACACAGCACTGGAGGTCTCCCATGAGGATTCAAGAGACATCCCTGAATATAGAAACAAACTGCTCTGCATGTCCCTCTGCCCGCTTCTCCCTGCCTTACTCTCCAGGGGAATGAAAAGCAGATAACAACTCTACCTCTCAGTGTAACTCTACCTCTTCTATGAGTAAATCTATAAAATGTCCATAGCTGTGAAGTTGGTGTACTCCCCAAGCTGGACAATCGGGAAAAGGCATTTCAAAAATTCACAGGGTTTTAAAGGGGCGGGGGTTTCTGGTCTCCATGACCCTGGGCAGTGGAGTTCACACCTGTGACCTGAGCAGTCAGTGCTGGGCATTGTGAGACAGCTGCTGGAGGACTGTTAGGGTACGTCCAGACCACCCGCCATATCGGCGGGTAGTAATCGATTTATCGGGGATTGATATATCACGTCTCGTTAAGACGCGATATATCGATCTCCGAATGCGCTCCCCGTCAACTCCGGAACTCCACTGGAGTGAGCGGCGGTAGCGGAGTCAACGGGGGAGCCGCGGCCATCGATCCCGCGCCATGTGGACCCCAGGTAAATCAATCTAAAATACGCAACTTCACCTACGTGAATAGCATAGCTGAAGTCGAAGTATCTTAGGGCTTGTCTTCACTACCCACCCAGATTGGCGGGTAGAAATCGATCTCTCGGGGATCGATTTATCGCGTCTTGTCGTACTCCACCAGCCCAGGTAGGAGTAAGCACCATCGACGGGGGAGCCGCGGTGGTCAATTTGCCGCCGTCCTCACAGCGGGGTAAGTCGAATCAGATACGTCGAATTCAGCTACGCTATTCCCGTAGCTGAATTTGCGTATCTGAAATCGATCCCCCCCCCCGCAGTGTAGATGTAGCCTCAGATCGCCCCCCCCCCCCCAATAATGTAGACCAGCCCTTAGGGTCAATATAGGTAATGCAGTGTCTACACTCGCACTGTGGTAACCTCAGTGCATTGACCATGGCTCCAAACCGTTTGGCAAAGTGGTGTTGCTGTGTCGCTGTAAAGAGGTGCTTACATAGGTGGGAGACAAATGTAAGTGTCGATACGTGCAAAAGGTCGACGTAAGATGGCTTATGTTGCCATAACTTTGTAGTGTAGACCAAGCCTGAGATCTGTGTGGTTAATAGGATGTTCACACAGGGCAGAGCCACCCACACTGATCCCCAGGCTGCCTCCACCCTCACCACAGTTGGCATCACCGCTGATACCTTTCAGGCAGATTCCACTGGGAAATCCTAGCCCCTAAAAGTGGACTATGCTTAATGCAGGGGCTGTTCCTCGGGGCCTGCTCTCCGTGTCCCAGTCTGGGACTCCTAGAGGATCTGGGAGCCAGGGAGCAGGGATGCAGTGGAACTATTCCTCTCTCCCTTTGGGGCCGTTCTTGCCACAGTTTGTCAGCTTCCAGCCTCATTAGAGAACAGCCCAGGGCCCTTAACATTTTACATTCTAGGCATTTTATCCACAATTCAAATCTGTGCCAGAGGTCAGCAGGGAGATGGAATGCATAACATTGCAAGAGCTTTCTCTTTATGCAGCTGTAGAACATAATGAGCAGCACATGTGGAGACCAAGCTCAGGAGGAGACGCAAGAAAAACAATAGTGAAGCCTTTCACAAAGATAAAGACCAACAATCACAATCTCAGACTTGAGCTCAAAGGAACAGGGTTCACCTTGACCCAGCTTCGGAAGGTTCTACCCCATCTTCAGTCCCTGAAACAGGAGCTGGCTCATAAGTCTGCTTCTCTGGCCTTGGAGAAGTTTACGAAAGGGAGAGACAAGGCACTTTGAGCATATACTATGGAAATCCCATACTGCAGTACTTACAGTCAGTACTCAGCTTTTGGTCCACTGCTTCCTACTAAGTAGAACTGGTCAGAAAACGTTTTGATTTTGTTTTGTTTTGTGGTTTTCAAGTTTCTGGCAAAAAAAAATCAAAATCCGAAAATCAAAATATTTTGATTCTGAAATGCCACTGCAGTGCCTTGTGGGAGCTGTAGTTCACGTGCCTCATGTTCCCATTCTCTATAGGCAGGGCTCCTTGATAGGATTACATCTCCCATGATGCACCAGTCTCCCCTCTTGATGAGGGGAGGTGATGAATCATTGCAGTCTCCTGGCTCCAGCGCATTATGACAGATGTGGTCTGGGCCTGCATCCTGTCACACAGCGAATGGGGCAGGGGGTACCTAAACTACAGCTCCCATGAAGCACCCCGGCAGCTCAGACAGACGCAGATTAATGTTGAACTGATCAAAATGTAATGTTCCAATTTTGTTCATAAAAACCAAAATATTTTGATCCGGGGTGACCCGGACAAAACCAAAACGTTTCTTTCCAATTCGCCCAACAAATTTTTTTGGCAAAATCAAAATTTTCCCACAGAAAATTTTGATTTTTGCAGAAACTGCATTTTCCAACAAAAAGGATTGACAGACAAATCCCAACCTGCCACGTCTTCTAAATGTCTGAGGGCACTCTCTGACATCCACCCACCCTCAGAGCTGAGCCACGCAAGCTAAAACTGTTGTCATGTATGATTTACGTTTCCAATGGGGACAGGAATCATGTTGTATAATCTATCCCCCTTACAAATGTTTAGTATGGCTCTTTAACATAGATCCTGCTCCTCCTACCCTTTACTCACCACAATAAACCTTACTCCTGTAGGTAGGTATATTTAATCTTACCTCAGCACAGGGAATGGGACTAGATGATCTCTCAAGATCCCTTCCAGCCATACATTAACTATTACTCTACATACTCCCATTGAAATCAATGCACACACATGCGAGGGCTTCCCTTGTGAGTAGATCAGGCCCACGGTTTGTAACCAAGTGTGAACGCAAATGGTGTTGCAGACCGTGCTTGGCTGCAACTGGATGTGAAAGTTGTTTTAGACACTGTTCCGAGCCCTGTCGTTGGCAGGATTTTGCTCAACGGAGACAAGCAAAGCAATTAATAGAAGCAGTTGCTGAGCTGAGGTCATTTGAGAACAATTTGAAGGAAAGCTGCACGACCTCTGACCCGTGCTACAGAAAAACCTAAAGGAAGTGACTCAAATGGAACAAGCAGATGATGGGGAGCCAGGGAGAGCCGCCAGGCAAGTGGCAGCAATTTAAGGCTGGTCACAGGCCTTTCCTTTGAAATATATAAACCTCTGCTCACTCTCCTTGAAAAATAATGTTAAGAGTTCATAGAGTCCATGCCACATTCAGATCTCCAGGCATGATTAGGGATTTTTCCTCTGCAAATTGGAAACACTGGAGTGTGTTGACATGCTTGCAATGATTTCTCTGCACTGTGTCCTCCAGCAAGGGGAAGTGATAGGGCAAAGGTTCCCTCTGGAGATATTTCATCTCAGGTATAGCGTCAAAGCTGGCCCCTAAAACGTAATCCTGATCTCATTCTGGAACCTGCATGTTCTTTGTCAGGCTGCCCAGAATGGGATCGTGAACAATAGAGAATGCCAGCCTCCCTTCCCCCTGAGTCCACCTTTCCATAAACAGAATGAAATGCTGCATGTTCCCAGCACATGCTCTGCTTGGATCTAGCTAGGAGGGAGATGTATTTATTGCAGATGGTCTCACCTGGGGAAGTAGATGAAGCAGTACGGCGGAGGAGAGGGGTGAGTGCACCTCCACTTTTGCACACATTAGTTTGTGGTGCATTTTGCTTTCTGTTAACCTGGTGTATTTCAGGAACCGTTAACCACAAACACATGTGGAATTTCAAAATCCTCAGTGGGACGATGCTTGCCCACTGAGTCACCTCCTACAAACTGGAGTCGGACTCTTGTTCTTCATTAGTTAGGGCCAACGTGAATCCGTTCTGTGTTTGGAAATAATAAAAATTGAATATCATGATTAGATGTCTGATAAAAAAAAAAAACAGAGGAATGTTTTGGTTTATCTTAAAAGTCTTCTAAACCGTTCAATGGACAAGAAAGCTGCAACGGTGTTCACGTGCTCCTCACACACATTGAGATTCAGAGACTTGAAACAGATTTGTCTATGCATGGGACCAGATATTCCAAATGTTACTCCTGGTCTTGGATCTAAACAGACTTGTGTAGGCTACGTTTACACTACAAGCGAGGGGTGTGAGTCCCAGCTTGTGTACATAGGATATGTCTACACTGCGATAAGACAACTCTGGGTCAGCTGACTTGGGCTCATGGCACTGGGGGCTATGGGGCTAAAAATATTCATGCTCAGGCTGAAGCCCAGGCTCTGAGACTCTCCCTCCTCACAGGGTCTCAGAGCCCAGACTCCAGCCCGAGCCCAAACATCTGCATTGCTATTTTATAGCCCCACGGCCCAAGCCAGCAGCAGCCATGCTGCGGGTCTTTTATTGCAGTGTAGACATGCCCATACTCACGCTAGCTTGATGAGAGCTAACATGCAGTGTAGCCATGGTAGCATGGGTAACGCAGCCTGGCTTACCAAGGCCCAGTACAAACCCGCCTGAACCTGGGTATATGGCTCAGCCGTGCCAGGTTTGTATCCACAGGGTTCAGGTGGATTTATCCTTGGCATGGCTAAGCCATGCTGCTGAAACCCCTACAGGCATGGCTATACTATTTAAACTCACGCTAGCTCTCATTAACATAGCATGTCTATGTGTGTGTGAGCTAGGAGCCACCCCTCCAGCTCATAGTTAGAGATGCCAGACAGAGTATACGCTGCTACAGATTTCAGCCATCGCTTGGAAGGGTTAAACATACAGGACCAGATTTTCATATCATCTGGGCCAGATTTTTCAGGAGATTTCAGCTCCCATTTGGGCACCAAAATCAGTGGCTAGATTTTCAAAAGGGCTCAGCTCCCTGGGTAGCGAGCTCTTTTGAAAAGACGGCCATGAATGCCATAGCGGGAACTGAGACCTGCTGAGCCATTTTGAAAAATATGGTCACTTACTGAGGTTTGTAAATGGGAGCAGAGCCCTTTTGAAAATTTTACCCCAATGGAGGGTGTTAACACTTGGAAATATGACTCTGAACTTTGAAAATCTAGTCCATAATGTAGAAAAACAGAATATATACAGTGTCACCGTGCCTTTGTGGGTCATGACTGAGAATACCAAATTCAGGACAAACTGCTGAGAAATAGGGCAGGTACACCCCAAAACTGGTGGTTATTCTCCCTTAAGGTATACCAAACCAGCAACAAAAGTAAACTTCTGTTTCACCACACTGGCTAACAAGAAGTCAGAAAAGCAGTGTCCTTAGGCATTCCAGTCCTTGTATCACCACCAAAAACACTGGATTTAAAGATGAGTGGTTCTTTAAAACCAGTCTCATCAAACAAATGGTTCTTCAGATCCCAAAGGACCAGGTCAATATACAACTCAGATCTTACCCAAAAATCAGGCTGTTGCCAGTCCTTTAGTATCTAAAATCTAAAGGTTTATTTATAGAAAGAACGAAAGGTGAGAGTTAAAACTGATTAAAGGAATCATCTACATACAGTAATATGGAGGATAGCTCAGTGGTTTGAGCATTGGCCTGATAAACCCAGGGTTGTGTGTTCAATCCTTGAGGGAGCCATTTGGGGATTTAGTTGGGGATTGGTCCTGCTTTAGGCAGGGGGTTGGACTAGATGACCTCCTGAGGTCCCTTCCAACCATATATTCTATGATTGCAAAGTTCTTGGTTCAGGCTTGTAGCAGTGATGGAATAAACTACTGGCTTAAGTCAAGTCTCTGGTTGCTTCCAAACCATTGGAAGGTCCTCAATTACTTGGTTAGAATGCTCCCATTACTATAAGTCCATAGTTCAGAGATTTGAGCAGGAAAGAGGCAAAATAGAGGTGTTTCCAGGGCCTTTTATAGCTTCTGCCATGTGGAGGGTAACCCACTGTTTCAAGCAAAGCCCTCAAAACAGCTAGTGTAAAATCACAGGTGACAAGATAGTGTTTGGAACCACATGGGCAAGTCACATGTCCATGCGTGATTCCGCTTAGACACAGTAGAAGCCGTTACCTCAAACAACAGGTTCACAGGAAAGTCCATTCAGGGTAGATGGGCGTCTTCCATTGTGAGTTAAATGCTCCTTGATGAGCCACTTAATTTGAATAGTCCCTTCAAGATGTGCAGGCTAACTACCATGTGGGCATTACCCCAGGAGCAAACATTTGAAATCCAGGTATAGAGCCAATACTCATAGCTTCAAATACAAAAATGATACATGCATATAGATAGTATAATCATAACCAGCAAATCATACCCTTTCCACAGACACCTTACCTGACAACCTTTGTACAAGATTTGTTGCAAATATATAACAATGGACATATTGATTGTGTCAACACTTGGAAAGATGACTCTGAACTTTGAAAATCTAGTCAATAATGTAGAAAAACAGAATATACAGATTGAAAAGAGCTACCATATGAACTTCTTTAGTCCATCCCCCTGCTGCTGCAAAATTCCTCCCTGTAGTCCATTTTCCAGGATCCGTTCCTGTGTCAGCAGAAGAAAACCGCATCCATTTATCCCTCCCAGTAAGGGAGAGACACACAGAGAAGAAATTGCATCCTACTTCACAGGCAAAAAGGCTTACTGATGAACACAACCTGAATTATCATTACAAGGACAGCCAGTCCCTGAAATTGTCTTCTTTTGAACATGCAACTGCAATGAGATACGTATGAAATTCATAACATTTGAGACTGTTTGCAACCATTGCCTCTATTTAGGATTTAGATAGTGCCAGAGGTGTGCACAGCACTTAACAAACACGTATGGTCCTTGCCCTTATTGGGAGTGTACAGTCTGAGACCCCATCCTATACTAAGATCCCCTGACACAAACCCCCATTAGTGGATCCCAATGCAGCATATGGGGCAAGGGAACCCATCTTGCAGTGCTTACTCACATGAGTAATCTTTATCCACAGGGGTAGTCCTGTTGCTTTCAGCCCATGCAATGGTCTACCAGGGGCTGACCCTGATGAATATTCAGGAATTACAGCTTCAAACATCCTTCGATAACAATGAAAATGCCTTTCATGTGAAGTGAACCAACACGCACACATTACGCTACTGTTCTGTGCCTTGCCTGCGCTGCAGTTTGCTGCTGAGTGCCGCACGCCGTGCTAACTGCACTCTGTGAAGTCCGAGTTTCTAGGAGCCAGACTTGGGAGGGCTGATTCTCCACCACCTTGGGCTGTCATCTATACCCGTGCAAAGCGGGTGAACGTGAAATACTATTAAATCACCCTGGGCCAGGTTCCGATCTCAGTTACTCTGCTGCAAGTCTAATGTAATGCCATCACTGGCATTCCCCTGGCTTTGCACCATTGTAAATGAGATCAGAATCTGGCCCACTTTGCCCACGTGCAGGTGACGACACAAGGTGCCAGGCCATGAAGCATCAGCCCCACAGGAAGCAGGATCGGGCACTTACATGGACATCTATCCTCTTTCCCCCATCCATGTCACCTATTAGTTTGGACCACTGCATCCAAGGGAGTCTAAATTAGTGTAACTCTGAAGAGAGGAGCGTAGCAGAGAAAGCAGCTAGCAGATGGATCTAAGGAGATATAAGATATAAACGACCATATAAGGTGCAGGGCAATAAAGAATTCAGCCCCATAAATCTAAGGGAATCTGTCAATCAGTCTTACCAATCAAAAAGAAGATCAAGAAGTGACTTTATCATGGTGGATAAATACCTTAATGGGGAGTAGATGCCAGGAATAAAGAGGCTCTTGAGCCAAGCAGAGAAAGGTATAACCAATGGCTGGATATTAAAGCCAGCAAATTCAAATTAGAAATAAGGCACAATTTTTAACAGTAAGAGTGATTAATCATTGCCTGGGCTACCAAGAAGTGCTGGATACTCCATCTTGTGAAGTCTTGAAATCAAGATTGGTTCCTTTCTGGAATATGTGTGTTAAGAACATAGGAGTAGTCCCTGGGTCAGACCCATGGTCCATCTAGCCCAGTATCCTGTCTTCCGACAGTGGCCAGTGCCAGGTGTCAGAGGGAATGAACAGAGCAGGCAAAGTGAGCCACCTCCTGTCCTCCAGTTCCAGCTTCTGGCAGTCAGAGGTTTAGGGACAGCCAGAGCATGGGGTTGCCTCCCTGACCATCTTAAGTCAGGGACACCATCCCATGCTCTGAACGTCAAACACAGGTCATTGGGCTTGATGCAGGAGTAACTAGATGGACATCTCTGGCCTGTGCTCTATGGGAGATCAGGCTAGATGATCTAATGGCCCCTTCTGGCATTAAAAAAAAAAATCGATGACTCTATGTAACTTATGCCCATGCCCCCTAGCAGATGTGCTCTGAATTTTACCTGCCACGTCTTTCTATGGAAGTCATTGAGATACATTGAGTACAAGGGAGATTCTTTTTTAAATCTTGTTTATGACCCTTTGTCCTTCACTTGCTTTCATGGGTTCTGAGCCTGTCGGCAGGGTCTATTTTCATCAGCAACGGGCTCTTCTTGCTTTTGTTTTTTAACTGGTTGCCGGAGCTGTCTTTGTTTTGCAAAAGCATTTTCTTTCTCTTTTCATTCCTGGATGTTTTGCTGCTGAGACTCTAGAACCAGCCCCACGGCTTCCCCCCAAACTGTGTATGATGTGATGCTTCCTGCGGGATGCGACAGACGAGGAGGACCAGCACTGTGGGGAAACAAGGTGTTATCAGGGTGCAGCAGAACCTCTCTTGTTTACACTGCTGTCTGGAAGAACCATGGCAAACCACTGAATTAGGGAATAACCCATGAGAAAAACAAAAGGAAAAAAGCAAGGAAATTGCATCCAGGTCATATAGCGTGTCAATTCTAGTTCTGTTGTATTTACTTGTGATGCTTCATAATACACTGTACAAGTAAATGTGCTTATAAATAGCACTATGTATGACAGTAGCAACTAGTGGTCCCAACTATAATGAGGCCTCAACTGGATTGATGCCCGACTGGGATAGGGTGGATGGTCTAGTGGACAGGACAGTGGCCGAGGACCCAAGGGACTTAGGGTTAGTTCTCCTTTCAGCCACAGGTTCTCTGAGCAAGCTTGAGCAAGTTAGGCCTGGTCTATGCTAGAAAATTAGGTTGGTTTAACTACACAGGTTAGGGGTGTAACAAATTAAAAAAAGAACTAGATAAGAGGAGAGGTCCATCAATGGCTATTAGCCAGGGTGGACAGGGATGGTGTCCCTAGCCTCTGTTTGCCAGAAGCTGGGAATGGGCTACAAGGGATGGATCACTTGATGATTGCCTGTTGTGTTCATTCCCTCTGGGACACCTGGCATTGGCCACTGTCGGAAGACAAGATACTGGAAAAATGGACCTTTATTCTGAACTAGTATGGCCATTCAGAGAAGGGCAACTAGAATGATTAGGGGTTTGGAACGGGTCTCATATGAGGAGAGATTAAAGAGGCTAAGACTTTTCAGCTTGGAAAAGAGGAGACTAAGGGGAGATATGTATCAGAGGAGTAGCTGTGTTAGTCTGAATCTGTAAAAAGCAACACCTTTAAGACTAACAGAAGTATTGGGAGTATAAGCTTTCGTGGGTAAGAACCTCACTTCAGATGCAAGTCTAAGGGGGGATATGATAGAGATATATGAACTCCATGAGTGGTGTGGAGAAAGATGAATAAGGAAAAGTTATTTACATGTTCCCATAGTATAAGAACTAGGGGCCACCAAATGAAATGAATGGGCAGCAGGTTTAAAACAAATAAAAGGAAGTTCTTCACACAGCACACAGTCAACCTGTGAAACTCCATGCCTGAGGAGGTTGTGAAGGCTAGGACTATAACAGGGTTTAAAAGAGAACTAGATAAATTCATGGAGGTTAAGTCCACTAATGGCTATTAGTCAGGATGGGTAAGGAATGGTGTCCCTAGGCTCTGTTTGTCAGATGGTGGAGATGGATGGCAGGAGAGAGATCACTTGATCATTACCTGTTAGGTTCACTCCCTTTGGGGCACCTGGCATTGGTCACTGTCAGCAGACAGGATACTGGGCTGGATGGACCTTTGGTCTGACCCAATATGGCCATTCTTATGAGCAGCCTTATTAAGCCAACCTAAGTCTCCTTATAGACAGTGCCAGTGTAAGCGGGGGAATGGTCCCGCTATTGTGGGGAATTTTCCTGGCTTCTGCACTACCCCNCAAAACACCCCACTGAATGTTAGTAAGGGGGCAACAGTCCCCTTACACCAGGTTGACAGATGAATTCTTCTGCCAATTTAGCTACTGCCTCTTGGGGAGGTGGATTACCTACTCTGAGAGGAGAACCCCTCCCATTGGTGTAGATAGTGTCTACACTCAAGTGCTACAGGAGAGCCACTGTAGAGTTGTATGTGTAGACAAGCTCCTATTTCATCCTCCCTGTGCTCCACTCCCCATCTGTAAAATGGGATCACATTTCCTTAGCTCTCAGGGGTATCGCACCGAGAAAATTTGTTAATGATTGTGAGGTGCTGAAGTACAACAGTGAGGAGGGCCATATAAGTACAAGTGGTGCTCGAGTGCTGTACAAACACCTAATAAGAGACGGTCCCTGCTTTGAAGTGCTACCAACCTACATAAACTAGTTTGATGAAAGGTGGGAGAAAGGCCTATGCATGCTTTCAGAGACACAGATGCAGGGACACATCCAACCCCTGGGTGTCGAGAGAGGGTAAAAGCAAGACGTTTGCTCAGAGCCATGTGAATTTAGTAGAGAGGAGAATCTGGCCGGTTATGTTTTCACAGGCCCAGTCTTGGTAGTCAGCCAAGGAAGGGACAGAGTGCATCTACTGTGTGAAAGGGCATTGTAAACATCCACTAACTATTTAAAGGGGTTGTTTAGTCAGGTGGCTGGGCTTTCACTTTCCTGTCTTCCTTCCTCAGGCACTGTACAGCCCGTATTTTAGGGAAAAGATTTGTTCTTTGCACAGCACCTCGTGCTCCGTTGGCACCTGCTGGCAACACAAAATGAAATGCAGCATAATCAAACCCTCCTGCTGGGAGACACTGCTAAGGGAAATGAAAGGATAATAAGTTATCACCACCAAATAATGCGAAGCAGCCGGTTCACTGATGGAGCAATGGCTGGTTTTTGGGAGGCGTGGTTCTGATTTTTCTAGCTACGCTCAGAAGGACAAATTCCCCACACCAAATACATCCTAAAAGATAGCTATCCATAAAGAGTAACACATAAAGTATCTACCAGAGGTCACGAAATTAATAGGTAGCAGATTTAAAACAAACAAAAGGAAGTATTTCTTCACACAATGCACAGTCAACCTATGGAACTCCTTGCCAGAGGATGTTGTGAGGGCCAAGACTATAACAGGGTTCAAAAAAGAACTAGATAAGTTCCTGGAGGATAGGTCCATCAATGGCTATTAGCCAGGATGGGCTGGGATGCAAAACCATGCTCTGAAGTGTCCCTAGCCTCTGTTTGCCAGAAGCTGGGAATGGGCAACAGTGGATGGATCACTTGATGATTACCCATTCTGTTCATTCCTTCTGAAGCACCTGGCATTGGCCACTGTTGGAAGGCAGAATACTAGGCTGGATGGGCCATTGGTCTGACCTGGTATGGCTGTTCTTATGTATCAAAAGTTCGTAATTTTTCAAGATTCTCAATCATTTCGAGATGTATGTAAGGGTAATATTTCAAAATAATATATTCATGTTGAAAGTATGCTTTGTAGACTTGGAATAAAAATTAGTCAGTGGGGTAATGTGTCTTGGTGATGGCCATTCAGGCAGGACAGAGTTGTATCCTGTCCTGTTTAGCCAGGGATGCAATGCAAGGCTCAGTTGTTTAGCCTTGTTCAATACCAAAACTTTCAATGGAAACCCATCAAAGGCAACTGCAAACAACCTAAACCATTGAAAGGTAAAACAGGAATATTCCACCAGACAGGGGATCACCTTGTCTACAAATAGAGAGAACAGATTGTTTCAGTGTAACTCAGAGGAGGGAGAAGTACTCTGAATCCTTTCACTGAGAAGACTTTTTGAGGAGAGAGGTGTTCTCATGAAAAAGGGGATCCCGGTTCTTGTGACTCCAAGCAGCTATGCAACAGACCGGACTTTTGGGGAAAATCTATTTTATTATCTAGGGAAGGTAGCTATTGATAAGTGTAGAGCCAGGCTTGCATTTTATGATTCTGTTTGGTGTTGTTACCAGTTGTTTCCATCAATCTCTGTCACTTCTAGTTAAAGCTTAACTCTCTCTTAAATAAACATACTTTTGCTGTATTATAAGTGCTCACAAGTGCTGTGTGGGTTACAGGAGCAGTAGTTTAAGATATAACTGGTAAACTGAGGCACACTGCACCTTTAAGGGCAGAGAATCAGGGCTGGCCTTAGCATGAGGCAAACTGAGGAGTAATGGTCTCAAGTTGCAGTGGGGAAGGTTTAGGTTGGATATTAGGAAAAAGGTTTTCACTAGGAGGGTGGTGAAGCACTGGAATGGGTTACCTAGGGAGGTGGTGGAATCTTCTTCCTTGGAGGCTTTTAAGGTCAGGCTTGACAGAGCCCTGGTCGGGATGATTTAGTTGGGGATTGGTCCTGCTTTGAGCAGGGAGTTGGACTAGATGACCTCCTGAGGTTCCTTCCAACCCTGATATTCTGTGATTCTATGATTCTATGACCCAGAGTGTAGAAAATTGTGTCTGCTGCTGGTGCATATGTATTCTCTCTGCTCTAGATGCACAGAGATGGTGGAGTGCTGTGCTGGAAGAAGGAGGGCACAAAAGATATAACAGGCAGGCAGGAGAAAAGCTGAGACGGAATAACAGAAAGCAGCAGGAACTGCAGGGAGAGAGAGGAGGAGGAGCTTCTTATGTACCTCTCTAGCACCCCCAGGAGCCTGGACTGATTAACACCAACTTCTCAGGGAGCTTCCTGTTTACTGGTTCTTCCCTGAACCTACTTGAGGAGAACAGGCAGTCAACTGAAGTAGTAGGAGCCAGTTAGGCCCTTAAGACACTGATATCTTCCCTCACTCAGCAACAGAGGGTCCTGTGGCACCTTTGAGANTTGAAATCGCGCATGTTAAATGCCCGCAAGATGCGACAGACCTGTATCGTCAAAAAAAAAAGATAGATCCTATCAAATTAACTATTTTCCATAAGCCCAAATTTTTCATTAATTACATTACCCTCTTTTATTCTTTATTAATCAACTCGCATATCAGCCACTCCATAATCTTGCCCGGGATCGATGTCAGGCCGACAGGCCTACAATTACTGAGGGCATCCAGTTCACCCTTTTTAAAAATTGGTACAACATTAGCTTTCTTCTAGTTTTCTAGAATTTCCCCAGTGCTCCAAGACTTACTGAAAAACATCATCAACAGTCCAGCAAGCTCCTCGGCCAGCTCTTTTAAAATTATTGGATGCAATTTGTCTGGACCCGCTGATTTTAAAATGTCTAATTTTAGTAGCTTCTGTTTAACATTCTCCGTAGATAGTAGTGGAATGGAAAGTGCTATTATCACCACCAGGGAGTGATTACCCACTCAGACTTCAAACAGCTGGCTAATCAAAGCTCCAAGGGCTTACTCCGGGGCCCACAAGCCCGCTACACAGCCCATACACACAACAACAACCAACCAACCCACAGATTAACCAAATCACCACTCACCAAGGCCTGCTACCTCCAGGTACAGAGACTGCAGCTGGAGCTACTCCAAACCTCTCCTGTTAGCTGCCTCTCTTCCAGTTCTCCATCACAGACAATTTTAAAATCATGATTGGATGTTTTTCTAAAAGATCTGCTTTAGGAATTATTTTGGGGCAGTTCCATAGCCTGTGTTATATAGGAAGGCAGACTAGATGATTACAGTGGTCCCTTCTGGCCTTGGAATGTATGAATTTCCAGTATATCTTTGCAGGAACCCAATCTCCGCTTTGACATGCATCATGCCCATAGCAATCCAGTTCTTCACATGCTTCCATCCCAGTTAAAGGGAGCACTTTTACATTTCCTTTATTTGATGAATCTCCAAAGAAGGGACCGGGCTGGCGACCCTTCCACTACTTAGATCCTTCTATCCTCTTCCTATTGTGGGGAGACACTCAGGGCCAGATTTTCAAAAGACCTCAGTAGCTGGCAACTCCCAATGAAAATTCAGCCCATAAGGACCTGCTGCAGAAGTGTCTCCAGCCGCTGAAGTGGAGCAGCTTCCGGGGAATGCTTCTGCAGTTGCTCAATATTCCCAGGGGAAAGTTTCCCCCTTCTACACTCCCTCTGCTCATTTGTCCACCACCCAGACCAGCTATGCGGCCTCTGAACAGTGCTGAAGATTTACCCTTAAAAACACAATCGGGGTTTTACCAAGAGAAGGACAAAATGAAAATGTCTTTTGTCTATATTTTAGCTTCTCCTTTGACCAGCTGGTCTTGTTTGGAGATTTGGTTTTCTTTAATGCTGAAATATACTCTTATGATAATAGAATAAAACACCCTTGTTTTAGGAACATTAGAGGGGTTTTTTGTATTGGGATTTTTTTTGTGCACTGTATTTTACCTAATGGAAAAAACACATTTGTTAAAGTCCATTAAACCCTTCTCCAAATTTCCATCCCAAAAATAAACAAACACGTATATGTAGCTTGCTGCTCTGTGTGTGCATTTGTTTTCATTCTTTAAAATACGAAGGTGAGAATACAGCAATTAAAATCAGTCTACATCTGTCTTTCGCCATTTAATGAACAATATGCAATCAGAGATCAATGCAAGCAGCCTAGAGAGTGACTGTCTGCTCATATTTGGAGGTAATCAGCATTAATTGGATGGCTGACCGCATTTCAGGGGCAGGGGAATGCTTTCTGATTGCAGGTCTTTGACATAATTGTGGAACAACATGCCTCTAGGGGGATATTTCCTAACCCCTGTCAGTTATTAGATGGCTTATTCCCAGAAGCATTGGGATTTATATCCCGCATATTAAAAGCACAGTAACTTAGTGGTTTTGGAGGTTCTCATTATCCACATAAACGTCTAAAGTTTTTTGGGGTCTTTCTAATATCTTGGCCTCAATGACATCTTGTGGCAGTGAGTTCCACATGTAAATTATATGATGGGTGATGGTGGGGAGAAATATACTTTTGTCACTTTTATATCTGTTGCGGCCTATTTATTATTCTTATGGGAAAGGGGGATGAAGACTGCCTGATGTACCTTCTCTGCACCACTGGCTATTTTATAGGAATCCTTCTTGTCCCCATTTGTCCTGTCTAAACAGTCCTACTCTTGTAAAACTTGCCTCATATGAAAACTCTCTAGGCCTCTAGTAATTTTCTTTGCCTGGTCCGGATACTTCCTTTTGCTGCTGTCTTTTGAGATGGGGTGGTCAGAACTGAACACGGTATTCCATCTGGAGGCTGATACTGTTGACTTATATAAATGCATTCTAATATTTTCAGGACTATTGAATTACTCAAGATGGCAGGTTCTGTGACACAGGCTCTGCTGGTAAGAAACCAAAAAAAATAGACTAGAATAATTAATAATGCTTTACATTTAGGGGACAGATCCCCAGTGGGTGAAAACCAGCCTAGCTCAATCACAGGAGACAGGACAAAATACACTCTGCTGAGCTGTTCCAATTTGCACCAGCTGAGGATCTGGCGCAGGGGTTATATCCTTTGAGATGTTTGGCTATAGAAAGTACTTTACACAGGGACTAGCCCTCTGTCACAAGATTCACCACTTACCTCTGGGGCGCCTCAGTGGGGCTCGTCTGGGGATTAGCTCTTGGCCAGTCTGACATCCCCTCTGGTGGCTCACCCCATGCCCTCTCTTCCTTTCTAGACTCAATTTCCCCCTCTTCATGGCTTGGCCTTCTGGGCAGGTCACGATAGTCCTCCCCTTCCAGGGTATCAAAACCCTATTCGTCCAATACCCTGCCCAGACTGTGCCATTTCCCCAGTGGCTAGTAGGGGAACCCAGGGCTGTCCTCTATGACGGGTTCCAGCCCAGGGAACCTATTACTAGCAACCACAGTCTATGCAATCCCAGGTCCTGTTACTGTTTCCCTAAGCACCCTCCTACCTTTCTTCTTCTCTTGTTCTGACCCACCTCTGGAGCTTTCTTGGCTCCTCCACCTGTCTAGGGTGACCAGATGTCCCGATTTTATAGGGGCAGTCCCAATATTTGGGGCTTTTTCTTAGGCTACATCTACACTACAGGGGGGAGTCGATTTAAGATACGCAAATTCAGCTACGTGAATAGCGTAGCTGAATTCGACGTATCGCAGCCGACTTACCCCGCTGTGAGGACCGCGGCAAAATCGACCTCCGCGGCTTCCCATCGACGGCGCTTACTCCCACCTCCGCTGGTGGAGTAAGAACGTCGATTCGGGGATCGATTGTCGCGTCCCGACGGGACGCGATAAATCGATCCCCGAGAGGTCGATTTCTACCCGCCGATTCAGGCGGGCAGTGTAGACCTAGCCTTATATAGGCTCCTATTACCCCCACCGCCTGTCCTGATTTTCCACACTTGCTATCTGGTCAGCCTAACCCTCTCTCAGGTTCTTGCCAGAGACTGTATTCCCAGGCAGGGTCCCAGCACTCACTCCTTCTTGTTCTTTTTTTTTTTACCAGCTCTCCTCTCTAGAGAGTGACCACAGAGTGTTTTCCTGCCATACCCTCTTGCTAGCCACTTCCAGGCTTTATACCAGCTCAGCCTGCCCTGCTTCATCATAGCTTATCTGCCCTTTCTCTCCTCCAGGTGAAGCCTGTAACGAGTTAATTGGCTCTTTTTACTTACTCACCCCATCACACACACCCTCTGGAGAGGGGAAACTGAGGCACGGAGCGCTGAAGTGACTTGCCCCAGGTCACCTAGGAAATCTGCAACCGAGTTGGGAATCAAACTCAGATTTTCTGATTCCCAACCTCTTGCTTTTTAACCAGTCTCACACTTGCTCCCTCCAGATATCTGAGCAGGACTGTCTCTAAACAGAATGCTCTGTGCAGTGTTGCAGTGCATTACAGTTACTCTTTAAGGAGAGAACCTCTCTCTCTTTGCCTATTTCAGAACAGGAGGAAGTTCCACATACAATAACATGAGCTGGAGGCTGAGAAATATTAAAGTAAGAACTGGGGGAGTTGTGGACATTATTTTTGCCTTGTTGTTTTTCACGTGCCTGTCCCCTTCGGCAGTTCTCTTCCCTCCTCTGGCAAATTAAAAAATGTTGAGGTTTCATTTTCAGAGTGTTTTTAAATTGTTTTTTAGATGGCTTTCAAGTCACTTTCTGTCCCGCTGCTGATATAACCCAGATATTCCCATTTCTTACCAGGTGTGAAAGAATGCTATGCAGCTGAGGTAAACGTCTGCATTCGGGGCAGATCATCAGTAATCTGATTTCTGAGGATTGCGGAGCAGAAACGTTCCAAGAGCCCTCGAGTGGGAAGTCCTGTCTCCTGGGGTTGTACCTGTTTTGCGAAGCAGTACACTGAGGCACTGAAAAGTTGGATGATGGACCTGAGGCACAAAGAGAGTGAGGCCCAGATCCTCAAAGGCATTTCAGCACCTAACTCCCTTTGTGGATCTGGGCCTATGTGACTCACCCGAAGTTACACAGAAGCAGAGCAGGAAGCCCCACCCAAATCTCCCAAGTCCATGTTCTAACCACTGGACTATGCTTCCTCTCTCTGCCTCCCTTGCCTCATTATACTGCGTATGGACATGATCCTGCAAACCCTTACTCCTGTGAGCCAATGGGACTGAGTCCGGGTTTGCAGGATCAGGATGCATATACCTGAGAACAGCACGGTCCTGTACAGGAGTTGGTGAGGAGCACCAAGGATCAGCCCCAAAGGCATTGCACCACTAGCACATGATTGAGTAGGCTGGGGGTCGGGAGGGACTTTGTTTTTGTTCCGTGTTTGGACCACGCCTAGCACAAGGGGGTCCTGGCATATGACCTGGGCTCCTAGGCACTAACTTCTTACAAATGCATTAATAATGTTTTCACAATCCCATGCTTTCTGCCCCCTTCTTTGTCACCTATAAGGATCAGGAAAGGAATCTTCTCCCCCCATCCCCCATGTATTCTGGGTTTGTTTTTTTCTCCTTCCTCTGAGGCATCAGAGATGGCCACAACTGGAGATGGGACGCTGGACGGGGTGAGCTGGTAGTCTGAGGGGGTGCAGATGTCTGTCTATCTCTCGGGTGCTTGGCTGGCTGCCTTGCTTACATGCACAGGGCAAACTGATTGCCATTTGTGGGGGTCAGAAAGGAATTTTCACCCAGGTCAGATTGGCAGCAGCCTTGGCGGGGGCAGAGGGGAGTTCACCTTCCTCTACAGTGTGGGGCACTCGTCGCTCATCTGAGTATCTCTCACTGCCATTGCAAGTGCCTTGGCACCTCAGTCCCTCCTGTTCTCTCCCAGAGCACACAATAGTTTACTCTCCTGAGGGCTATAATACTGTGGTCTAATTCTGGTGTTGCGCTTGCTATGGGGGTGGCGTCAGTGGCCTGTGCTATACAGGAGGTCACACGAGATGATCTGGGGGTCCCTCTGGCCTTTAGCTCTCTGACTCCTTGCCCTGCACTAGCCTCACTCCAGCCTCATCACTGGCCTGATCCAGCCTTGCCTCTGCTTCCTGATCCAACCCCCTCCCCCGAAACCCTCAGACTCTATCTGGTTTCGACCTTTGGCATGTATCGGGACTAAGGTTACCACCTGGCTGGTATCTGACTGGCCTGGCTAGGATTCTTATGGATTTGCTAGTTGCCAAAAAAATTTAATCTGCAAGATTTTTTTTTTACGTGGGCCTAAAGCAGGGGTCAGCAACCTTTCAGAAGTGGTGTGTCGAGTCTTCATTTATTCACTCTCATTTAAGGTTTGACGTGCCAGTAATACATTTTAACGTTTTTAGAAGATCTCTTTCTCTAAGTTTATAATATATAACTAAACTATTGTTGTGTGTAAAGTAAATAAGGTTTTTAAAATGTTTAAGACGCTTCATTTAAAATTAAAGTAAAATGTAGAACCCCCCAGACCGGTGGCCAGGACTCGGACAGTTTGAATGCCACTGAAAATCAGCTCGCCTGCCGTCTCGCACATCTCCTCACTGTCGTGTGAACTCAAAACCTCTCTCACAACCACACCTGGGGCACTTGCGTGTTGGTGGGCAGACAACTGCTGTATTTTCCCACAGGGATGGGTAAGTGATGCAAAGCCAGGCTAAATTTGATGTGGCAGAATAGATCAGAAATGTCTATAAATATTCACCTTTTGTATATAGTTTCTTCTTCACAACAGATTCCCTCTTATTAAAAACATGAGGTGAAAGTTTTACGGCGTTATAGTTAGAGTAGTCAAATGTTTTCAAACAAATTTGCTTTCATTGAAAAATAGCATATTTGAAAACAAATCTTTGCAAAGACATTTTGGTTCTGTGATGGAGTCTACAACTCTCCCTTCCCCTCTCCCCTGCCCACCACACACACAAAACACAGGTACACAGGTAGGAAGGGGTGGATAAATGTCAGTGATGGAGATACACACACACACACACACACACACACACACACAGCTGCTGTAGCTAATGAGGGCAAATCCAAATATAAGGCGAGAGGAACAGGATGAGAAAGGGGCAAAAGAACTTGAGAATTCAAAGGAGCAACTACTCTCTCCCAGATGAGCTAGCACCACGTTGGCTCTGAGAGACTTATAATGTCCTGAAAGTACAAGGGGGTAACTGGAGATAGGAGCCCTGAGGACCAAAGGCTTTTTGACTCATTTATGTTATGTTTATGGACGTTTCCGTTGATCAGATTTAAGCCACTGCTGCTTGGATCCAGGACTGATCTAGGCCACTTGAATTGGGACTTTGCACAAGGCAGTCTGTCACTGCTGACAGGTTCTGATGAAATATTTTGGTTATACAAAAACTTTAAAAAAAATGTGTGCTGTTTTTGCAAAAATGCAGGTGTTTTTTTTTTAATGAATATTTTTTGTTTGTCACTGTGCAGCTTTTGACTGGGTACTGGTGTTGTCGTGTTTTCCTGACTGATTGGCTAAGTGTGTATATAAATGCTTGATACACTCATTCCAGTTCAGTCCCACATAGGGGTCCCTGTTTGTAAAGGAGGACACTTACTTCTTGAGTGCCTCCTTGCAGCTGGGTGTGGTATTGTGGATCTTTCTCCACTCCTGGCACCTCTGTAGGTTGCTAGTCAACCTTTGTGGGTCTTCAGTGGTTTGGCCCTCCAGCCAAGTCACAAAGTCTGAATGAACCCCTTTCAGGATATTAGAAACCAATAAATAGTCTTTGCCTTCATTAGGCCCTACTTCAGCCCTGGCTCTGGGCCCTTTAAATTCAGCCCCTGTTCAGGCTCCCAAATAAACCCAGTCTCCTCCTTGGGGTTTATTCCACTTTACCTGTGGTATTGGGGAACCCGGCCCCACCCACTTTCCCGGATCCCAGCCCAGGGATCCTATACACAGCAGCCACGTAGTGCTCAACTTCAATCCTTTGCTGCTATTTCCCTGGTCCTCTTCCTACAGGGTCCTTTTACATCCCCCCCTGTTTCGGGGCCAGTGTCGTCAGGTTCTTCTCTCTCTGCAGTCCCAGCTATATAAGTTCAGCCAGCCATAAACTCTGTTTGATTGTCAAGCTCCTTTGGCCAGAGAGGAGCATCTTTCTTCACTCCTCTGGTCCCAGTCAGGAGCTGAACAGTTAAGGTCAGCCAGCTTTTTTTATCTTAGCCAACAGGGCCCTGCTAGCCCTCCTTGGAGGACCAGATCTCTGTAATTTCCAAAATGGCTGCTCTGGAGAGTTCTCTCTCGGCAATCTTGGAGGACCCACCTTCACTGCTATTTTCCTCCATCTGGTTGCTTCCTGAGATGGCGTGTAATAGGACCCAGGGGCCTCCTGTAGGGAGCCACCTGGTCATACTGTGGTTTGGAAAATTTTAGGTAACCATGGAAAAAATGTAAAATATATACATTTCCAAAACTTCAAACTAGAAATGTTTTTGAAATTTTTCACAAATGAAAAGGAAAAATTCCAACCAACTCTAGTTATAGCCTTTCTCCATAAGTCTAGATTATTTATTTAACTATATGCAGCTTTCCCTTCAGGCTCCACATCAATACATACGATGTGTGTGTGTGTATAAGGTAAGCCGGTTTAATTGAGAATTTTAGAGGGCAAGCAAATTGCATTTCTCTGCTGAATTTTAAGAGTATATTTGTCCTGCCAAAAAATCATTCTTTAAATGCCTCCAAATGGGAAATCATGTTTAGCCTTTATGAGACGTGCCATTACTAACCATAGGCTCTGAAAATAACAGCCTTTGCTACAGATATCTGCTCATGTGACATCTATAATTTATAGTACTTGTAAATATAAACAAACCTAATGCCAGGTTTAGGTTTCCAAAGGGCCTGGGAATGGAATATGCTTTAAAAATGATCATTGACCAAGAATCACAGACTAATCTGTTTAAAGGATAAGCCTGCTGCTTGATTCTGCAAACACTTAGTCACGTGAATAGCTGTGTTGGACTCGGTGAGTTTACATGCACAAGTAAGCGTTGGCAGAATCATGCCCTTCCATTTTGTTTTTTTGTTTTTTGTTTAATTTTGCACAGAGCTGTCTAGATGGGTGTGAATAGCTCTAACTGCGTCTGATTTTTTATTTTGTTCTTGCGAGTCAAAATATTACAGGACTTGGGACGTTAGCACATCTGTTATCTTGTTTTCCAAACATTGTAATCATTACAGAATAGAAAAGAGATCAGATGTCCCAAAATTAACTCAAATACCTTTTCCTGTGTTGGTTTCTTTGCTGATGCTAAAATCTTTTGCGCTCTTATTTAACCCTGCAACGCGTTGTGGCCTATTGGCATTGCATGAGCATATCTTACATTGCCATGATAATAGTAAGACTGCATTCCACCTGCTTTAAGCTGATCCCGCTGAATTACCTGGTTTAAGCGAGAGACGGGAGTCCTAACAAGCTTGCTCGGTTTTTACTCGCTTATATAGTGCCATAAGTTTTACGGGCATACAGCAAGCTATAGTCCTTACCTGAAATAGCTCTGTTTAAGATATGTAAATGTGGCATAGGCCTTACATTGGTTTGGGGACCTGTTGCACCCGTACAGGAGAGTTTTGCAGGAAATAAGAGTTTCCCAACAATAAACAAGACAAGACCGGAAATCTCCAGGAAGGATGGCAGCCTAATTTAATATAGGAACAAAGTACTAGAAGGGTCCTCCTGAGTCGTCCAGTCTAGACTCCAGCTATTTGAAGGCAATCCCATGGTATCATCCTGTTCATAAACTTATCAAGCTAAACTAATTAGGTTGGTTGTCCCACACTATTCTTCTTGGAAGACTGTTCCAGAACTTCACTCCTCTGATGGTTAGAAACCTTCTACTTTCCAGCCTGAATATATTCACAGACAGTTTATACCCATTTGTTCTCGTGCCAACATTACCTGTTAGCTTAAATAGCTCTTATCTCTCCATTGTGTTTACCCCCAATATATTTATAGGGGGAAATCATATCTCCTCTCAGCCTTCTTTTTTCTAGGCTAAACAAACCAAGCTCTTCTGGTCTCCTAACAAAAACTACTAGTGTATTGGCTAGTGGCTGAATAGTGTAAAAGCCTCTTATCTAACAGTGAGCAGAATTAGAATATAGAATATAATAGAATCATAGAATATTAGGGTTGGAAGAGACCTCAGGAGGTCATCTAGTCCAATCCCCTGCTCAAAGCAGGATCAACACCAACTAAATCATCCCAGCCAGGGCTTTGTCAAGCCGGGCCTTAAAAACCTCTAAGGATGAAGATTCCACCATTTATTAAAGACCAACTTTCACTTTCTGCAGACTAAATAAGCCCAGTTCCCTCAGCCTCTCCTCATAAGTGATGTGCCTCAGCCCTCTAGTCGTTTTCATTGCCCTCCGCTGGACTCGCTCCAATTTGCCCACATCCTTTCTGTAGTGGGGGGCCCAAAACTGGATGCAATTCTCTAGATGTGTCCTCACCAGTGCTGAATAGAGGGGAATAATCACTTGCCTCCATCTGCTGGCAATGCTTCTACTAATACAGCCCAATATGCCGTTGGCCTTCTTGGCAACAAGGGCACACTGCTGACTCATATCCAGCTTCTCGTCCACTGTAATCCCCAGGTCCTTTTCTGCAAAACTGTCGCTTAGCCAGTCAGTCCCCGGCCTGTAGAAGTGCATGGGATTCTTCCATCCCAAGTGCAGGACTCTGCACTTGTCCTTGTTGAACCTCATCAGATTTCTTTTGGCCCAATCTTCCAATTTATCTGGGTCACTCTGGACCCTATCCCTACCCTCCAGCATATCTACCTCTCCTCTCAGCTTAGTGTCATCCATCAACTTGCTAAGGGTGCAATCCATCCCATCATCCAGATCATTAATAAAGATGTTGAACAAAACTTGTCCCAAGACCGACCCCTGGGGCACTCCATTTGATACCAGCTGCCAACAAGACATTGAGCTGTTGGTCATTACACATTGAGCCCAGCGATCTAGACAGCTTTCTAGCACTTTATACGCCAGCCGTCCAATCAATACTTCTTTAAAGTGCTGGCAAGAATACTGTGGGAGATCATATCAAAAGCCTAGCTAAAGTCAAGGTATATCACATCCACCGCTTTCCCCATATCCACAGAGCCAGTTAGCTCATCATAAAAGGCAATCAGATTGGTCATGCATGACTTGCCCTTAGTGAATCTATGTTGACTGTTCCTGATCACCTTCTTCTCCTCCAAGTGCTTCAAAATGGATTCTTTGAAGACGTGCTCCATGATTTTTCCGGGGACTGAGGTGAGGCTGACTGGTCTGTAGTTCCCGGGATTTTCCTTGTTCCCGTTTTTAAAGATGGGCACTGTTTGCCTTTTTTCCAATCATCCGGGACCTCCCCCGATCGCCACGAGTTTTCAAAGATAATGGCCAATGGCTCTGCAATCACATCAGCCAACTCCCTCAGCATCTTTGGATGCTTTGCATCTAGCCCCATGGACTTGTGCATATACAGCTTTTCTAAATAGTCCTTAACCTGTTCTTTCACCACTGAGGGCTGCTCACCTCCTCCCCATACTGTGCTGCCCAGTGCAGCAGTCTGGGAGCTGACCGTGTCTGTGAATACTGAGACAAAAAATGCATTGAGTACGTCAGCTTTTTCCACATCATCAGTCACTAGGTTGCCTTCCCCATTCAGTAAGGGTCCCACACTTTCCCTGACCACCTTCTTGTTGTTAACATACCTGTAGAAACCCTTCTTGTCACCCTTCACATCCCTTATTAGCTGCAACTCCAATTGTGCTTTGGCCTTCCAGATTACACCCCTGCGTGCTCAAGCAATATTTTTATACTCCTACTTAGTCATCTGTCCAAGTTTCCACTTCTTGTAAGCTTCCTGTTTCTGGTCAGGCTCACCGAAGATTTCTCTGTTAAGCCAAGCTGGTCACCTGCCATATTTGCTATTCTTTCTGCATATCAGGATGGTTTGTTCCTGCACCCTCAATAAGGATTCTTTAAAATACAGCCAGCTCTCCTGGACTTCTTTCCCCCTCATGTTATTCTCCCAGGGGATCCTGCCCATCAGTTCCCTAAGGGAGTCAAAGTTTGCTTTTCTGAAGTCCAGGGTCTGTATTCTGCTGCTCTCCTTTCTTTCTTTTGTCAGTTTCCTGAACTCAACCATCTCATGGTAACTGCTGCCCAGGTTGCCACCCGCTGCTACTTCCCCTACCAATTCTTCCCTGTTTGTGAGCAGCAGGTCAAGAGGAGCACAGCCTCTAGTTGGTTCCTCCAGCACTTGCACCAGGAAGTTGTCCCCAACGCTCTCCAGTAACTTCCTGGATTGTCTGTGCATTGCTGTATCACTCTCCCAGCAGATGTCAAGGTGATTAAAGTCCCCCATGAGAACCAGGGCCTGTGATCTGGAAACTTCTGTTAGTTGTCCCAAGAAAGCCTCATCTACCTCATTCTCCTGGTCTGGTGGTCTGTAGAAGATGCCCACCATGACATCACCCTTTTTGCTCTTGCCTCTAAACTTAACCCAAAGACTCTCAACAGGCTTTTCTCCAGTTTCATACTGGCGCTCTGAGCAATCATACTGCTCTCTTACATACAGTGCAACTCCTCCAACTTTTCTCCCCTGCCTGTCCTTCCTGAACAGTTTATACCATCCATGACAATGCTCCAGTCATGTGAGTTACCCCATCAAGTCTCTGTTAGTCCAATCACATCATAGTTCCTTGACTGTGCCATGACTTCAATTCTTCCTGCTTGTTTCCCAGGCTTCTTGCGTTCGTGTACAGGCACCTAAGATAACTAGCCGATTGCCCTTCTTTCTCAGTATGAATCAGGAGGCCTCCCCTGTTGCACCCTCCTCCTGGTATCCCACTTCCCCACTTACCTAGTTTAAAGCCCTCCTCACTAGGTTAGCAAGCCTGTCTGCAAAGATGCTCTTCCCTCTGTTCATTAGATGGATCCCATCTCTTCCTAGCAATCCTTCTTCATGGAACAACATCCCCTAGTTGAAGAATCCAAAGCTTCTCTCCGACACCACCTGTGCAACCCGGCATTTACTTCTACAATTCGATGGTCCCTACCTGGGCCTTTTCCTTCAACAGGAAGGATGGATGAGAACACGACTTGTGCCTCAAACTCCTATATCCTTCTTCCCAGAGCTACATAACCTGCAGTGACCTGCTGAAGGTTATTCTTGGCGGTATCATTGGTGTCCACGTGGAGAAGTTGGAAGGGGTAGCGGTCCGAGGTCTTGATCAGGCTCGGCAGACACTCCGTCACATCCTGAATTCTAGCTCCAGGCAAGCAGCACACTTCTCAAATCTCCCAGTCTGATCAGCAGACAGATGACTCCATCCCCTTAGGAGGGAGTCATCGACCACCATTACCCATCTCCTCCTCTTGGGAGTGGTGGTCATAGAATGCCCCCAACCCTAGGACAATGCATCCCATGCTTTCCGGGCAATGGGGTCTCCTTCTGATCCCTTCCTTCAGATGACTCTTCCAAATCATTCGCCGCCGTAGTACCTGTGCAGAGCCTGAAAACAGTTTCTTACCTACATGGGTTCTCCTCTTTCTTCTTCTGGAGGTCACATGCTGACAATTTTCTTCCCCGTTTTGCACTGCCTTCTCTGATTCTTCAGCATGCTGTGTCTGCAGTACCAAACAGTGACTTCTATCCAGTAAGTCTTCGTTTTCTCTGATGCAACGCAGGGTTGATACTTGGGTCTCTAGTACTTTAACCTTGTCTTCCAATATGGAGACAAAGTCGCTTCTATCCTCTGGGAGAAAGACAAACATGGCACATCCTATGCAGGTGACAACAGCTGATCGCTCACTCTCCATCTTGTCTTCCTTCTAAGAGCCTCTTCACATGTTGTATTTACCGCTCACAGAAGCCTGAAAGGCAAAAAAAACTCTGTGAGAACTCCTCCCAGGCAAACTTCCTCTGTTTTGCTTCTCTCCCTCTGTTCACAGCTCACTCCGTTTGCAACTGGCTGCTTTATTTTTTTTAAATAAGGCTGCTGGCTCAAAGCAGTTGCCCTGGCTCAAAGCCTTTCTTCTAATCAACCACTCAAGGCCCACCTGGAACAAGGCACTCCTAATTCACACTTTTCGAACAAACACACGGTCCCTGAAACTAGCACAAATCAAACAAATGGTCATAGCAGGCAGCCACTCCGATATTCACCCCACCAGCTCACAACACAGCCCCCAATGCAGCACTCACCGTAGCTCCTCTCGGACGGTTCCCAGGCAAACTCCTGCTGTTTTTCTCCTCTGGAGCTTGAATCGATCTTTTAAGTATCCTGGGATGAGGCCATGGAGCACCTGGAAGAGGAGGAACGACACCTTGAACCAGATTCAAACTTCTATGAGAAGCTAGTGTAGCGAGCGGAGGCCAGAATGCTCAGAGTAGCCTGTTTGGCTGAGCAGAGCTGGAGTTCCCTGAGCGCTGAAGGCTACACCCAGGTATTTTGCATTGCTGTAGTCCAGACAGGAAGTAACTAAGGTATGGATAACTGAGGCCAGGCCACTATCTTCCAGGATAGGATGGAGTCTACTAGCCAGCTGGAGATGGTAGATTATTTTCTCTCCTAATTTGGCACTGGTGCAACTGCTGCTGGAATACTGTGTCCAGTTCTGGTGCCCACAATTCAAGAAGGATGTTGATAAATTGAAGAGGATTCAGAGGAGAGCCCTGAGAATGACTAAAGGATTAGAAATCCTGCTTCATATTGATAGACTCCAGGGAGCTCTGTCTATTTAGCTTTACGAAGAGAAGGTTAAGGGGTAACTTGATTAGTCTAGAACTACCCACATGGGGAACAAATATTTAATAATGGGCTCTTCAATCTAGCAGAGAAAAGCATAACACAATCTAATGGCTGAAGCTAGTTAAATCCATACTGGAAATAAGGCGTACGTTTTCATCTGAGAGGGTAATTAAATATTGGGACAATTTACCAAGGGTTGTGGTGGATTCTCCATTACGGATGGTTTTTAAATCAAGATTAGATGTTCTTCAGAAAGATCTGCTCTAGCAATTATTTTGAGGAAGTTCTATGCTCTGTGTTCTACAAGAGGTCAGATCCCAATGGTCTCTTCTGGCCTTGGACTACTAAAGTGTTATTTGTGGATGCTGCTATGTGAGCATTTAGTGTCGATGATTAATCCCAGAGCACGCCTAGACTACAGTGGGCGTGTGTCTCCAACCAAAGAAGACTGAACTGTGGCTGCAAGCTCTTCAAAATACTTTCCTCTGCTCACCAACATCTGTCTTGCTTGAGTTCAGTCGCAGCCAGCTGTTCTGCATCCATGAACTGATATTGTTCAAGGACTAGACCAAACTAGTGGTAGTTGTGAGATTGTGTATGGCGAAGGGTAGGTTGAGCTGTCTATCATCAGCATATTGGTGGCACTTGAATCCAAGTCATCTCTCTAGTTCACCTTGTGGTGATGTAGATGTAGATGTCAAAAGGACCAGAGAAAGAATTGATCCTTGTGGAACCCCACAAGTCAGGAGTCTAGTGATGGAGGTGTAGTTTCCCATCCCTTCCCGTATGGGTTCGTTGCTCCAGGAAGGGCCCTTTAGACTTGAAATGGGATCATAACACCTGTCACCTTTGTGGGAATTTTCTCCATGTTGAAATCCAATTCCTAATGACCCTCCTCCTTTCAATGTAAACTCCTACCTATTTTCGGATCCTCATGCCCCCCATTCTGTATGGTAAGGGACTGTGGTAGGGTGTTGTGTGTTAGGCCCTACACCTTTCATGCTTTCTTTTCCCTACTTGTTCTGCAACTGCTCAAGAACGTTAACCTTCCAGACGCAGGCTCATGTCTCCTTCCTGGCTTGTGGGAGGCAGGGAGAGGAGAGAGGTTGGCAAGGCACACTGGTAGTGGTTCTCTCAGTGGGGTTCATTAACCTTCGGGTTCTCTGTCTTGCCGCCACAATGCCGTTCTTCGTGGGTAATTACTGGAGCGGGGTTATTTTAGGAGATGACCTTTTAAACATTTCCCAAAGGCACTTGGAGCTTGGGCTGGGCTCTCCTTTGTTTCCTGTCATACACATTTAAATAAATAAAGACCAATTCCCCCAGCCAAAGCCAGTCAGGTCAGCACCCTAAACCCAGCTTGTCTTTATTCTCTGCCTTCAACGCCTCAGGGCTAGGGGAGGGAGTAGGGCCACCCTTCCAGCAGTGCTGCACCATCGATTGGATCTGGATCTCTCCCTGTACATCTCCTCTTGAGCCAGTTTTATCTCTTCAGCTTGCACATGAACGTGTCTCTTTCATTTATCCCGGACTGTCTCTGAGATGCATGTTGTAACACAGGCTAGAGGAAGGAAGAACACTATAATCTATATAACTTGACAATAGCCAGGCAGCTGAGGCCACGGCCCATTAAGCTGGCTAATATTGTCTCATTGTTTGCTTGTTCACCCCGATCTGTCTTCGGGACAGGCACTGACTTTTTTGTTTTGTGTTTGTTCACCACCTAGAGCAGTGGGGTCTTGATCAATGATCAGGACTCCCGCTTGCTACCACAGGAAGCATACCATAACCTAATACAAATCAATATAGACGTCAATGATGAGCAAGCCAGGAAGGATTGGCAGATGCAGGATCGTTTGGATAAACCTCTCAGTATTTGTCACACCTGGCGAAGCACCTCGACACCAGCTAAATGTGCCCCAGGAAGCAAAACTTTGGCTCCCGCTGTCCTCACTAAGCAGCCATCATTGCCATTCACTATCATTAGGTTAAACTGGTTCCTGGGGATATGTTCCCAGTGAGTGAATTTCCCAACTGAGTATATTCTAGTTAACCAAAGCCTGCTGTATTGACAACGTAACTTGGAAGGACATGAGCCTTGTTCTAGAAAATGGTTGAGCAAGTGGAATCCTCCCTCCGAGCTTGGGTGGTTCATTAAACATTTGGTAAAATGAGTGAATCATGCGAGCGCTACATCATTCCTTGTCCAAACTTCCCTCTTTGCCAGCTGCCTGTAGATCAGTATCTCTTACTGTTTTTTTTATTTCCTGAGAATTTTACTAACATCAGAGCTGATTTAAAACCCCTTCACACTTGTTTCTACTGGTGAATTCACTCTGTCTTATACTCTAGCTACGAATACCTAAACTAGGATTTGAGCAAGATATACCACGACATTCATACCACGTCAGCCTCACTTTTCCAGACAAGGATAAAGATAAGGTATAAAGACAGATGTATGGTTTGATCCAATTCCCATTGAAGTCTTTCAGCTAATGTTAAAGGCAGTTGGTTTGGCCCTTTAAAGCAGTGGTTCTCAACCAGGGAAACTAGGTTAATATCTAGATGAGTTGATGTTCCCCATGGAAGACCTCTGTGTACCCTTTAAAGCAGTGGTTCTCAACCAGGGAAACTAGTCTAATATCTAGATGAGTTGATGTTCCCCATGGAAGACCTCTGTGTACCCCCAGGGGAATGTACCCCTGGGGGTACACAGAGGTCTTCCATGGGGAACATCAACTCATCTAGATATTAGACTAGTTTCCCTGGTTGAGAACCACTGCTTTA
>NC_048302.1:131419877-131452986 GCF_013100865.1 Trachemys scripta elegans
AAACTAGTCTAATATCTAGATGAGTTGATGTTCCCCATGGAAGACCTCTGTGTACCCCCAGAGGTACATTCCCCTGGGGGTACACAGAGGTCTTCCATGGGGAACATCAACTCATCTAGATATTAGACTAGTTTTACAACAGGCTACATAAAATGCACTAGTGAAGTCAGTACAAACTAAAATTTCATAGAGACAATTACTTGTTTGTGCTGCGCTATATACTATACACTGAAATGTACATGCAATATTTATATTCCAATTGAATTATTTTATAATTGTATGGTAAAAATGAGAAAGTACGCAATTTTTCAGTAAGAGCATGCTGTGACACTTTTGTATTATGTCTGATTTTGTAAGCAAGAAGTTTTTAAGTGAGGTGAAACTTGAGGGGTATGCAAGACAAATCAGATTCCTGAAAGGGGTACAGTAGTCTAGAAAGGGTGAGAGCCACTGTTCTAAAGAAAGAGTCAATACACACAAAGTAACACAACCACAAAGATGTGAACCAGGAATTTCAATGAGGGTTGATTTATTGTAACCTTTGTCGTCCACCACCCCTTTTTTGTTTATTATTGTAAGTTGTGTCATATCTCAGCTTGTAAGTGAGGTGATGTAGTGGAGTAGGCAGCTGATTGGGGCTCAGGACATCGGAGTGGTAATCCTAGTTCTGCCACTGACCTGCTGTGGGACCTTGGGCAAGTCACTTTACCACTGTTTCCCTTCACACCATTTGTCTTGTCTGTTTAGATTATTAGCTCTTTGAGGACTCTATCTCATTATGGTGCAATGCCTACCTCAGTGGTTCTCAAACTTTTGTATTGGTATCCCCTTTCACACAGCAAGCCTCTGATAAGTGTGACCCCCTTATCAATTAAAAAAAATGTTTTTATCTATTTAACACCATTATAAATGCTGGATGAAAAGCGGGGTTTGGGATAGAGGCTGACAGCTCGTGACCCCCATGTAATAACCAGGGCCGGCTCCAGGCACCAGCGCAGGACGTAGGTGCCTGGGGCAGCGAATGGAAAGGGGCGGCAAAGCCGGGTCTTCGGTGGCAATTCGGCAGCTGGTCCCTCAGTCCCTCTCAGAGAAAAGGACCAGCCACTGAACTGCCGCCGAAGAACGAAGCGGCGCAGTAGAGCTGCCACCGAAGTGCCGCCAGTCGCGGCTTTATCTTTTTTTTTTTTCCGCCTCTTGGGGTGGCAAAAAAGCTGGAGCCAGCCCTGGTAATAACCTCACCACCCCCAGTTTGAGAACCCCTGGCCTACCTCAATGAGGTCATTATTTGTGTAGCAACTTCTAGTCGCACTGTAATAATAATGTAAGCCCAATGGCCCAAAGCCCTGGAGAAGACATTCATTGGTGAATAATGAGAAGAGTAGCCCAGAGCTACTTGAGAACTCCAGATCAACAGAGGCTTAACCTGAGGGAGCTCTCTGTTGACACCTGGTGGTGAGCAAAAAGAAAAGACTGACTGGACCTGGTCTCATTTGCATTTCAGTTATGTGACAGTCTGGGACACTGGTTAAAATACAGTTAAATTTTGAGTTTGGGGGCAATACAATTTTATTGTCTCTGTTAGAAACTGCACCAGATATGTTTGGAGTAAAGGGGTCACCCTGTCTGAAACTGCAGTCAGGCCCAATTGGGTAGGGGAGCCTGGACTTGGCTAGAGAAAAGGGGGGAGAGGTTCCCATCTTTTAGGGCAGGGGATATCTCCTTAAGTGATCCTATATGCTACAAATCTCTCTGGACACTTGGTACAGAGGCAGCATTAAGGCAGCACACTGAGCTGAGATAGCTTGTGCTGAAGCCACAGAGAGCGACAGTCTACCTAAGGGATTTTGGTGTGGGCTTCCTTATGCAGCAATCAAAGCTGAAATGACTTCAGCTGGGTTAGGTGATAGAGCCCACACACCAATTCCCTTAGGGGCTGCAGTCTGATCTGCCTGAGTCCTTGGACTCCATCAGCCCTGAACAACAACGTCTGAGTGGAGAGCTGGGGAAGACTATAACAGGGTTCAACAAACTAGATACATTCATGGAGGATAGGTCCATCAATGGCTATTAGCCAGGATGGGCAGGGAGGGTGTCCCTAGCCTCTGTTTGCCAGAAGCTGGGAATGGGTGATGGGATGAATCACTTGATGATTGCCTGTTCTGTTCATTCCCTCTGGGGCTCCTGACATTGGTCACTGTCAGCAAACAGGATATTGGGCTAGATGGACCTTTGGTCTGACCCAGGATGGCCGTTCTTATAAGGAGGGAATTGACTAGAAGGCATCAGCCACTCATAACTCTAAAATGATGCCTGAGGTTAGGACTATTTTTAAGACACCCTATGGGGGCGATAGTCTTACCTAATAAATATTAATTTATTGCCCATCAAAGGTGCCCAGGATGCTATATAGTTTCCTAGGCTTCTGGGTGGGAGCTCTGCCAGTGTTTTAGTTTTCAGAAGGAACCCCCTAAAAAATTGAACCCAGCCCTTTTTGCTGCCAACAATACCTGGCTGAGAGGTTACAACAATAAGTAAGCGGTCAAGGCAGGGACTTTGTTCTACAGAGCAGCAAGCACCTTGCATGCTTGATGTTTTAAATAAAAATAAATAATAAAATCCTTAGCTTGCAGTCTAAATAGACACACACCCATCTCCAGAGGCCTCAATACTTTTAACTGTACTTCACATACAGGGGATTCGTAGGCCTTTTGGAAGAGGAGGAAGCAGTTGAAAGAGGAGAGGATTTAGAGCTGGTATCCTAGATTAGGGAGGAGTTCCAGGCCCAGGGGATTCCCTGTCTGCCATCGGTTTTCCTACATTCTCTTACAATTTCTGGTCATTAATTATTAAACTAGCAAAGATTGGGCACAGGGGATGTGCCAAAGTTTACTTTTATAATCAAACACTCCATGGACAAACTCCTCTTTGTTTGAGCTGTGGACAATTTGATCTCTGAACTAGAGTCATTTGTTCTCTCCTCTCTATTCAAGAAGGGCCTGTTCCAAAGCCCATTGAAGTCAATGGGATCAGGTCCGAAAACATCTTCTTAAGAACATAAGAATGGCTGTACTGGGACAGACCAATGATCCATTTAGCCCGGTATCCTGTTTTCCAATAGGGGCTGGTACCAGATGCTTCAGAAGTCATGAACAGAACATGGTAATTATCAAGTAATCCATCCCCGGTTGTCCAGTCACAGCTTCCGGGCGGCAATCAGAGACTTAGGGACACCCAGAAGAAGGGGTTGCATCCCTGACCATCTTGGCTAAAGCCATTGAGAGACCTATCCTCCATGAACTTCTCTAATTCTTTTTGGAACCCAGTTATACTTTTGGCCTTCACAATATCCCCTGGCAATGAGTTGACAGGTTGACTGAGTGATGTGTGAAGAAATACTTCATTTTGTTTGTTGTAAACCTGCTACCTATTAACATCATTGGGTGCCTCCTAGTTCTTGTGTTATATGAAAGGGCAAATAACACTTCCCTATTCATTTTCTCCATACCACTCATTATTTTATAAACCTTTATCATATCCCCTCTTAGTCATCTGGTTTCTAAACTAAACAGTCCCAGTCTTTTTAATTTCTCCTTATATGGAAGGTGGTCCATAGCCCTTGACTAATAGTTCTGAAAGTATTTACTAGAATTCATCCCACTCTCCTATCCTTTCTTGCTTGTGTTAAGGTTCTCCCATTCAGCTTTGTCAGCCATTGTCAGAATTGTCTGGATTTACAAGGCTAATTGTGCCCTGTATTGAGAACCTAGATTTATTTATCTTGTGCTAGTATTAAGAAGACAACTACCATACAAAGTCGTGTCAGTGCCTGGGTGCTCTTTGGGGTTCCTTGTTTCCCTACCACATTGATAATTATATGCTGAGAATTGAGTGTATTCCCAATAAGACAAAACAGTATTTATTTCCTTCTCTGCCATTCCCATCCAATAAAAACAATTCTTGAACTTTAACTGATTTTTTAAATTACATTATTGATGTTTGTGAAAGCCACATTCTCATTCCGTAGCAAAGCGGTAGTAGAAAGTACTAATCTCTAATCACAATAATTTCCAGGACACTGAAAAACTGTTGTCAAAATGTGGGATTCACTGGCTGCTAAAACACCTGTCCTGGATTATGGTAATTCTGATTGCTATGCCAATACAAGCTGTGATCAACACAACACTAAACTAGGAATCGGGCAGTATGCAGATGCCAACTTCAGAAGGTCCCATAGCTTCTCAGTCTAGAAGGCCTCCTACAAACTTCCTATCCAAAACTCAAGATTTTATTAATGTGTCCTCTTCCAAACCCTACACAACATATAGTATATCCAAGTTCTTCCTAGGGATAAGGGCCGTCTGGTCACCCCACCACTGGCCTAGGACTTGGGAAGTCAGATCAGTTCTTACCTCTGCCATAAACTCTGTCATCTTCAGCAAATCGTCACTTTCTAATCCTCGGCAGGCTGTACCTTTTCCTCCCACTGTCTGTTTACATTGTAAGCTCTTCTGGGCAGGGCATGTGTATCTTAACGCTGTGTGTACAGTGTCTATCACATTAGGGCTTCTTGATGCCACTAAACATAATAGTAATAATTAACTGAGCTCTAGATGATCCAACCGAGATGTTTTTCCTGCCAATGCAGGGATGATATTGTCTTCTCGGAAATGGTTTCCATGAGTCATTTGGAAGGAGCGCTTGTGCCTGGTTGACTCATTAGCTTTTGAGATCCTCATTAGCTGAAATTAGAAAGATAGAGTCAAATAATGCCTTTCAGGACATGTCGGCTCGGATTTTCTCCTGACAAATAGTCATGGACAGGGACCCTCTGGACGTCAACCCAGCTGCATGGATTCTTACAGCAGGTGTGCTGATGCTTTTAGATACCTGGCTGGCATTTGGACAAGCAGCCCCATTTGCGCCAGCTTTTAGTGCCGCTGTTGTACAGACTGTCTGATCCCAAACATCTTTAAAAGAAAAGGTGTGTTTGAATAGGAACAGCGTGGCCATCTAATGAGGTGAGAGCCACAGGAAAACAAGCTTATTAAAATGTTAGCCATTTACACAGTGTAATCATTAGACTTTTAACAGGATATAGGTAAACACAGACGAATTCTTTTATTCTTATCAATACAAAGTGAATGAGCTGGGGATTGCTAGCCTAATTAACGTGTCTTTGATACCCATGCATGAGTGGATTGGCTTGATTACAATTGTAATGCCTCTTGTTAAGTTGTTATGGGTCATACACAGGTTGGCTGGTCTGCCAGTGTCACAAGTGTCTCCATGGAGAACAAATATTTGATAATGGGCTCTTCAATCTAGCTGAGAAAAGCAGATTCCACGGCTGGAAGTTGAAGCCAGACAAATTCAGACTGGACGTAAGGTGTACATTTTTAACAGTGAGGGTCATTAACCATTGGAAATGTCACCTTTCTGTCGTGTGGAGGTGGCAGCATCAAGGGCCCAAGTTCAATATCTGGGGGCTCCTCTTAACGCTACAAAACAGAACCGGCTCGAGCCCCACCCAGTAATCTGGGAAAATTAAACACAAGCATTGGGTGCCTCTAAGAGGCAATACTTCCCCTCTCAAAAGCACAGCCTGTGAATAGCAAAGAAAACTTTTAATAAGAAAGGAAAAGGAACCTAGTATTAATTTGGGAAAAACACCACAACCACAATTCAAAAGCATATCGCCATGAGCAAAACCCCAGCATACATTCAGCAGCGTCCATTGCCTCCGTTTCTCACTGTGCAGTGTGAAAGTCTGACCACCAAATGTTCCTTTAACGCGCCACTTCCCCCTCCCTCCACTGCACCCCACTTGCAGTTGCTGTCCTTGGCCAGTGAAGACCCAGAGTTCACAAGGGCGTTCACAGGGGCGGGGCAGAAGACTTCAAGCAGTGCCTCAGTGCAGTGGCCACTGCTGCACTGGCTCACAGCTGCTGCCATTCATTCTGCCGTCGCTGCTGGCTGACACTGCCTTCTGCTACTGCTGTCTCTCTGCTGCAACCTCACGTTCTGAGGTTCCACCACTAACGCAGCTCTCGGTGATTTCAGCAGACAGTGGGGAACCTCACTGCTAGTGCAGGCTGTGCAGTCTCTTTCACTGCAACACTGTCCCACAGTGGGCATCAGGCTCAGCACCTGGTTATCAGTGATTTCAGCTCTAGAGATCACTGAACAAAACTAGGACTCTCAAATGAAGCTTATCAGCTCTGTCTTTAAACAATGCGTAGGGAAGGATCAAATGATGTCTAGGGATTCTTAGGCAGAATCCACACCACCATGCAGGAACACCCATCCCACACCCTTTCTTCTCTTCCCTGGGATTTAGCAGGCCTACTCTGTGCTTAGCAAATGAGGTTAAGTGTAGGGTGACCCCTCAATCAGGGTAGGCTACATACAGTTCTTTACTCATTCAGTAAGAAGAACAACGTTTCATTAACCCTGCACTCAATACTAAAGTGTTTTGTAACCCAGCGACTTTGGCAAAGCGGTTCTATCATGCGGCGCGCGTAGGCAGAGTAGGTGTGTTTATGCAAATATGGTCTGTTCCTAAAATCTTCTCCCCCCCCCCAGTGCATTACTAGATGTAAGGGGAGAGCTCATTCAGACCCTACTTCCAGAACAATTTACTAAGGGTTGTGGGGAATTCTCCATCGCTGGCCATTTTTAAATGAGGATAGGATGTTCTTCTAAAAGCTCTGCTCTAGGGATTATCTGGGGAAGTTCTATGGCCTGTGTAATACAGGAGGTCAGACTAGATGATCACAGTGGTCCCCCTGGCCTTGGAATCTGTGAGTCTATAACACGGTCTGCTAAATTAATTACCAGTGTAACTTCAGTAGGATTACCCCAGGGATATCTGGCCCAGTGTGTTTGTATATGGCTCAATTCTTCTTTTTATAACTTTGTTGGGTTTTTTTTTGTTTTGGCTTCAGAAAAGTGATGATAATGAATTAACCTGCAGTCACCCTCGAGGGCAAAAGCTAATAGAGATTTTAGTGGAAACACCAGGAGCAGTGTTGGGAGACGTACGCGCTAACTAACAGCAGCTACTGGACACATCACTCTGTGACTTGGCGTTAACACAGGGAGAACTGACAGGTTAAATTAAGCGAGCAGAGGATTCCAAGAGAGGAAAATAGAAACACATTGGCTATTTAAAAAGGAAGAAAAGTTCCTGTTGTGGTTAAGGCATTGAAGTGGGAATGAGAAGATGTGAGTATAAGTCTTACTTCTACCAGATGTCTTCTGCAGCCTCAATATCACATTCATAGAATAGAATATCAGGCTTGAAGGGACCTCAGGAGGTCATCTAATCCAACCCCCTGCTCAAAGCAGGGGCAATCCCCAGACCGATTTTTGCCCTGATACCTAAGTGGCCCCCTCAGGGATTGAGCTCACAACCCTGGGTTTGGCAGGCCAATGCTCAAACCACTGAGCTATCCCTCCCCTGCTCAGGGCTCAGTTTTCCTATCAGTAAAAATGGATAATAATGGGACTACTCATGCCTCCCAACACACCTGTGAGGGAGGTTTTTCATTAATATTTGAAACACACTTTTGAGATTTTGAATCAGAAGATCTGACATCCCCAATCCTGTATCCACTGACTTCAATAGAGCAAGAGCCATAGAAATGCAAAACATTGCCATTGTTCTGAAATATCCATAGCTTGGATTAGAGGCAGCTTGGTGAACCAGGAACGAAGATTGGGTTGCGTTTATGGGTCATCGTTAGCGGTAAGAATACCTGATAAACTTAGGGTTCTTTTAGATTTGTAAAATACAAACTCGGTTAGTGCAGCAACCTGCATGGAACTTGGAGGGCGGAGCACAGGTTGCAGGAGGGAAGAATTTAGAGGAGGTGCTGGGAAGTCAGCCTGTGGGCACATGGCTAGAATGCTAGTTACAGTTGCAGCATCTCTGTAAATAGTTCTCTTAATAAAGAGCCACTTTAGTTTTACAAGCACGTAATCCTTTATATCACTTCCTAGCATGTGGTACAAGAAACAGATCCTCAGCAGGTCTAAATTAACATAGGCTAGGTCTACACTACCCGCCTGAATCGGCGGGTAGAAATCGATCTCTCGGGGATCGAATTATCGCGTCTCGTCGGGACGCGACAATCGATCCCCGAATCGACGTGCTTACTCCACCAGCGGAGGTGGGAGTAAGTGCCGTCGACGGGGAGCCGCAGAGGTCGATTTTGCCGCCATCCTCACAGTGGGGTAAGTCGGCTCCAATACGTTGAATTCAGCTACGCTATTCGCGTAGCTGAATTTGTGTATCTTAAATCGACACATACCCCCTGTAGTGAAGACCTGCCCATAGCTCCATTGATTTCAACAGGAGTAAGAAGAGCAGAATCTGGTCCCAAGAGAGGCCAGTAGAAACCATCTGAAGGATTCTAGTGGAGTCTACTGGGATTTCCATTGAGGATAGCCACTTATTGTTGGTATTCTGAGCAGCAAGAGTAATATATGATGCTTTATCATGGCATTGCTTTTCAGACACCACTAGAGATGCAGGTAACTCCAGTGTAACTTGCACCAGGGCAATATTTGACCCACATAATTTTTAATGGCTATGATATTAAATGGAAAGGACAGAGATGAAGGGGGAAGATAGTAACAAAAGTGGTGAATAGTGCTATTAATGCGGGACAGTTTTCACTTTGGATCAGAGCCCTATTCACAGTTGGTACTGCCTTACTCCAGGAATATCCCATTGATATTTGCCAAATACTTGCCAAATCAGAGTGAGAGGGACAGCGTCTGGCCCTTTGTGGCCAACGAATGCAGGCTTTGCCCCGCGTCAGCATGGCTGTGGCCAAGGCAATCCGTTCAGTCCAGGCAGGGGCATTAATGCTGCTCGGGGGGCTGTAGTGGGGAGGAGGTACAGCCTGTAATTGTGGTTAACAACACCACAGGAGCTGTGTTTTCTGATTACGCTGATGGTTATCTTCAAACAGTTTCACTCCATTATTTCCTGTTGGCTGCTAATTCGTTTGATCAGCAGCTAGACCTTCCCCCGCCCACTCTTTGCCAGCCTGCTCTGTGTCAATACCGCTCTGGTGGAAGCTCTACGAGTAGCTTGAAAACATTCTCCTTTCCCTGGCCTTGTGTACATTTTCCATCGTCCAGCTCTTCAGACCTTGGGATGCAGTCTCATCCGTACACAGGACAGGACCACTGAAATATTATCTTCATCAGCACTGCCTAGTATGTAAGGGCTTACCCTGACTTACACCTCTATGGCTGCATTAGCTTCAGTGAGCTTCCATCCGTTATAACTCAGCAGAGAATTTGGCCCTAATTCGCTAAGTAGCCAAGTTCTACTAAATACCTGCATATTTCTTTTGCAATGGAGGTAAAACCAAAAAGGAAACCCAAACATCTCTTTTCCCAGGGTGAACTGATCAGAATTTTGACCCATCATAGGATAAGTATAGAGTTAATTTTGCTTACTCCTAGAAGAAAGGACAGCAAATGTACAGAATCCAGATTGCGGTGGTTAATTATAGCCTAGGTCTCTGCCACCTGTTTTCATGTTGTTTGTTTACGTGTGTTTGCATCTAATGTATGTTACATTAAATATTCGCCATCTGAAATATCCTTATGTCTTCATGAGGAAGTGAAACTAAGTTAAGGGAACCTGTAAAATGTATACACGACAGCTTTATTTTAGGTAGGGTCTATGATGCAAACTGTATCTCCAAATGTCTTAGGACCCAATCTAAAATCCATTAAAGTCAATGCAAGGACTCCCATTGACTGCATCGGGCTTTGGATTGGGGACTTAAAGAGCTAGAAAAATCCATGCTTTGCCCAAGACGTTAACAGAATCAGGATCATTGTCTCTTTAAGTAATGGCATGAAGGAAAAGAAATGAAGAGTTGGAGGCAAGGAAGCAAGGGAGAGAAGACAGGGGGTTCATATTTTCAAATTTCCTGCAAAATAGAAATTCCAAAATAAAGTTTGTTTAGAAAATTTTGTTTTGAAAAAAGCTCAGAAATTTGTTTCAAAATGAAATGTTTGTTTCAATTTTTATTTTATTTTTTAATATT
Source organism: Trachemys scripta elegans (assembly GCF_013100865.1). Classification (NCBI taxonomy): domain Eukaryota; kingdom Metazoa; phylum Chordata; order Testudines; family Emydidae; genus Trachemys; species Trachemys scripta. The sequence goes on from NC_048302.1 coordinate 131,429,951, forward strand.
CCCATTATTTTATGTCATGCGAGTAATAGTAGTGAATGATGTCATATCATATGACATAATACAGTAGCTGAAATATTTTATTTATTTTGTATTTTATTTTTATTTAATTTCATTTAAAAATAAGCATTAAGGGAAACAGCTATTTAGTACAGATTGAAATATCTTAATTTCTAGATGAAAGTATCTTCTGTTTGTGTTATAATGAAACAATTTGACACTTTCGATAAGCACTCAATGTATTAATTAGCTGAGCTGCTGTTTTCAAGGTCCTTGTGTTAGCCTAAAATCATTTTTTCTAAGATAATAAAAACAGCTGCTCCTCTATAACAGTGGTCTCCAAACTTTTTTGATCATGCACCCCTATCAGTAAAAAATTTTTGAGCATGCACCCCCTGCCGCGCCAGCTCTACCATTTTTGCCAAATTAAAAAAAAAAAAAAACTCGGACTCCCGCCCAAACTGACGAAGCGGAAAAAAAAAAAGCGCTCCTCCTGCCGCGCACCCCCAAGGATCCTCTTGCGCACCCTCTGGGGTGCGCGCACCCCACTTTGGAGACCACTGCTCTATAATGTAACACATATATTACATACATTTCAAAATGTTTTGGTGCAGGACATTTTATCATACCTGTACGATGTTGCAGAAAAAAATCACTTTCATTGATACGGCATTTTCTGACAGAAAACTGTTTCAACAAAAAATTTCCAACCAGCTGCAGTTGCAACTCCTTTGAATTCTTAAACAGAACAGATTGACTTGCACAGTGTTATGGACACACAAAGTGGCACCTGTTTAGTTAAATCAATTGAGTTTAACCAGTGGAAAACCCAATGTAGACACTCTTTTCTCTGCTAAAGAGTGGCTTATTTGGTTTTAGCTCAAACCTGGTGCTAATCAATTTAAATGAAACCAAATAATCCTGGTTTAAATTGAAATAAGTGGCCACACAACCATTTGCTCCCGTTTAACTAAATTGGTCTTAAATCAAACATTCAGTTTAACCATTGCAACTCTGTATAACAACAAGCACCAAGGCCCACATCCACAAAGGTATTTAGGTTCCTAATGTCCATACCTTTGTAGATCAGAGCCACAAAATCCAGAAAATTAAATAATTTTAGGGTAAAGATTTAGTGTCATTTTGATTGTGAGCAACATTCTATTCTATTCTGCTCTATGTAGGTTTTTAGACCACACCCACCACCGTAGTATCAGAGCACTGTCCAGTAGTACATTAAGCAATCTGTCTACATATTCAAAAGGAAATTTAAATACTGCTTTACATAAAAAGTCAACTCCTCCTTAACTATGGGAAAATGTAGGTTTTTCATCTCTGTGCATGCACATAGATTAGATTAGATATATTTATCGCGCGATAGACACAGTGAGATCTAGCTAAAGCTGTACAAAGATAGCTACAAAATTTGTTGGGCTAAGATGATAGCGAACTAAACTGAAGGGAGAGCTCAGTGGTTTGAGCTAAACCCAGGGTTGTGAGTTCAATCCTTGAGGGGGGCCACCTAGGGTGCTCTGGGGCAAAATCAGTACTTGGTCCTGCTAGTGAAGACAGGGGTCTGGGGGGAGGGATAGCTCAGTGGTTTGAGCACCGGCCCACTAAACCCAGGGTTGTGAGTTCAATCCTTGAGGGGGCAAAAATCTGTCTGGGAATTGGTCCTGCTTGGAGCAGGGGGTTGGACTAGATGACCTCCTGAGGTCCCTTCCAACCCTGTTATTCTAGGATTCTATAAACTTGGCTTTGCAGGAAGAAACAAAAATAAATAGGACAGGTTGAAATGCTTTCCTCAAAACATTTTCTTTTAATGAAAATGGCTTTTTGATGAGAACAGAAAATTGTCATTTTGCTTGAAAGGTTTTGTTCTTACCAAATAAATAAATTATTAAATAAAAATCAGTTTGAGCATGTTTGGGGGGCGGTTCAGGTTTTTGCCCTTGCCCCCTTCTTCTCCATTGGGGGAAAAAAGCTGGAACGTAAAGGAAGGAGGATGAAAATCTCCCTTTCAAAAATAAAACTTACACACACACACCCCATTCAAATGGAAGGAATTGTGGGGTTGTTGTTGTTTTCATTCCCTTCAGAAAAACACACAACATTTTTGACCAGTTCTGCTCATAACATGAATCAGCAGCCTCTGCTCAGGCTGCAGATAAATCACTTCGCTACAAATGTTTGCGGCCACTGGGGGGGGGGGGGGAAATAGTTGTTAAAATGCAAGATAAACATAATTGAAAGCAAATATTTCCTGTGTACAGTAGGAACTAGCTTCGGAACCAGGCCAGCGAAACATACAGGTCACTGCCCTGCCATAATGTATGGAGGCAGGAGGGGCAGAAGGCTCGTTAGAAACAAATCCCTGGAAACGGGGCTTGGGTTTATCCGTGGGGAAAGTGACTGGATAAACAAGCCCCCAGGCAATGCCTAGACATTTTAACCACAAGCTGTCTTGCAAAAAACTTTACAGCACCGGGGGCGATTTCCTGGTCGCGCAATAGCCCTGCCCAGGTGCCTTTCTCCTGCCCTATACTTTGGGGGGGTTGGAGCTTTGAAGGCAGTGCTGCCTAGGTAGGCTTGCGCTCCGGCACCTGGCTGCAGAGGGAGGGAGGGCGCTCCTAGGGGGTTGGTTAAAGGAAGGCTGGGCAATACCTGGGGGTCAAGGGGAGTGGTGGATGGGAGGCAGCCGGGCTGGGAGCTCCCGGCAGGATGGGGAGGAGATGAGAGAAGCAGGGGGCGGTTATGGGGAGGTGGCAGTGCCAGGTAGGGGAGGAAAGGGGGCTGCCTGGCGGAGGGGGCTGCTGGATCGAGGCTAATGGGCAGGGGGTGCTAGCTGGAGGAGGCAGCGATGCTTGGGGCAGGAAGGGGAGCAGCAGGAGGGGGCAGAAGCCAAGCCCGCGTCAGCAGCCCTCCCCCGGGAAGGGGGTGTTCCCCCAAAGGGGCTCGGGACCGCTCGGCAGCGCGCCACGGGCACCACTCGTGCCTAGGGAGACTGGGGCAGGCCCCGGGCGGCAACCCCCCTGCAGAAGCCTGGCGCTGGGCTCGATCCTCCGACTCCCTCCCCTGGAGTCTGAGCCCAGGTGGCTCTGGCGGGAGAGGATTCCAGCCATTTGCTGCCCCCTAGCGTTGGACAGGGGCCTCTCTCCTGCCTCGGTAAACGCTGAGCGTCGACTCGGTGCAGCTGCAGCAGGGGGTAGCGCGGTCTATATTTAGCGGTGTGGTTGCCTCTTTCTTTAAAAATGCCCCGGAGTGGTTCCTTCCCCCAGCGCTTGCCCTGCAGAGAAGGAGTTTTTTGCATCCTCCTGGCGTGGAGCTGGACCGGATCCTCGTGGATGTCAGGCTCTGGGATCCCTTTTCTTTCCAAAGTAACAACTCCCTCCTCTTCCTCCTGCTCCTCCAGCATCCCCCCCTCCCCGATCAGCACGGGAATGCAACAGAAGCGTTAGGAGGAGTTTGGAGAACTGAGGTTGCCACCACCCCGGGAAGCGAGGCACAGAGCTCGCTCTCGCTCGCTCTCTCAGCCGTGCCACCAATTGAATGCAAAGTTTGAGCATCCGAGGAGCTGGTACTTTCCGCCCCTCCCTCCGCCTTAGAGCTGGGTTTTCCTTTCTGCCTCCTGGACTGGGAAGGGAGGGGAGGATGGACGTGAAATTTACAAGCGCTCTCTTGTTGCATCCGTCCGGCCAACTCCTGCATCCTCAACCGAGGCATCTTCTCGGATGAAGGCGAGCCAAGGGTACCCCATGCTCTTCCTTTCCTTTTGCTCCCCCCATCGCTTCCCGGGAGACTTGCCCGGCTGGGGTGGGCTGGAAAGCTGAGATACAACCTCCCGGCTGGGGACTTGACTGGGGGTGAGTGGGGGAGGAAGAAACTCTTTGCGGTGCAAGGGAGGGCGGCGGGGGAACATCCCCGGCGTCCCTTTCACAGTGGAGCCATCCTCCATGGAGACCGGACCCTTTTAAAATGACTTTCCCTGATCTGATCAATGCCAGCTTGAATGGGAACCGGACGGGACAGGGCAGCGCTAACCGGTCCTGGAGGGAGTGGGGGCTGCCGGGGGAGGACGCGGAGACCAATGGCACCTCCCTGCCTTTGGCCCTGGATCTCCAGGCGGTGGGCGTGGGGGTCTTCCTGGCCCTCTTCATCCTTTCGGCCATCGTGGGCAACATCCTGGTCATCCTCTCGGTGGCCTGCAACCGGCACCTGCAGACGGTCACCAACTACTTCATCGTCAACCTGGCCATCGCGGACCTGCTGCTCAGTACCACCGTGCTGCCCTTCTCGGCCACCCTGGAGGTGCTGGGCTCGTGGGCTTTCGGGCGCATCTTCTGCGACATCTGGGCGGCGGTGGATGTCCTGTGCTGCTCCGCCTCCATTATGAGCCTGTGCATCATCTCGGTGGACAGGTACATCGGGGTCAAGTACTCCCTCAAGTACCCCACCATCATGACCGAGAAGAAGGCGGTGGTCATCCTCGGGGTGGTCTGGCTCTCCTCCATGGTCATCTCCATCGGGCCCCTGCTGGGATGGAAGGAGCCGCCTCCCCCGGACGAGAGCATCTGCAGCATCACCGAGGAGCCGGGCTATGCCCTCTTCTCCTCCCTCTTCTCCTTCTACCTGCCCCTCATGGTCATCCTGGTGATGTACTTCAGGATCTACGTGGTGGCCCGGCGGACCACCAAGAGCCTGGAGGCGGGGGTCAAGAAGGAGAGGGGCAAGTCCATGGAAGTGGTGTTGCGGATCCACTGTCGCAGCGTGGTGGAGGACTCGCTCTCCAGCGCCCGGAGCAAAGGGCACAACTTCAGGAGCTCGCTTTCCGTGCGCCTCCTGAAGTTCTCCCGGGAGAAGAAAGCGGCCAAGACCCTGGCCATCGTCGTGGGGGTTTTCATTCTCTGCTGGTTCCCTTTCTTTTTCGTCCTGCCTTTCGGTAAGTGAACCCCGGCACTGCGCTGTCGTGTCCTCCCCAGCTAGGTGGAGGAGCGAGACCCCGCTCGCTCTTCGCGGTTGCTCTCTGCCATGAGTAAACTTCCAGGCTTCATTTCAAGCGCTGGTTGCAATGAAAGGGAGGCGGGGTCCTTCTCAAGGGCGGAATAATAATGCTCCTCGCCAAAGAGCTTCGCAATCTCTGTGCGCCCTGTTCCCCACCGCCGTGGAGTGTCCATCAGCAGCTGGCGCTAGTCTGGGTCAGACATTGACCTAAGGGTGTGGTAAGGGGAGGGGGGGTAACACGCGTTTTATGCTGTGATCCTTCTGAAACTGCCCAAACTGCCCGGAGAGCGCGGCATCCTTTTGGCAAAGAGACACTGAGAGAATCAAGTTCTTTAACATGGTCTGGTCAGGAGCATCAGTGGTTACTTTGGTGTATTTCTCCCAAGTTTTGTGCTCTTGGATTGGGTTGTCCTGGTAAAGCCCTCCGGGATCAAACCTAGGACCTCTGTTGCATGAGCTAAAAGCCATATGGCCCCAAGCTAAGGCTGTTGCCGACTCATTTAACTCTAAGTGGTCTCGGTGTCACTAGATAGGACAGAACATCACACCCAGGAGGGGTGTGGGTTACACTGGTCCTTTCTCAGTTCCCCATGAGTCATTCTCCTGATTGGCAGCCCTGAGCCTCATCACAATAAGTTGCCAAAGACTAGAGGCCCTGAGCCAATGTCCGCACAGGTCAGTGGGAAGCGGCTCCTTGGCTTGGCTGGGCTTTGGATTGGGCACCACATTTGCAAATGAAGAGGGCAGACATGGGCAGAAGGCATCCTCCTCTTGACTATGGCTGCAAAAATATTGGGCTAAACCCGTATCTGGTGTAACTCCATTGCCTTCAACGGAGTGTGATGCCAGGGGGGTATTTTGGACCATGAGCCAAAGTCTTCTCTAGAATGATAGCATTTTTCTGGGCGATTTCCCATGGCTGCTACCAGTCTCTATGCTGATTGCTGAGAGACGAAACTCTTGTTTTGTCTGCATTTCGCCGAGACCTTGTGATAGGCCATACTGTTTATCAGGGCCTATTGAGTTCCTCATTCTCTAGCCTAGTGGTAGGAACTCCTAGATTCTATTCCTGAGTCTGCTTCTGGCTTATTCTGGTGCATTTGGCAAGTGATTCCACCTTTCTGTGCCTCAGTTTACCATCTGTAAAATGAATATAGTATAGACCCACCTACCTTAACCGGAAGATGTGAGGCTTAGTTCTGAGTGTCTGGGTAGCACTTTGAAATCCTCCAATGAAAGGTGCTGTAAAATGCAAAGCAGTATTAAGATTATCATCCCTGTGCCGCTTAGTGCATTTCCCCAGCCAGTATTCTAAGGGTTAAAATCTTTGTGCCAATATTGCTCTGGCATGCAGGCAGCCTCTGTAGTTTTGGGAAGAAGAGCTGGCAACCCCCTGCTCCAAAGCCAGGTTTCAGTACCTTGGTTAGAAACACAAGTACTAGTTCACAAGGTAGGACAGAGGCATCTAGGCCCATGCCAGCAGATCTTCCCCTTGGAGCAGCATAGCTAGTTCATAAAGAAAAGGGAGTTTAAATCCCCCTATTCTCTTTCAGACCCCCCAAAATATAGTTAGTGGGACAGATCCTCAGCTAATGGAAATCAAAATAGCTCCTAGAAGTCAGTGTAGACTATCTACACCAGCTGAGATCTGACGCCGCATCGTCAACCATCCCTCTCCAGTCACAGACAACTCATTAAATAAACAGCTTTAGGGAAGTCCTAAGGGCCAGGAAATCTTACAGCCATTCTGCATCGGATTTTCTCATGCCCTTAGTTATTGTTGAGGGGGTGCTGGAGGGGTCAGAATGCATCCTCTTGACACTAGCCAGGCCTTTTTCCCATCCTGTTGTCATCTGAGCCTACAGGGAGGTGTCACGTGATCAAAGGCGGTGTATCTGAGATTCAGATGACACGAAACGCCTCATTGCTTATTGTAGGCAACGTAATAGCCAGATTTGTTTAATCCATTGGAAAAATCAATTACAAAAAGCATGCAGGGACATAGCCGCTCCATCGGAACACTTTTAGAAGATATTTGTGGTGGTGGGTTTGTCCCTTTTAAAAATCATTTCTGGACTTACTGTTCCTAACAGCACTTTGAAAAATTGAGATTTAGTTGAGTAACTCATGGTTTAAGGTCATAGCAGGGAGCCAAGAACTTGTGAGGTCTAATCCTGCCTCTGGCCATGTGGCCTTGGCCAAGTCACTTATCTGCTTTGCCTCAGTTTCTCTTTTGTGATGATGATGGTGCTATTTTCTCTACCTCATCAGGATGTTGTAAGGGTTAATTAGCTATATTTAAGAGCCAGTTCTCACCCTAAGTAAAAGAAGAAGTATAAGAACTTAAGAACAGCCATATTGGGTCAGACCAATGGTCCATCTAGCCCAGTATCCTGTCTTCCAACAGTGGCCAGTGCCAGATGCTTCAGAGAGAATGAACAGAAAGGGGCAATTTGAGAGATCCATCCCCCTTTCATCCAGTCCCACATTCTGACAATCAAAGATTTAGCGTGGGGTTGTGTCCCTTACCACCTTGGCTAATAGCCATTGACAGACCTATCCTCCATGAACTTAACTAATTCTTTTTTCACCCACTTTTGTCCTTCACAACATCCCCTGGCAAGGAGTTCCACAGGCTGACTGTGCGCTGTGTGAAGAAATACTTCCTTTGGTTTGTTTTAAACCTGCTGCCTCTTGATTTCATTGGGTGGCCACCAGTTCTTGTGTTATGTGAAGGGGAAAATAGCACTTCCCTATTCACTTTCTCTGCACCGTTCATGATTTTACAGAGCTTTATCATATCTCCCCTTAGTCACATATTGCATGTTGCTCAGAGCATGGGACCGGGAGCCAGGATTCTCATTCACAGTGTGACTTTAAGTAAGCCACTTAACCCTCTCTGTGCCTCAGTTTTCTATTGCACTAAATGGATATAATGTTATTGACCTACCTCCTGGGGAGTAGTGTGAGGCTTCATAGTTTGTAAAGAGCTTTGAGATCATTGGACTCAGTGTGCTACGGAAATGAAAAGTTTGATTATAGAAACATGAGTGGAATAAATTCAATTGCTTTGTATTTGACATGTGGTCACAACCTTATGCACGCCCCTTAGAAGGGCCCGGATGGTCGAAACTCTGGCATTAAATCCTACCCCAACTCTTTTGCATGCTGTTAATGAGCCTAGGAGATTGGAAGCTCTACTACAGAGTTATTTCAAATAGGAAACAGAGGGGAAAGATTGTCCAACACTATCTCTTTTTAATAAACATGTTTTCTGTTTCCAGTTGGAAAGCTGGGCTAGATCCTCAGCGGGTGTAAATCATTGTCGTTCCATTGAAATCAACAGAGTGATGCCAATTTACACCCGTTGAAATTCTGGCCCTTCTCCTTGGAGCGTATTTCCCAACTACGTTTGTCTTTCTCCGTTTGTGCAATCTGACAGTTTCAGTGTAAAAACGACTTTGGTGTCAGCTTCCCGGTGGCTTTTAGAGATGTTTTTCTAAATTGTACAAGTTCATTTATGGTTTGACTTTCAAAACCAGGCTGCCTTTGATTTCTTTTCATTGCGTTGCACCATTTCAAATGTGTGAATGCCTAAACAGTGCTTAGCAGGAGAGTTTTTGCAAACGTACGGTGTGGCTTTACAGACACAAATATAATTCCTCACTGGATATAAATCAGTAGAGCTCCATTGCAATCAGTGGAGCTACACCATTTCCCACCAGCGGAGGATCAGTCCTCTGTGGAAAAGAGCAATTCTTAGTGATTAGCAGGAACCTAGCAATTAGGACTGGTAATTAACTTCCGGTGTGACCCTGGACATATCACTTGACCCTGCTGCTTACTCACCAGTGAAACAGGGATAATAGTTACCTAATTTGTTGGGGTTGGGAAGCTTAACTAATGAGTATTTTAAAAGCTCTGTGAGCGCTTTGATAACTCTGCATATAAGTGCAGTGGTGTTATTCATTTTTTGGTCCTAGACTGATCTGCAAAAATATTGCTTGAAATCGAAATGTATTCCCTAGTACCTCCATGGAGTTTTATCAGCTGAGTAACCTACACCCTTCTTGGTATTGTGATACATATCCCCAACCATACGATGCAATCGTCAAGAGTATTGGTGCAATTAATAAGAATATGTTTGCCTGTCTAATAAGGCACTTTAGGAAGCTGTTTGCCTAACAAGGGACAAAACCCTAATCGCACCCGGAGTGTATGCTTCCCTTTCTGGGCATGTTCAGCTCCTGTTGATAGTAATAGGAGTTCTACGTGCCGATGGAGAAGAGAATGCATGGACTCTGTGAAGTAAACCACTGGAGTTAAACTTACTCCCTGGCTGGATATGCCATAGCACCCTTCCCATTAGCAGAGATCCAAGTGAATGCCTTTTGAGGCTAGGGGCTGGATTTCTAAAGGTGTTTAGGCTCTAAAGATACAGATAGGCCCCGAAATACCTTTAAAACTCCAGCCCATAATCTGTATCTGATCTCAGGCCACCTGTGTAGTGCTGTATAATTCTGATGCTCCCCAGGGTTTGGTTGAGGGGAGGCACCTCGCTACCACCTACCCTTAGCGTGAGGGAGCCTTAGCTGCGTCTGGCAGAGGTCAGTTCCCTGACACCTCTGGGCACAGGCCGCACAAGCATGCCCCTCTGCAGGTAAGCAAGAGATATGCTCCACACCCCCCAGCCCTCCAGCATTCCCCTGGAGCGTACGTATTGCTCACCTGCAGCGGGACCATGGAGCCGGCCTGAGCTGAGAGGGGAAGGCTTCTGTTCCTGGGGCAGGGAGCTGACCCTGGGGCAGGCCCAGACAAGGCTCCTACAGGGCAGGTAGTACATTAGGCTCACATTAATTATCCTGCTTAAAGGGCAGCGTAGCCAGCTACCTTATCCTTCATGCGTGGAGAGGGCCCATTCCTGCTGTGTTTGTTTTCTAAAAGGAATGTCCCAAAATCAGTTGCAGGGTAGAGGTTAGAGATGGGACCAAACTGAACACAGGATCCAGTTGTCGGCCCCCACTCCAGGCCAGAGCAGAACGTGTCAACTGGGCCAATGTCTGTTTTTACCAGTAAAGGGCTAGATTCTTACCAGGCTATGCACCCATTCAGGGGAGAGTAAGAATGCCCCTGCCCCCTTACATCCCTGCTCTATCTGGACCTTGGGTCTCTGTGCATAGAAGTAAATGGGGCCTATCACCTGCTTACTCCAGCCCCAGGGCACATGGGCAGAGAGGGAGGGAATGGGCAGACTGGCTGATCCAGCATGGGTACTCTGCCAGCAGTACATTTCTACCTCCTGAGAGCAAGGAGGGAGCGGGGTCAGGATCAGAGGCGTGTCTCTGAGGGCTTGGCTACACTTGCGAGTTACAGCGCATTAAAGCAGCCCCGGGCGCCCTAGCTCACTCCCCGTCCACACTGGCAAGGCACGTAGAGCACTTTGATTCTGCGCCTAGAGCGCTCCTGGTACTCCACCTCAGCGAGTAGAATAACGTTTGCTGTGCCCCCGCTGGAGCGCCCCAGCGTCAGTGTGAACGAGGTGTTGCATTACTGCGCTCTGATCAGCCTCCGGAAACGTCCCATAATCCCCTTAAGTCAAGTGGCCACTCTTGTCATTGTTTTGGATATGCCCTTTGAAAGCTCCATTTGACAGCCAGCTGCTTATCTGCTCCAAGACAAAGCAACATTACTGTGGAATGCTGTGTGTTGTGAGAGACAGCGAGGCGGGGGAGGAGGGGGGGGTCTGTTGCTGTCTGAACTTACAAGACAGCATGCTGATATGCTCTCCCCACCCCAAAACCCACTCTTTCTCCCCCCCACATACACACAACACACTCCCTGTCATACTCCACCCCACCCCCATTTGAAAAGCACGTTGCAGCCACTTGCATGCTGGGATAGCCATCACAATGCACTGCTCTCTGTGGCCATTGCAAGAGCTGCTAATGTGGCCATGCACTGTCAGCGTGGACAGATTGCAGCGCTTTCCCTGCTGCGCTCTATGAAAGCTGGTTTAACTCAAAGCGCTCTACCTCTGCAAGTGTAGCCATGCCCTTCCAGGTGCTACCTCCAGGCTGTGTCTACCCTTACGGCAGCATTTAGAATACAGGCACTACACATGGAGCTAAACACTGCAGGGAAAGACTCCAGCAGCAGAGAGGTAACAGGACCCTGTACTGCTAAAAATAGCACAGTAGACATGGGAGGCGCTGCTTGGGTGTGTAGAGAGCCCATGTAAGTGTTGGCCCTGGGCATTCAGGCATGTAGGGCACTATACTCTACTCACCTAACCTGCGGTTCATTGTCTACACTGCTCTTTATACCCGTGCTCGCTGGGCTTGACATATCTGTACTCTACGCACAGCTGTAATGTAGACGTACCTCTAGCATGATGCACATTATTCACTCTGCATTGCCCAAATCTGTGTCTAGAGCCACAGCCTAGCCCTAAATTTTAAACCATTTCAGTCCAAGTCAGGTTTTAGATTGTCATTTGTATTCTTTGGGTTGTTTCTCGATGGATTAAAAATCTACATATGTATATTAGACTGCTTTCCCAAGGGGTTTTGCAGAAAATCCAGGCTTATGGCACCACAACTGTGGCTCTGACTTCAGTGATTACATCATTTGTAAATTATGTGACAGGGAAAAGGTATTTGTTTTGCAGCGAATCCGAGAAGGATCCTGTCAGTTTTGTCATGAAGGGGGGGCGTAAATCTATATTGGATGCCTGAAGGGTTGTTTTAAATGGGGTTCAGGAAGGCTGTGGGAAAGGATGTATAGTTAGTATCATTAAGTATTACTCCGGTTTTATTCCCTTTTATATAAGGTGGTCATCAGTCCTAGAGATGGCAGAACTGGTATGGAAAACACAATGCACTAAGCTGAACCCTGGTGTAAATCAACTGGGCCAAATACATCCGTGGTGTAACTCTGAATTATACCGGGGAAGAATTTGGACTGCTCCTTTGTCTAAATTAGAATCAAACCATTTTATGGCCGCTATTGTAACTTACAGTCAAGTCTGCTATATGACCTCTTCCGTGCCTGATCCAGGGAGGATATAAGTCTGCTAGAGATACAGCTGGGGACTTAAGGTACATCTATACTGCAAAAAAAGGCCGCCAGCAACGAGTCTCCGAGCCCGAGTCAAGTGATTCAGGCTCACACGATGGGGCTAAAAATAACAGTATAGTTGTTCCCACTGAGGCAAGGTGGGGCGGGTCTCAGAGCCCAGGCTCCAGCCCAAGTGGGAATGACTACAATGCTATTTTTAGCCCCAAAGCGTGAGTCCCCGAACCCACATCAGTTGACCCAGCCGCTGGGACTCTCTGCTGAGGGCTTTTGGTTTTTGCAGCGTAGATGTACCCTCAGTCCTTCAACTCATGCTGTTGAAGTTCATACTTTAGCCCTCAGTTCGGTCCCTGATGAGGATTGAGGTGATGTTTGTTACAGCAGATCACTTGGACTTATATTTATGTATTTTGTTCCTGAAGGGGGCTCCAAAGAAGATGGAGCTCGGCTGTTCTCAGTGGTGACAGATAACAGAACAAGGAGCAATGGTCTCAAGTTGCAGTGAGGGAGGTCTAGGTTGAATATTAGGAGAAACTATTTCACTATGGGGGTGGTGAAGCACTGGAATGGGTTACCTAGGAAGGTGGTGGAATCTCCATCCTTAGACGTTTTTAAGGCCCAGCTTGACAAAGCCCTGGCTGGGATTTAGTTGGGGTTGGTCCTGCTTTGAGCAGGAGGTTGGACTAGATGACCTCCTAAGGTCTCTTCCACCCCTAATCGTCTATGATTCTATGATCACGAGAACAGCCATTGAGTCAGAGGGTATTTCTGCCTGGGAGCAGAAGAGGAGATGCCGAGAAGCCCATGAGAAACCCCCTTCTCTTGAGTTTTCCTGCTCCATTTTTCAGAAGCAGGAGGCTCGGATAGTATGGCTCAGCTCTAGACCTCTGGAGTCTGATCTGAACCAACCCCATCAAGACCTTGTAAACTTTTTGGAGGTTCATCCCACAATAAGGGCCTGCTGGTATAAGGCATTGAATGTCCTTGATTCCCGTTGACTTCAGTGGGAACTGAGGGCAAAGCAGGGAGAATAACTGATTGTTCAGTTCACTGGCCATTCAGAAAAATTGAAAAACAGTCTTTTTTGGGTCAACATGAAAATGATTTTTTTGTCAAATTTCTGGAAGATCGAAAAGTTTAAAAAATGGTTTTGGATTGAATTAAATGCTTCATTTGACCCAACACAAAACATTCTGGTTTGATTTGAGCAGGGTTCTTTGAACGTTTAGGGGGGTTTTTTACATAAAATTGAGGGAAATTTCTAAACATAAAGTCATCTTGAACAAAATGTTGCATTTAAAAATATCAAAATGAAACTTTTTTTTCAGAACTTTTTTAAAGTTTGTTTTTTTCCAACCAAAATAGATTGGCAAAAATCAACACAAAGTCACAAAAAGTTTACACAAACCTGAATAGGCATTTTTTGCCAGAAAAAAAGTTTAGGTCAAAAAATGTTACCGAGCTCTAATTGAGGGTGCTGAACACTTTATGGGATCAGTTCCTAAAGGAGATACACCCAAGCCCTAAAAGCCTGGATCTGAACATACCTACCCAGTGCTTGAAACCTAAACTGAATGTTGCAAATAGACCTATTAATTCCATACCCAAACTCTGACAAACGAGGATGTTCGAAATCTGGATCAGAATCCCCCTCTTTCCTTCAGTTTCACTGAGTTCTCCTAGGCTGAAGCTGAGGATTGGCCCTGCATGTATGTCTTACACTTCACTTTTGAAACGGCAAATTGCCCTTTGTCCTTTTAGTAACTCATTTGGGCCTTCCCAAATAAAGAACGAACCCACTGAAAATCACCAGGCTTATTTCATATCTCCTGGCTGAAGGTTGGGAAAGAAAGAGCACCAGATGTTCTTGCTAAGGTTAGAACAGTCTGGGATACATTTCCCATGTGAAAACTCCCTGATAGTATTAAGAAAACAAAAGGGTTGTCATATATTTAATTATAGGAGTTTTGATATAAGGCATTCGTAAATGGTTTTTTTTTTCAATTTCCTTTTAGAGGGAAGGAGTATATAGCGCATAAGAATTGAGTATCATCTCTTTAAATAGTTTGGGATCCATCCAGCGGTCCTCTGTTGTCGTCTGTCACATAAGCCACCGGAATCTAACAGAGCGGTGGTATATATATATATATATATATATATATGTAGTTAGGTTTTGTATGTTTGCGTATGGTTAGTAAAAATTATATATTGTAAACCAGCTGTATCCGTGTGCTTTCCTCCTAATCATAATGTTGTGTAGAGCAGTGGGTCTCAACTTTTTTTTTCATTTGAGGATCCCCCTACAAAATTTCGAACGGAGCTGTGGGACCCTTTGGAAATCTATTGTCTGTATAGATAGTTGAATTCTGTTCATTCAGTTTCCAGTCTAAGTCTTTTGTGGACCCCTTAGACATAGGGTCTGTGGACCACAGGTTGAGAGCTACTGGTGTAGAGAGCAAAGCTACAGCAAGGGTCCTAGTGGTTTTTATGGTCTCTGATTCTGCATAAAAGACTTGGCATTTAGGTGCCTAAAATGGACATTTATAATTTTGCCCAACTCTAGTTGGAACCAGGCTGGGTTGGGGACCTTGATAACAAGAATCCAGTGATTATGAACTATTTATAGTCCCTGTGCCCTGTCTAGTCCCCTGAATCATAGGGTGGTAGCCATTTTGCCTGAGGACATGGCTTTGATCTCATTGAAAACAGCGGGAGATAGCAGCCAACTTTATTAAGGGCAGCTTCACTTCCACATGCAGAGAGACTGTAGGGAAATGGCAGCCATCTTGCTGGCTTGAGCCCCACTGACAGTAATAAGAGATGGTGGCCATCTTGAATTTGGGAAAATTCATGAGTTGGCAACTTTCATCATATTTTCTTGAGGCAGATAAATAAACACCACAAAATTCCTAGAGTTGTGAGGAAATCGCAAGAGTTGGCAATAAACTCCATCAGATGGCATGCACTGGGGTCCCATCCCCCACTGCAGGCCACTGGCTGGAAGAGCAGCAGTAGAAGGGCTGGGGAAATGGTAGTCTCTCTCTCCCAAACATCCAGTTTGGGCACCCCAGGTTGAACACTGGGTCTGCTTTGGCTTGTCCTAAGTGAGGCGCTGAGGCAGTGACAGAGCTGGGCATGGAAACCATCGAGTTATTCTGCCACCAGATCGCAGCAGCCAATTGCCAAACTGTCCCAAAGAGAGACAGTTAAAGCCAAATGGCAGTTTTAGGTTGGTGCCTGTCACTGACTCTGAATACAGTTTCTGTAATGGGAAATGCCGTACAAACAGGGGAAAATATAGAACCTGAAAGATTTAAAATGACTGATTCAGTGAGCAAAATCCCATAAACCTCTAGACAAACTCTATGAAACCATGGAAAAATGTACTCTGTTAAATAAACTATCTGAAGCCTGGATTATGCAGCACTCTGGACTCAACAAGCAGCAACAGAGCGGTTTTGCAGTATATAGGGTGATATGGGCATATATCAATTTAATTCATTTCTGCACCGGAATCTATAATGTCAGGCAAACTAGGGTTACCATTCATCCGGATTCTGCCGGACATGTCCGGCTTTTTTGAGTTAAAAATAGCGTCTGGGGGGAATTTGTAAATGTCCGGATTTCCCTCCCCCCCCCCGCCCCATGCAGAGCGCGCACAGCTGACAGGGCAGCCGGCCGGATTCGTACCACTTGCATGGGGCTCTGACAGCCAGAGCCCCTTCTACACTTCCCCCTCCTCTCCCCTGCAACTTGAGACCACTCCCCTCCTCTCTCTCCCTCCCTCCCGCTCCCTGCATTCGCAGATCACCGGCCGGCCGTTGGCCTCGGGCCTCCGGCAGTCTGCAGCTCCTCCCCCTGCTCGCCTCCCCTGCTGCCCAGCGCGCCGCTCCGCAGCACTCTGTTCTGAGCGGCACGGTAAGGGGGCCAGGGGGCCGGAGAAGGGGCAGGGAGGTTCTGGAGGGGGCAGTCAAGAGACAGGGAGCAGGGTTGGATGAGTTGGGAGTTCGGGGGGGCTGTCTGGGGGTGTGGATAAGGTTTTGGGCAGTCCAGGGTACAGGTAGGGGGCAGGATCCTAGGGGGGCAGTTAGGGTGGGGGGGGTCTCAGGAGGGGGCAGTTAGGGGACAAGGAACAGGGAGGCTTAGGTAGGGGGTGGAGTTCTGGAGGGCAGTTAGGAGCAGGGGTCCCAGGAGGGGGCAGTCAGGGGGCAGGAGTGCGGAGAGGGATTGGAGCAGTCAGGGGACAGGGAGCAGAGGGATTTAGATGGGTCGGGAGTTCTGGGGGGGGCTGTCAGGGGGTGGGGAGTGGTTGGATGGGGCGTGGGAGTCTCTGGTGTCTGTCTGGGGGTGGGGGTGTGGATAAGGGTTGAAGCAGTCAGGGGACAGATAGGGGGTAGGGACCTAGGGGACCAGTTAGGATGGAGGGAGGGTCTCAGGAGGGGGCAGTCAGGGGACAGGTAGGAGATAGGGTCCTAGGGGGCCAGTTAGGATGCGGGGAAGGTCTCAGGAAGGGGCAGTCAGGGGACAAGGAGCAGGGAGGCTTAGGTAGGGGTTGGAGTCCTCGGGGGCAGTTAGGGGCAGGGGTCCCAGGAGGGGGCAGTCAGAGGACAAGGAGTGGGGGGGAGGGTTGGAGGTTCTGAGGGGGGCGGGAAGTGGGAGGGAATGGAAGGGGCAGGGGCGGGGCTAGGGCAGGACGGGGGCGGGGCTCCTCCCGTCCTCTTTTTTGATTGTTGAAATATGGTAACCCTAGGCAACACACAGTTTCGATAGGTAGTATATTTGTTTCAGCAGGATGTATTGGTTAACACTATCACATGTAATAGTATCAAGGGCAAGGGCTAACGTAAATAATATAAAGTAAGAGCAAGACATGGGGCTGAAGCCTTAGCCGTGTATATTAAAGGCCCATCTGAGATAGGAAATAGAAAAGGTGGCTTTAAGTCACTTTTACATTTCCAGATCATGTGACTGTCCAGGAGCCACTCTGGTCCCTTTGTAATCTAGAACAGCCTCAAGATTGTATCAGGCTGTTCTAAATTATGTCCAGTTGCCTTATGGACTGCTGCCATATGTTCACCCTGTCAATGTTGTCTTTCTCCTGGGAAATCCCCGTGTAGAGGAGTCTGGAGACCTCAGCTAACCTCCCAGGAGTGTTTTGTAGATATATTTATTAATGCCTGTGATGTGCTTTGAAAATGAGGGTTGCTATTATTGGGCCAGACTCTCTGTTGACGTACAGATAGTGATGCTGTGACAGTTTACAGCCACAGAGACGTTTGCCCAGGGTAGCTAGTTTGACATTTTGCAGGGGAATTGCTTTGACACTTAACATTTCTTTGTTCCTGATCTTTCACCCTAAATATTTTGGATTTCTTATAAGGGGCAAAAACTGATGAATTAAAACCAAACTGTGCTGCATAATAAATAGATTTTTTTTTTAAACTGGCCCCATGGCCTTGTTACATTCAAATGCATAGAATTTTGTCCATGAGTTCATGGGCAGTCGGTGACCCGGCCGCCCAGGGAGACTAGCCCCCGGCCATCCCCTTCTGCCTGAGGCCCTGCCCCACCCCATCTACCCCCTTCCCCACTGGAGCCCAAAGCACCCCCACAACAACCACCTGGCCAGTGCCAGGCAGCCACGGGGGGCAGGCCCCAGCTCCGGTGCACCAGGCAGTGCAGTCTCAGTGCCCCCAGCCTCTGGGCGGTGCGGCCGCAGTGCTCCCAGCCCCAGTGCTGCAGGCAGCATGGCTGCAGTACCCCCAGCCCCACGGTTCCGAGCAGCCAGTCCCAGGGCTCTGGGCGGCCCCAGAACCAGCCGCCCTGAGTCCCTGCAGGAGGCGAGCTGGCCAGCTCCAGCCAACCTGGCCCAGCCAGGGCAGAGCGTTGGGAACAGCAGGAGGGGGGCCTGGCCTGGGGGCGGAGCATGGGCGGGGCCACAATAGCCTGTTTGGGGAGGCACAGCCTCTCCCTTCCTGCCAGAATTCTAGAATGGAGCATTTAATGACCTGTTCCTTTTCCATTAACCCAAATTTGGGCCAATATTTGCTGATCACATCTTGTAATGTGGTTAATGAGACATGATATGAGCTTGATGCAACGTTAAACCTGGGTGCAGATGCACTTTTGAATGATATTACAGTGCAGCTACTTAATCATCTTTTATCAGCTTGTTTTGAATTGATTCTGCCAGAACAAATAGAATTATCTACAGCTACTAACAATGTTGTGGTGATAACAAGCCATGTAATAAAGGCATCAAGTGATGCTGTCTATAGCGCTGTAATTTTGGAAAAATTCAGCTAGCATGGCTAAAATTGCTCAGCCACTTTTGAGAATGAGGCTAGGAAAAAATTACATTGTTTTGTCCATGTTAAATTCTGGTGACTGTTTAAAAAAAAAAAGACTTCAGTGCTACCATGCTTTGGCGCAGGGACTTGACATTTTGAAGAGGGGTGGCTGTTATGTCAGGGATGTGCCTTTTGTCATCCCCATGAAAATCCACTCAATTGTAGCCAGATTACAAGCCTCTGAAAAATTGCAAGTGTGCACTTGTTCAGTAAAGACTTCTTAGAGCGAAAATCTCGGAAGAGTCCATGTGCACTACGCATACTCCCGGGGGTGAGCAGGACTTTCCCAGCAATTGCTCATCTGGAATGTTTTGGGTTGTGCTGGCTCTGGGTCCCGGCACCAGAACTGAAGACAGGGAGTCTTTCTCTCCTTTGCTTTCAATGACTCCCTTGCTGGGCCCAGGCAGCTCGGAGGAGGAAGCTGCCTGATTTGACTGCAGAGTGGACAAGAGACAGACTTATAGGGCAGATGGAATAGATTGAGACAAGGAACTGAGGGAGGCAGGGCAGGGGACACTGAGGCTGGATAAAGAAGCCAGGGAGGGAGACTGGGACTGGGAACCAGTAGGACTGAGAAGTATGGGCAGGGCACAACTAGAGGGCAGGGGGAAAGCAGAGAAACAGATCAGATGAGGAGCTGAGAGATGGGAAACTGGGACTAGATTGGGACTGGCTGCGTGAAGGGGGAAGTCTGGGATAGCAGGGTGGGAACTGAGTCTTGGACAACTTGTCCAGAGAGGGAGATTAGGACTGGCTGGGCAAGGAGACTGGGACTGAGTTAAGAAACTTGAGGAGTGGGGAATGGGACTGGCTAGGTGAAGAGAATGGGAGTCGGATGAGGAGCAATGGGTTGGGAAGACACGAGCCTCTCCTAGGCAGGTTGGAGGGGACACAAGAGAAGGGGACAAGTTTGGGGGAAGGAGCAGAAGAAGTTGTGCCTAGTAGAGAATATTCCCCTCTAGAGCCTAAAATGGAATCCAAGATTCCAGAGTCTCATCATTCCCCTGCGGTCAGCAATTATCTGTGAAGCCTACTGGAAGTGTGTGTCTCATTCCCCTCTAGTGCTGGTCCACATAGAGGATAACAACTTACTACTGCTGTCCGTTACTCCCTAAGCTCAAGTGGCAGGTGTCTGTGAGGTAGATCTAAAGGTTTCAGCCTTGCTGTTGATCCACGTGGGCATGGGTTTGCTTTTTTAAACACCTAAGAAATTACACACACAAAAAGCTACACAAAAATAACTTTATTAAGGTTGCAAAGTCAAGCACTCAGAAGTTAGGACATGTCAGAATTAATGTTTCCCAAGTAACCTTGGAAAGGGGAAAATGGTACATCATGAAAGTCTGGCTGTGGTGCATTATGGGAGGTGTAGTCCAATTGGGGAACCCATTCTATAGAGGAGAACGAGGAGCATGAGGCACTCAAACCACAACTCTCATAAGACACCATGGCAGAATTTCCAGATTGAAACATTGAAGCTGTCTGGGAAAATATCGACATTTTCACAGAAAGTGGACACTTTTCATACAAAATTTCACTTTTGACAGAAACCCAATTTTCTGTCAAATACAAGTTTCGATGGGAAGTTTTTGCCAAACCCTAGTAAGCATGTCCCAGTATTCCCCTCTCCACTCCTTTCACACAAAGTTTAGTCACCTTCTACCTCGGTAAGCTGCAGCAATTGACAAAGGCCCAATTCAGTAAGGCACGTAACCTTGTTTTCACTTCAGTGGGGCTGCTGGCATGCTGAAAGTTGGGAACGTGCTTAATTACTTTGCTGAATCAGGGCCCAGATGGAGTGAGTTGTGATTAATATAATTTCTACTGCTGAGAAAACAAGCAGGCTTGATTTTCCCTTGCCTGGCATCTTGTGTCACCACGTGAATATAAAATGCTCCCATCATTGTAAACGAGTGGAGAATTCTCACTGGGTGGGTAATGCTAGCAGAGCAAGCGCCAACTCATGCCAAGGCCCATCCTCACTGAACACTGACAAATGCATAGCTGGAAACCAGTCTGGCTCACCTGTTGGTTAGTATGGTTAAAATGGATATTAGTGTTTTAAGAACGTGTTTAGTTGTTAGACTTTATGGAATGCTTGTAGGATGCTGCATAAATGAATCTCACTTATTGTGGTATCACAGGGTATAAAGTTATATTGAGCATTTGCATTGTAAACCTCTGTAACCGTGTAATTCACCAAACAGGAAAAGAAGCATTGATTAAGGTAAAGAGCTTGTCTGCATGCAAGATGGCCCATTGAAGGCAAACGAGGCATTGTGTAGCATCAAAGGACAGAGACCTTGTTGATTGTATTCTGAACTCCCTCCAGGAAGGGGAGACCCACTCATAAACGCATCCCATCATCTTGGATTCTGCGGTGAAGGGAATTTAAAATCCCTGACAAGGAGAAACTGAGATCTTTATGCTGTCTGGACTCTGAGGGGGCAAAGATTCCTGAACGTAAGCAAGAGATCCCCCTGCTGCTTGGCATGGGTCAGCCTTCAAGGACATATAGAGCTGCTAATTATAGAAGGTTATATTACCTTTTTTAATCTAACACTGTAACTCATTTGTGTGTGTATGCTTCCTGTTTTAACATTGTAAATAACTCTCATTCCTTTTCTTAGTTAATAAATCTTTCATTAGTTTATTGCAGGATTGGCTACAGGTATTGTCTTTGGTGTGAGATCTGAGTACATAGTGCCTGGTCCTTTGGGACTGGGAGTAAACTGAATATTGTTGTAATTTTTGGTGTCAAGTGACCATTCATCCCATAGTCCAGCTTGCCCTGGTGGCAAGATAGACTGGAATGCCCATGGGGACTGTCTGTGACTCCAAGACTGTTACAGTCTTTAGAAGTTCACACTCACACTGGGATGATGAAATCTAATGATAGAACATACAACCAGTTTGGCGTGTCTGCCCTCCTTTTTGACAGTCTACCCTCAGGTTGGCAGTCATGGTCATGAGCCACTTCTGACAGCATGACAGGGGTGGTGTTTTGTGAGTGGAGAATTCTCATTGGGTGGTGTTTTGTGTTGACTGCGTAGATGTAGATGACCATATGAGATACAAAGGCAGTGGAGAATCAGGTCCGTTCTGTCTCAGTGTCCACATCTGTAAAACAGGGATGAGGATACCAAAACATCTCTCTAGCAGGGTGGGAGATGCTGAGGGGAGGGGAGGAGTTGATCACGGGGCTGCTGGTGTTCAGCACCCACCCTTTTTTCCCCATGGGCGCTCCAGCCCCAGAGCACCCACCGAATCGGCACCTGTGTCTCCAAGCCTTTAACAGATATTAATGAATTATTAAGCTTCTCAGACACCCCTAGAAACTTCACTATTGTCACTTCGCAACTTGAAGTCTTTAGGTGATCATGGATTTGTGGCAACATTTAACTGCCTTGCAGGGATGTTGTTGTAGTGGTGTTGGTCCCAGGATATTGGAGAGACAAGGTGGGTGAGGTAATATTTGTTTATTGGACCAACTTCTGTTGGTGAAAGAGACATGCTTTTGAGCTTGCATGGAACTTTTCAAAAACGTGTCTCTTTCACCAACAGAAGTCGGTCCAATAAACAAATATTACCTCACCCACCTTGTCTCTCTTACAGGGAGGTTGTCAGGCTGTTCTGAACTTCATGGTGATAGAATTCAAATCTTCCTGCTCACAAAGAATGCGGCTTTACTGTTTGTGTTGAAGAAGAACTTCTGCTTGTGGGACCGGTTCTAGGATTAAAAGCATGCAGCACAAGGAAGAGGTACACATGCATGTGATTAATGTGCATAAGTCTTGTCAAGTACTATTAGGCCTCAACCTTCCGGAAGTTGTAAGAAGCAGGTACAGTTGAATTCTGCAAGCATAAGCATAATCTATCTAGGAAGCTTTATAGACTAAAAAGGAAACTCTGAAAAGGTAGATACAGACTTGTGGTTACTATGCTCTGCAACCAAATACCTCCTTAAGCTACTTGAGCATTTCTGCGTCTAGCAAATTGACCACAATTAGCCGCATAGAGAAGAGATGAGCCGAGTACAGGTGCACAGTTCATAAGATCAAGACAACCGCAAATACCACCCTAGAACATTTGGCCACCTTGATTGGTTGACTTGTTTTGAAACATGGCCAGCAAATACTGTATAAAATAGGTGTAAAGACGCAAGAGTGTGTGTGCGTGTTGACCTAGAAGAGATCACTCTTTGTCAGGCTCACATACACCCGCTTCACCGACTATCTGTGCCTGGCCAGTGCAGGAAACGGTCGACTGAAAGGTAATGTATCTTTGGAAGAATGCGGGGTAAGATTTTGGACTGAAGAGGTCTGGTTGTGCTCGAGCTGGTTAATCTTAAGTCTGTATTAATACTATAGTTTAAGTATATTAGTAAATTGTTTAAGTTGTTTAAAAATAGTAGTAGTCAATAGTTAATCAATATATAAAAAGCAACAGAGGGTCCTGTGGCACCTTTGAGACTAACAGAAGTACTGGGAACATAAGCTTTCGTGGGTAAGAACCTCACTTCTTCAGATGCAAGAAGTGAGGTTCTTACCCACGAAAGCTTATGTTCCCAGTACTTCTGTTAGTCTCAAAGGTGCCACAGGACCCTCTGTTGCT
>NC_048302.1:131453130-131608392 GCF_013100865.1 Trachemys scripta elegans
TCTGTCAGTCTATAAGGTGCCACAGGACTCTTTGCTGCTTTTACAGATCCAGACTAACACGGCTACCCCTCTGATACTTGACACCATGCACGGCACTGCAGTTAGCCGTATAGAACGCTGTGTTTAAGAGACACCCACGAAAGCTTATGCTCCCAGTACTTCTGTTAGTCTCAAAGGTGCCACAGGACCCTCTGTTGCTTTTTACAGATTCAGACTAACACGGCTGCCCCTCTGATACTAATCAATATATAGTAACTGTATATGTTTTGTGCCTTGCTGGAAGCAGGTACAGCGCTGGTAAAGTCAGTAGTTTATAAATCATAGTGGCTTTACAAGTCGCTGTGCCTGTCTTCAGTATAAGTTAACATCAAGTTTATCATAAAAGTCAGTAAAAGTTTATAAGTTGTTAAATAAGTTAATAGGTAGGTTAAAATTAGTAAACTATAGTTGATTAATGTATCAGTATTGCATATGAATTTGTGCTGGTTGGGGATGGTTACAGTACACATGAAGTCGCTAGGCACTTTCTGTCTGTGTTGCCTCTAGAGTCATAAGTCATTAAAAACCTTTCTTGAGGAATAATTAGTTGTTTAGTTTCTCTTTTGTGGACACTACTCAACCTCATTACATCTGTGTTGGGTAGTGGGAAGTAGCAATCACCCAGAGCCCCATTAGGGTCCTGACACGTGCCTCCTTCTTCCATTAATCTCCACAATGCAGACCAGCCAGATCTTTACAGCTTTTACTGTACGTAGTTTGCATCAGGGGAAACTGAGGCACGGCACGATTATTAGGTCACTGACGAAGTCAGCAGCAGAGCTGGGGCTAGCCCACAGCTCAGCAACCTCACATTCCCATGCCTTAACCACAAAGTGGTTCCCATATAAAAGTTGCCCTGCTGACACAGAATGCTGTATTTTATCATATCCGATATTCATTGGCATGGTTAGTGCAAGAATGGAATTACTGGAGTGGCGGAGGATATGGCTCTTTAGCTAATCCTAATGAATAGCTTTTTGTTGATAAGAGTCCTTTGCTAATGCATTTGGTATGAAGCCAGAAAGCCGTAGGCTCCCATAGCAAAAATTTCCCTGCCAGCTCACAGAAGAGAGGTCATTTCTGATGCCTGTGATGTCCTAAATGGGCTGCCTGTCACAGATGAGGCATTAGAGGCTTGAACTGATCCTTTTCGCACTGTGAGAAAAATCCCAGCTGCTTTTAGAGCATTTTAGGGGAAGATTTACAACAGCACAATGAGCAGGTAGGGACACAATTCCCGCTGCCTTTGAAAATCTACCCCTTAAACATTGGGATGGCACAATACAAGACCGGGAGTCAGGAAGCAAAGGTTCTAGTCCCCTCGCTTGATGTTGAGCAAGTCATTTTGCCAGTCTGTGCCTCAGTTTCCCCCTATATAAAATGCAGATAATGAGACTCATCTTTGTAAAGTGCTGTAAGATCTATGGATTCAGCTAATGAACAGGAGCAGCAAACAGGGGAGTTTGGCGAGGCAGTTCTCTGGGGGAAGGAGAAGCGACTATGTGACCCTTGTGGTGAGTTTGTTGTCTGTTGTTGTGTGCTTCTTTGCATGCCCTCTGCCTGCTTGTTGAAGTATATAGTGTGGTCTGCTAGGGGCATAGGCCCAGGAGTGGTCAACCTCCTGCTCTGCCCCACCTGACCCCTTCTCCCAAGCCTTCGACCCGCCTCTTCCCTGCCTCTTCCCACTCAGTTCCGCCCCGTCCCCTGAGCGTGCCTTGTCCCTGCTCCTCCCGCTTCCTCCCAGAGCCTCCTGCATGCCGTGGAACAGCTGATCACAGCAGCAAGGAGGTGCTGGAAGGGAGGGGGAGAAGTTGATCAGCGGGGCTGCCGGTGGGCACGAGGTACTGGAGGGGAGGGGGGAGTGCTGGCTGCTAGTGTGTGATAAGCACCATTAATTTTTTTCCGTGGATGCTCCAGGGTGGGCACATGTCACCTCAGGATAGGCTGCAGAAATAAAATTTCTGGACACTGTTAATGACTACTTCTTGGAGCAACTAGTCCTGCAATCCAGGGGAGAGGCAATTCTTAATTTAGTCATAAGTGGAGCACAGGATCTGGTCCAAGAGGTGGCTATAACGGAACAGCTCGGTAATAGCAACCGTAATGTAATTAAATTTAACATCCTTATAAAAACCCACCACAGTAGCATTTAACTTCAAAAAGGAACTTATACAACATGAGAAGAATAGTTAAACAGAAATTAAAAGGAACAGTCACAAGAGTAAAATGCCTGCAAACTTCATAGAAACTAATTAAAAACAACATAATAGAGACTCAAACTATATATATATATACCTCAAATCAAATAAACAGCAAGAGGACCAAAAAAATCCACCATGGCTAAACAATAGATTAAAAGAGAACATAAGAACGGCCATACTGGGTCAGACCAAAGGTCCATCCAGCCCAGTATCCTGTCTTCCGACAGTGGCCAATGCCAGGTGCCCCAGAGGGAATGAACAGAACAGGTAATCATCAAGTGATCCATCCCCTGTTGCCCATTCCCATCCCAGCTTCTGGCAAACAGAGGCTAAAGACACCATCCCTGCCC
The DNA here is from genome assembly GCF_013100865.1 of Trachemys scripta elegans. Lineage (NCBI taxonomy): Eukaryota > Metazoa > Chordata > Testudines > Emydidae > Trachemys > Trachemys scripta. The sequence continues at coordinate 131,455,721 of NC_048302.1, forward strand.
ATCCTGGCTAATAGCCATTGATGGACCTATCCACCATGAATTTATCTAGTTGTTTTTTGAACCCTGTTATAATCTTGGCCTTCACAACATCCTCTGGCAAGGAGTTCCACAGGTTGACTGTGCGTTGTGTGAAAAAATACTTCCTTTTGTTTGTTTTAAACCTTCTGCCTATTAATTTTAAACCTGCTGCCTATTAAAAAGGCCTCAGTGAGTCCTGGATTTCACTCATAGACTTTAAGATCTGCAGGGACCATTACGATCATCCAATCTGACGTCGTCCATCACAAAGGCCGGCAGCTATGGTCTCATCCTAGGGGTGGTAACTCGATGGGGGCAGGGAGGGAGATGCAGCAGCACAGGACTGTAGGTATTCAGTATTGCTATTGTTAAAGAGTGACTGGTTGGACTACCTCAAATGTCACAATCCTGCCACCTATTATAGATTCACAGATTATACGGCCAGAAGGGACCACTGTGATCATCCAGTCTGACTCACAGTATAAAGGCCCTGGGACTTCCCTGAATTAATTACCAGGAAACAAAGAGATCATTATCAGAGGAGTAGCCGTGTTAGTCTGGATCTGTAAAAAGCAACAGAGAGTCCTGTGGCACCTTTAAGACTAACAGATGTATTGGAGCATAAGCTGTCGTGAGTGAATACCATTTCGTCAGACGCATGAAAGAGATCATTCTAACTTTCCCCTCTAGCAATTTGCTCCTGCTTGATGCAGGCTTTGATCTCAGGCTTTGTGCTTCTGTAACCCAAAGGCTGGGAGGGGGGACTCTAGTACCATCATCAGTACTAAAAATAAAAATAAATAAAAATAAAAAAAGGTTAGCCTCTTTTTGCGGATACAGACTAACACGGCTGCTCCTCTGAAAAATAACTTTGTGTGTGTGCGTGCATGCGTGCGTGCGTGCGTGGTGGGGTGAACCTCGGCTTGGAGTTACTCCCCAAAGTAGTTAGATGGTCTGATCCTTTGTGTAAAGGGATCCAGACACAACAGTGATGGGCACGCAAGGACTACAAGTCATACATCACCAGAGTGATATACTAAAGCACTGTAGAAAAGTTCTGGATGAGGAGATGAAAGGTGCATTGTAAATGTAGGCTATCATTTCCAGGTAATAAAAGTAACTGAGAAAAATGAATCTGACCCATATCAGGAATGGATGCATTATCAGCTCTCAGGCAAAGAAACATCCCTGCTGGTTAGTGCCAGAATCAGGTATGCGTGCAGCAGGGCAGCAGGGATGAATTATAAAAGGTATCGCTCAGGTCTCATTTCTGCCACTTACAATGGAGTCCAGTGGTTAGAGCACTAGGCTTGGCTGTGGGAGACCTGGGCTCAAATCTTGCTTTACCACAGACATCCTGTGTGACCTTGGCCAAGTCACTTAGCCTCTCTGTGCCTTAGTTCCTCGTCTGTAACAGGGGGACAATAGTAGTGCCCTACCCCGCAGCTTTTGTTGTTTTCCAAAGATCTGTAACTCTCTGGTGTGCTTTGTTACGAGTGAACAGCCTGTGGCTAACAAACTCCTTTGCTAGGCCTTGCTTTCCTGCCATGTTGTCACTGAAGGGGTTACTTGAGAAACCAGAGTTCCCCCAGGCGGATGGACTCTGGGGAAGTGTGTATGAGTGACAGGGGGCTTAGGAGGACTGTGGCACTGGTTTTGGGATCTAGATGGCTGGGCTGTGGGATCTCGCTGCCCAAGGAGGGTGTCAGATACAGGAACTGCACCTGAGAATGCATCTGAGAGACCCAAAAGCTAGGAACAGTGACCAGTCACTGCTCAGACCTAGGTGGCTTAGAAGCATGTGAGATCTAGTCTACTCACAACAGATGGGTGTGTGTCCAGACAGGGGCACCAGGCCAAGTTGTGACAGGAGCTATATAAGTACCTTAGATAGATGGATAGCTATAGACACTTGGACATATTTCCTGTGTGATCTTGTCTCTCCTATTGGTGCGGGTTGATTAGAAACAGAAAGCTGCAGCGTGGTTCCGTGGCATGAGATTCCATGTCAGGGGGACTTCCAGTATTTGCAGGCAACATCGGCTTTCCTGCTATGGCAGATCCATGCAGCTTCCATAGGCTTGATTCAGAAATCAGTTGACGCTCCGTTCTGAGCGACAGTCCTTTGTACATGTGTGATGTCTTCCCTCTGAGTTTGTTAATAGGACCTGGCCCCTTCAAACACACCCAGATTGAGTCTCACAACACCCCTGTGAGGCAGGTGCATTGCTATCCCTATTTTACAGATGGGGAAACTGAGACACGAGGCATTTCCCTCCATGCTGACTGAGGCAGCGTCCCAGGGACAGTTTGACTGTTGGAAGGGAGAGTGCAGTGGCACAGGGCACCTGCAGCCCCACTCCACTAGGGGGTCGAGAAGCAGTCAGTGCAGCCCAAAAAGTGGGCGGGGCTGGCTGGAGAAGGCTTGTGACCAGTGCACCAGACATAGGCACTGATTCATCCCTGGCTGCCTTCATCAGTAGCTTTTCAGAGCTGAATGAAGTCAAGGGAGATCTGTTCATTGACTTCACTGGGTTTGGGATCAGGCCACTCTAAAGCCCCTGCTGTACATCCAGACTTCTGGGGCCTGGTCCTAAACCCACTGAAGTCAATGAATAGACGAGGAGTACAGTGGCACCTTAAAGACTAACAGATTTATTTGGGCATAAGCTTTCGTGGGTAAAGCTTATGCCCAAATAAATCTGTTAGTCTTTAAGGTGCCACTGTACTTCTTGTTGTTTTTGTGGATACAGACTAACACGGCTACCCCCTGAGACTTGACACAATGAATAGACGTTCATCAGCTTTCAGTCCCCACTCTCATCGCTACCCCATGGGGACGACTCAGGCTGAGACAGATTAATTGACTTGTCCAAGTCACACAATAATTCGACAGCAGAGCTGGGATATGAACCTAGGAGACCTGACCCCTAAATCCCTGGTTTCACTAGGCCTCCCTGTCTCACTTATGCTTAGAGAAACAAAGCAGGGTTAGACAGGGAATGCTCAAGGCACCAAAAAAAAAAGACACCTCAGAAACAAAGAACCCTGTCAGCTGCTTGGTCTTGAGGCCCTATCTGAGCACAGCCTGTGGAGGTCTTGGGTTCAAACCCCAGCAGGTAGCTGCCAAGGAATCTATGTTTTTAAAGTGAAATTAATTAGGAGCCACATTTACAAAATGCACCAGGAAAGTTCTCTGAACTCCTGCTATTTCTGTACTTGGGGTCCTTTCTGTAGGAATTAGCTTGAAGGCTGCGAGGCAGCGTTGTGAAGTCGGGCTGGCACACCGCCACAGGCTTGCCTGCCTTCTTTGCTAACAAGATCGGACGGCGGATTTGGGAAACGAAATCCATTAAAATACAGTGTTTGCCTTCAACATGCTTGTCGCTGAGACCAGAATATGCCGAGGCTGTGGGACGGAGTTCATCGTGAGTCATGTCAAATCTGCTTCAGTGCCAGCTTCTCTCTGCCATCGCTCTGTACTGGAAAAGCCAGAATGTTCTAAAGTCAGTCAGACACAGGGCCTCATTTCAAGATATACTGTGCTATTTTAGCACCAGATCTTGCACACCCTTACGTGAGTAGCCCTTACTGCCTGAGGACCTGATCTATCTATCTCAGGTACTTATAGGACCCCATGACTGAAGTCCCTGTACGCCACACACTTTTTAGCGTATTTATCCTCACGATGTCTCTGTGAGGAAGGGCAGTGCTATTCTTCCCAGTGTAAAACAGGCTATAGAGCAGGGGCGGGCAAACTTTTTGGTCTGAGGGCCACTTCGGGTTTCCAAAATTGAATGGAGGGCCGGTTAGGGGAGACTGTGCCTCCCCAAACAGCCAGGCGTGGCCCGGCCCCTGACCCCTATCTGACCCCCCCCCCGCTTCTCACCCCCGACAGCCCCCCTGGGACTCCTACACCATCCACCCCCCCTCCCCCGCCGTTCCCTGTCCCCTGATGGCCCCCCGGGACTCCTGCCCCATCCACCACCCCCTGCTCCCTGTCCCTGACCATTCCCAAACCCCCCGTCCCTGACTGCCCCCCCGCCACCTCATCTAACCCCCCCTCTCCTTCCTGACTCCCCCCCGGACCCCTGCACCCATTCAACCCCCCCCCCCGTTCCCTGCCCTCTGACCTCCCCGACCCCTATCCCCACAAACACTCCCATCAATCACTTACCCCCCGAACTCCCCTGTCCTATTACCACTCTGCCTGGAGCACCAGTAGCTGGTGGCGCTACAGTTGCGCTGCCCAGAGCACCGGCTCAGGCCACGGCTCTGCAGTTGCGCTGTCCTTGCAAGTCCATGCCAACCACTAAACCATCTTTGATCCCCTCAGCAGCGCTAGCGTCCATTGAGATTAATAGGGGTACATGTTTGTGGGGTAAGTTATTGATGATAGTTATTATTGCTAATGCTTTGTATTACAATAGCAACCAAAAGTGGGGCCCCACTGCGCTAGGCCCTGTACATACACACAGTAAGAGACGGCCCTGCCCCCAAAGAATTTAGGCGCTAATCTCTCTAGTGCATGAGCTGCAGAAGTGTGTGAAATATTTGCAACAAGATGGAACATATTTTAAAATAATATTGGGATTTCATTATGAATGCAAAATTGCCCCATTGTTTTGAAAATGTTCACAATGTTGGGGCACTCCTTTTCAAGGTGGAGCAAAGAGTTCTAGCTACCTACTGACATGCTCTGGTTACCCCACAGTATCTGAGCACTTCAAAGTTTCATCCTCACACACTCCCGCGAGGTAGAGAAGTATTATTGTTAGCCCCATTTTACAGATACACAGAGACATTAGGTGACTTGCCTGAGGTCCTACAGGAAGCCTGTACCAGAGCCAGCCATGTGGACCCAAATCTTTTGAGAGCCCCGCCTGTGCCTTTCCTTTCTGAGCTCTTCCCCATCCCAACTTCCACTCATGATGCAAGATTCCTAAGGGATCTAGTGAAACAGGTGTGGAAATCAGACAATAAAACAGAAGGCTTGAGCCTTGTCTCACCAGCACTTCTATAAATCAGGAGTAAATCCACTAGATAATTACAAGTGAGACCAGACACCCTGCAAGAGGCATTTATGGGATAGCTTTCCCACAGGGAAAGCTTCTTTCAACTCTCCCATTAGTTACATGTTGTTTGCGCCCTAAAGCATGAGATCTTGGTACCTGAATAATATCCTGTGACAATGAGTCCCACAGGTTAATTTTGGAGCTGAGTCATGAACAGCCTGAAGGCATAACTGCTGCTTTCCTGCCAGGCTGCTTAAATCGTTACACTTGTACTGCTGTGAAAGGAAAAAAGCACTAGGACTAACGTCTTGATGTACTTAGCAACATGACTGCAAATACAATGCCAGTATGCTTTAATCTGGGCTTGAAGATACAGATGTGTATGGGGAGGGGGGAATAAGAAAGGAAGAGAAAACCATGCATGATCATTTCCCTGGAGCTTGAATTCTGTCGGTCAGCTCCTCAGCTGGTGGCGTTCTAGTGGGGCTGGGTTGAGTCACATCGGCTGAGGCTCTGTGTTTAGCAATATTGGTTTCTTTGCTGAGAAATGGTACTGGAGCACAACACTAGCAAGTGCACGTCCTTTGAAATAAGATTGTATTCCGCAGAGTCCAACTACCTTGCCCCATTTACAGCTTTGCTGCACTCTGCACCTGGTAGCACTGAGATGTGGAAACTGGGCCAGGAACCAGAGGCAGCCAAATGGGGCACGAGGGGGCTTCTCTGGTTCCATTAGCATCACTGCTCTCCCGACACACAAGGCAAATCACTCGGATTGCACACTGCTTGGTTACTTTGTGTCTCTCTGTGTAGAGATGGGATCAGGGGAGGTCCCATTCTGAACAGCCTCAAAGCTCGGGGTGGTTTGTGTTCAGATCAGAGCTTCCCCAAAGTTTGGTGCTGTTTGGACTGGGGCAGGGGAGGGGAGTTAATTCAAATCTCTCTCTACTATCTTGAATATCTTGAATATGCTATTCACTACTGAAAGAATTATTCTGCATTTTCAACTGGAAAAGGACTGCTCCCTCATGTTCTCTCCTGCACTGTTGTGTGCTGTTGTAATGCATGTGAGACCACATATTTAAAGACATTGTGGTCACCAGTAAACCACCTACCTGGAGCATGGCTGATAAAACCATCCAGCTCCAAAACCACGGGCATCTGCCTCTTGATCTAAAGGAGAAGCTCTTTAAATGGTAATAGTATTAAGACTAGCCTTTAGCAGGTGACATAACCACAAACATTTGGTGAGGTCTGATAGTCCACCATGTAGAGGACAGCAAGTGGAAACATGTACACTCTAGCAATACACTGGTAAAAAGCAGCAGCCTTCCACCCCAGAGATGGCTGCATTTCAGTACTGCGTGAAGCGATTCCTTTGTAACTCGTTGGTAAGCGAGTGCTTTGGGATCATTCCGAATGAAAGGCCCAATAAACAAGCAAGATATTATCCTCCTAGCTAGCACAGTGGATAGAGACATCGCCAGCTGTGTTTTTGACCCTGACACAGTGGTTGTCACTCATTTTCATTCTGCACACCACTTCCTATGAGCCAGCCTCTCATGGTCCTCACCTCTTAACTCACCAGCCTCTCACTGGTCCTTGCTTCTCCACATGCTAACCGGCAGATCACTACTGCTCTGGCATACAGATACCACTGGAAATCTTTAATTTGAGACTCGGTGCCTTTGTAAAAGGGATGCTGTCGGTCAACCATACATTTTGGGGGCTCACTTGTGTAGGAAGGGAGGCCAGTTCATGGAGTGGGGTTGTAAGGCTTGCGTTCTGCCAGAGGTCAGAGTAGATGTCCATAATGGTCCCTTCTGGCCTTACATTCTATGAATCTCTTGAGCCAAAGAGTTTTGACGACCTCTGGAACCTGGGGCTGTACGGGAGAACAGTCCGTCATGCTCTTGTTATGATGATTAGAGGACGTACTACGCTTGCCCTCCTGAAGAGGGCAGTGAATTATGGCATTGAGCCAGCTGTGAGGAATGGACAATTCCCCACAACTCAATATAAAAGACACTCTGGCATTTCAAGCTTGATGCTTGGCCAACACCAGCTTCTGGTTCCTGAGAGTGTCATCAGCTCACCCACAAAGCCAGTTACAAATCCCAGAGTAGAGTCCCTCCAAAAAAGCATGCCACCGCCTACCCCCAACATATGTGCTTGGAGGGAGGGCTTCAGATTGTTTATTTCATATGATTGCCTCTCCTTCCTAGAGTCTATCTGCTTACTGGGGTCCAGGCTTGTCCAGTCAGCAGCATTCTGCCTCCCTCCAAAGTCAGGTTTAAAATAGCTCTGCAAATCGCACAACTGAAAATACATGTCGGGGGCTTTTTAAAGCCTTCCGACTCCACAGCAGCCAACCGTGACGTGCAGTTCATGAGGGGGAGGTGGATGGAGGGGGAAATACTTCTCTGTGTCTGACTCCTGATGCCGCATCAGAAAGCTGCCAGATGGGCGTCATCTTGTCTCCAAATCTCATGGGTACAATCACCATGGCGACTGGGTCAAGTGGGTTGGAAATCTGAGCTGGGAAAGTCAATTTTATTTTCTCCTGATTTGTTTGTTTATTGTCACTTTCACGTCTCTTTTTCTTTCTCTTCCTCTTGGGAGTGCCCCATCCACCAAGGATTGAGGTGCATTTAATCCTTTTGGAAAGGCACTCGCTGATTAGCCGTTCTCTGCTGTTCACATTCTCAATACCTGTTGCCTTCCAGAGAGCATCATAAGCAATTTGCTTCTGAAGGACAGAGTGGCAGAGGAATTGAGAGCGCAGGAGAGATCATCTCTCCCAGATTCTGTCTTTCTTTGCCCTCAGACGCACTTGCGATACATTTGCCAGATTGCAGATAGGATGTGCCACACTAGGTGGATCCACCTAGGCTCCTATCTTGCCTCTCCCACTGTCCAAGCTCCAAAGTATCAAGGAAAAGCAGACATGCTCACAGAATGCACCAAGACAATTTGTCCAATGGTATGCATGAAGGAGATAGCAGACTGTAGCTTTAGGACTGACACCCTGAAGATTGATGGGCATCCTGCCATTGTTGATGGCACCTTAATAAAAAAGGACCCCTCTTTTTCAGCTTCAAAATAGTGATGAGACAAAAGCAGGCTGGGAAGGCTAAGGCACTGGCTTGGCATTCAGGAGGGACAGGGTCAGTTCTCAGCTCTGCCACAGATTCCCCGTATGAGCTTGATCAAGTCACTCAATCTCTGTGCATAGAGGTTCCCTATATGTAAAATGGCGATGTGAATACTCCCATCCCTCACAAGAATGAGATGAGGCGAAATCCATTAATGCCTGCGAGGCGCTTATGTGACCGCCGCCATCTTGGCTGAGGCGATGCAGATTAGACTGGGGATGTGGAGAGCTAAAAGCATGAGCCGTTAAAGCACCAAGATTCAGTAGATGGGTCTGTAACAGAGTCATATCCCCTGCAGATCAGGCACCTGTAACACCGGTGGTTTCCACTTACATACGTCAGCCAGGAGGCTCATAGGAAAACCTATAAATAAAAAACAAAACCGTCTGTAAAATGAGGAAAGGGCGGTCTTGGCTAGTTGGACTAAGCTCCTCGAGGCAAGGACTGTCTCTTACTATGGGTGTGCAATGTCTAGCTCAGTGGGACCTGATCTCAGGCAGAGGCATTCCTCTAGGTACAGTAACATAAAATATAACCCTGCATGTGTAATGCCATTTGATAGGGTTTGTTGGCTTGACTTCAGATCCCTGCCGGTGTGATTTTGGTCACTGGTGGAGGTGAATTTCCCTTTCCCAGTGTTGGTTCAAATGCAGCGGACCTCTTTCCAACCCAGGAAAGGAGGAATCTCGTGCAAACAGCTGATTTCATGACAGCTCTACTACTCAAGGGGGTGGAAATCTGGTGAGAATAGACTGCAAGATCTCAGCGCCATTCAATCCAAGTCCTGATTTGGCCTGAACTCTGAACTTGACTGGATCTGGGCCCCTTTGTAGCTTAAAGTGATACAGTATTTATAGTACTGGCATTTCTTTTTCATTCATTTAAACATAATGATAAGTGTTGGACTCCTAATCACAGAAACAGTGATGGAAAAGACCGATTTGGCCATCTCATCCTGCCACCACAAGGTTGTTCTTAACCGTACATTCTCCTTCCAGTTTTAAACATCCCAAGCAATGAGTCTTACACGACTTCCCTCGGGAGACTATTCTGCAGTTTAGAAAGTTTCACAGTTAGGAAGTTTTTCCCTGATTTTCTTTTTAATTATTCAATTTCATCTCTTTAACTTAATTTCTAGTGCAGAACAAATTGCTGTCCCTTTGCAGCTTTTGTACAGACCTTAGAATTTGGATTCGGCACATTTTACCAGATCCTGCTATCGGCGTAAATCTGGAGTGCCTCCCCTGACTTTACTCCGTTTAGCACTGATGTCACTGAGAGCACAATTTGTCCCTAGGCAAACGTTTGAGCTGAGCACCAGAATGGTGGCAAAACCGAGGTAAAAAGGTCTAAGCAAGTGAAAGAAGGAAAAGGAATTTAGCAATGATCATTTATTAAAACACAGAGTGTGAAAAGGCGGATCATTTGAGAGTACTATTATTATTGTTATTATTTACTTGTAGTGTGGTAGTAGTGCCCAGGAGTCCCAGTCATTGACCAGCTCCCATGACGTGCAAGGTGCTGTACAAACAGAACAGAAAGATAGTTCCTGCTCAAAGGAGTTTACAATCTGAGGCCTGGTCTACACCAAAAAGTTAAATTGACCCAACTATATCACTCCGGGGTGTGAAAAATCCACACCCCTGAGTGAGATAGATAGAGAACCCAGCAGTTCTCAACCAGGAATCCGGGGGCCCCTGAGGGGCCACGAGGAAGTTTCAGGGGATCCTCCAAGCAAGGATGGCATTAGACTCACTGAGGCCCAGTGCAGAAAGCCAAAGCCCCACCACGCAGGGCTGAAGCCCAGAGCCCCGAGCTCTGCCACCTGGGACTGAAGCAGAAACCTGAGCAACTTAGCTTTGTGGGACCCCCTCTGTCAGGGGGCCCCAGGCAATTGCCCTGTTTGCTGCCCCCTAACACTGAACTTGGATTTTATAGGCACAAGTGGGTCATGGAGTTTTTATAGCCTTTTGGGGGGAAGGTCTCAGAAAGAAAAAGGTGGAGAACCCCTGAGTTAAGCCAACCTAACCCCCAGTGTAGACAGCCCTAGGGCAAAGGACGAATTCTTCCCTAGACAAAGGGCTGGTCCACACTAACCCCCCAGTTCGAACTAAGATACGCAACTTCAGTCGAAGTATCTTAGTTCGAACTACAAGGTACTTACCGCGGGTCCACACGCGGCAGGCAGGCTCCCCCGTCAACTCCGCGCACTCCTCTCGCGGAGCAGGAGTACCGGTGTCGACGGCGAGCACTTCTGGGATCGATTTATCGCGTTTAGACAAGATGCGATAAATCGATCCCAGAAGATCGATTGCTTACCACCGAACCCGGAGGTAAGTATAGACATACCCACAACTACCGCCTCTCGGGGAGACGGAGTAACTATGCTGACAGAAGAGCCCTTCCCATCACTGCCGTGAGTGGCTACATTGAAGCACTACAGCAATTTAAGTGTAGACACAGTGTAGGTAATCTGGAGTAGTCTCTGTCTCTGCCAAGCTGTGTGAAGAGGTGATCTCTCTGTACACACCCGTCTGTAAAGCTCTTGGTATTCCTTCTGAGTAAAAGGTGCTATGCAAACACCTGTTATTCTTAGTAACAACCAGCCTGTGATGCAGTATTGTTGTGAAATTTTAAAAGTTCCTTCCCCTTGACCAGGCTGGAGAGCAGCTTTAGGGCTCGTAACCTCTCCGGGCTAGAGGACAAGTTGATGAGCTCTCCAGACTCTGAAGTCACGGGGGAAACGAGCGGTTGGAGCCTATCCCATGCTGATTGGCCATGGCATTTCATGAGAGGGAGGAGGATGGGGGAGGAGGATATTTATCTGCATTTGCCTCCTGACACCACACCAGAAAGCTGCCAGATGGGCATCATCTCGCATTTGCACGCTCTGCTGCAAATCCAAACCTAGGAGCTGAAAGAGGGTTGTGGGCACTCATAAGAGGGTCTCTCGGCTTTTAGAATGAAATCCGTGCGCCATCCTGTTTGGAGGGGTCAATGTGACATTCTTGGCTTGTGATGAATCTGCCGTCTTGGCTGTAAGAGCCATGAGAAATGCCAAGAAAAGCAGCAGCAGTAACAGCAAAGGCCTGGGGCTAGCTGCGTTCTGTGGCTACGCAGGATTCCAAGCTCTCTGCCTCGGCCTCACGCATGCTGGACGGAGGGAGATGGGGCTAGACCCTCAGTTTTGCGTACATGGCTGAAATCAATAGAGCTACGTAAATGGAGCTTAGCTGGCCACTGGTGATTCCCCCATTCATAGTGCCACTACAGCTGCTCCTTTGCCATCTGCCCTTCAGCCGTTGGTATAGGGGACCTGACTTAAGGGGAAAAAAGGGAAAGGGTCATAGCCGGGGTGTCTGGACACCCTGCCAATCCCCAGCCGCTGGAATACCCTCAGGAATCCTCTAGCAGCAGCTGACATAAATTAGAGCAGCTCTCAGGCTGCTCTAGTTTATGCCAATGACCAGCCAGCTCAGGATCAGGGAGGTGGAAAGAGGACATTTGTGTCATCCGTCCCCCCACACACACAGCTGAAACAAGCCCTCCCAAGCCACAGCTGGGGGGTCAGGATATTCTTGTTGTCCATAGTATGTCTAATTCCTAGGCCTCAGTCTCAATGATATATTGGGGAAAGGCTTTCAAAAAAGGAGCATGGCTGGTGTGGAGTTCCGGGGGCTAACCCTGTGTGGTGCAAGACAGTTCGAGGCCTTGCACAGGACTGGCCTCTAAAGGGGAGAGACCAACTCTCATCCTCTTCTCGAAGCCCCGGATGGATGGATCATACAGAGAACTTTGACACACACACACACCCCGCCTCCATATCACTTTATCGCAATTGAGTTGTTCCTTGTGTCTGACTGAGGAAAACAAGGCTCTTCTGTACAGGGCCAGCTCCAGGCACCAGCCCACCAAGCATGTGCTTGGGGTGGCGCCTGGAGGAGGGAGGCGCGGCGGGGCGCTCCGGCCCGAGAGCGGGGCCGCGACTGGGCTCGCCGCCCTCCCCCGGCGCTCCAGCCAGTCGGGGAGAGTGGGGCCCAGGCCGGGCTCGCCGCCCTCCCCCCGGCGCTCCGGCCGGTCAGGGAGAGCAGAGAGCCGCGCCGGGATCTCCGCCCTCCCCCCGGTGCTCTGGCCGCCGGACAGAGCGGAGAGCCCCGGCCGGGCTCTCCGCCCTGCTCCTGGCGCTCTGGCCACCGGGGAGAGCGGAGCCGCAGCGGGCTCGCCGCGCTCCCCTGGTGCTCCAGCCAGTCGGGGATTGTGGGCCCGCGGCCGGGCTCGGCGCCCTCCCCTGCCGCGCTGGGGGGAGGGGCGGCGGGTGGCTTTTTTGCCTAGGGCAAAAAAAAAGCCAGAGCCGGCCCTGCTTCTGTACAACAATTTCTTTTAGAGCCTTACTTTCCATTTTCCATTCATGGTAACACAAACTAAGGTTGTGTATTAGGCATGATCTCGGATTCATACTGTAAAAAGAAAGATTTGGGGTTTTTTCTTTTCATTCGATTTTCCATTTTCAGAGAAGGTCTGTTTTCTTTCCAGGAATAGGAGGAAGTGATTCAGTTTGAATCTATAATGATGTGTGATGTGTAAGTTTGGGCCCATATGTTACGTTGACAGTTTGGTGCAGGAGGGGAGGTGGCATTTTTATTTTTGTAATGAAAAGGGCCTGTTGAAGGTTGCGCCTTATAAACTTGTTTCAGTGGTGGGCGCTCAAACATAAGCGGTCCTTACGGTATGTCAGCCAAGGGATTGTTGTGTCACCAGTTTAACTGTTGTGCCATTACTTCTCCACATTGTAAAGCATGATACTTATCCCCAGTGGAGGACAGTGTATGGTCCAGGACAGTGGTTTACATTAGACAAATGCTCTGAGATGCTCAATGCCCATTAAATTCAGCTGCATTGAGGATGCTCCTCCCCTTGCAAAATTAGTCCCTCAGGGTTTTACACAATCTGATCCACCTGTCACCACTTGCCCCCTCAGTCAGCTGCCGGCATGGGGCAAAGAGAGTCAGCCTGCAAGCTCTTTGGGGCGGGGAATGGCTTTCCATGTGTGGGGACAGTGGCCAGCACATTGCAGGGTATGAAAGATAATGGTGACGGGCTGAGCAAAGAGAGGTCCCATGCTCAGCTCAATGATATTTCTCTTGGGAGTGTTGGAGTAGGAGGGGGTGGGGTGAGGGGCTTGGTTGAGGGGGATGGATGGAGTGTGGAAAAAGCTGGGGGGAGCTGGTCAGAGGGACCTTGCTGGTGGGGGCAGGGAAGCTGACTGGTGGGAGCTGCATTGAGCCTGGTCCTGCATTCCTTATTCAGACAGAATTCCCTTGGATTTTGATGGTGAATTTTACCTGAACATGGATTTCGCATCAGGTCTGTAGTGCCCCGGGGGAGTGGTCAGGAAGGTCAGTGACCCATTGCTGACTCTTAAAAGACCCACAGATGAACATCCCCGGTGATCATTACACGTGGGCATTCACAGGAGTGAATAAGTAAGGTGAGGAGGGGACATACAGTAGTTGGCTTTGTGGGGAAGAACATGAGAATTTCTCCACAGAATTTGGTTTGTTTACTGCTGGTATTTACTAGCAAACCAAAGGATATTTGTTCTTGACATGAGAGTGCAGAGTGAGTTCACGATTTCAAAAGACAACATTAAATCTCACATGATCCCTAATGACCAAAACATTCATTATATGCAATTAAACCTCTTAGCAGGGACATTTGATTCATTGTAATTTCTTGCTCACACAGAGTACACCCTAGTGTAAGCACTGTGAAGAGAACACAGCAAAGGACCTTGTGGTGGATAATAAGGCTCTGTTGCTATATATAATTAGAGCAGTTTCAGTAATTCATCAGTTGTGGTGAGCTAGAGTGATTGTACCACACTGCTGTTTTCCACAACTACCTTCCAGAGCTCTTTGAACTTTGAAGTCTTATCTGTACCAGTTCTGTTAATTCTGACCACTAGAAGGAGTGCTCTAGCCAAAGCCAGATTCAAGTATTTTAAGACCAAAAGGGACCATTATGATCATCTAGAACATAACATAAGAATATAAGAGCAGGCATACTGGGTCAGACCAAAGGTCCATCTAGCCCAGTATCCTGTCTTCCGACAGTGGCCAATGCCAGGTGCCCCAGAGGGAATGAACAGAATAGGTAATCATCAAGTGATCCATTCCCTGTTGCTCATTCCAAGCTTCTGGCAAACAGACTAGAAACACCATCCCTGCCCATCCTAGCTAATAGCCATTGATGGACCTATCCTCCATGAACTTATCTAGTTCTTTTTTGAATCCTGTTATAGTCTTGGCCTTCACAACATCCTCTGGCAAAGAGTTCCACAGGTTTACTGTGTGTTGTGTGAAAAAATATTTCCTTTTGTTTGTTTGTTTTAAATCTGCTGCCTATTTAATTTGGTGACCTCTAGCTCTTGTGTTATGAAAAGGAGTAAATAGCACTTCCTTATTTACTTTCTCCACACCAGTCATAATTTTATAGACCTCTATCATATCCTCCCTTAGTTGCCTCTTTTCCAAGCTGAAAGTCCCAGTCTTATTAATCTCTCCTCACACAGAAGCCGTTTCATACCCCTAATCATTTTTGTTGCACTTTTCTGAGCCTTTTCCAATTCCAATATATCTTTTTTTGAGATGGGGCACCCACATCTGCATGCAGTATTCAAGATGTGGGCGTACCATGGATTTTTATAGAGTTAATATGATATTTTCTGTCTTATTATCTATCCCTTTCTTAATGATTCCCAATCTAGTCTGACCTTCTACATAACACAGGCCAAAGAGCTTCACTCAATAATTTCTGCACCAAGCCCATAACTTCTGTGTGAGTTGTTTCATATCCTTTAGAAAGACATCCATCCATCCAGTCTTGACTTAAAAACTTCAAGTGATCGTGAATCCACCACATCTCTTAATAAGTTGCTCCAGTGGTTAATTACTGTCACTGTTAAAAATATGTGCTTTATTTCCAGTCTGAATTTGTCTAGTTTTAGCTTGCAGCCACTAGATCTCAATATAGCATTATCTGCTATGTTCAAGAGCCATCTACTATCAGAAATCCCTTGTCCATATAGGTACTCGTGCCCTGTGATCAAGCTACCTCTTAATCGTCTCTTGGATAAACTAAATAGATTGAGCTTCTTTAGTCTGCCACTATAAGGCAGGTTTTCCAAATTATGACTCAATCTCACGGCTCTTTTCTGAATCGATTCCAGTTGTTTAACCTCCTTTTTGAAGTGTGGGCTCTGAAATTGGACACCCATTCCAGATGAGGGGTTTCCATTTTGTCCTCTTCATTGGTCCTGTTCATCTGTTACCATTCTTGACTTGTTACACATTATTCTGTGCTTTGGTTGTTATTTGCCTTATATCTGTACCATCTTTTATATGTGGATGTCAAAGAGCTTTTATAAACATCACCAGAGCTGGGCAAGAAAGGGTTTTTCCTGTACCATAAGTGTTTTTGAGATTTCACATTTTTTCCCATCCCTAAATGGGGCAAATGTCAAAAATTTTAGTGAATAAGCTGGGGGGAAAAAATCAGAGAGGGTCAATCAAAACATTTTGAAACATCCTATTTTGTTTTTGACCTTTTATATTTATCATTTTTTAAAAGTAGAAATTAACTAACATTTCAAAACAAAATGTTTCAAAGCAAAAAAAAGTGAAACCCTTCATTTTGAAAATTTCAAAATATCACGTTTCAGCAATTTTGGAACTCTTTTTGCTTCCAAAATTGTTTTTGACTTGGGAGATTTGTCAGAGTCCACCCTTTCCCACAAACCGTTCTAGTTTTGACAAATCAGCATTTTCCAACAAAAAAATGTTTTTGTCAGAAAATTCCAAATCTGCTCTAGAGCCTGTCTTTCTGTGAGGTAGTTAACAATAATCATAGCATCAGTCAGTCAACAGAACCAGCATTCAAAGGCATTTCTCTGAAGTGCCATTTTGCCCTGAGTTGCAGTTGAGAGAAGCTGCGGCAGATAGCAGAGAGTTTGTTCATTTCTTTCTTCTGACAATTCCTGAGGACAGACAAGATTCCTGGGAACCAGGTACTGATGTGTGGGCTGGGATTTCTCAAAGAGGGTGTTTCCTGCATATCATTTGTGACTGCCTCTGTCTGATGTATGTGTGTAGATAAAGCATATCTCCACGTCGTGGATCTTCCTCCGATGAGAAGCCAACCTGCGAGGTCCCAGAATTCTGCTGCCACTCATCAGGGTAGCAAGATTGTCAGGGGGAGGGATAGCTCAGTGGTTTGAACATTGGCCTGCTAAACCCAGGGTTGTAAGCTCAATCCTTGAGGGGGCCATTTAGGGAAGTGGGGTAAAAAACTGTCTGGGGATTGGTCCTGCTTTGAGCAGGGGGTTGGACTAGATGATCTCCTGAGGTCCCTTTTAACCCTGATATTCTAGGATTCTAAGGGTACGTCTATACTTAGCTTCTGGTTCGGCGGCCAGCAATCGATCTTCTGGGATCGATTTATCGTGTCTTGTCTAGACACGATAAATCGATCCCGGAAGTGCTCGCCGTCGACGCCGGTAATCCTGCTCTGCGAGAGGAGTCGACGGGGGAGCCTGCCTGCCGCGTGTGGACCCGCGGTAAGTACCTTTAAGTTCGAACTAAGATACTTCGACTTCAGCTATGTTATTCATGTAGCTGAAGTTGCGTATCTTAGTTCGAACTGGGGGCTTAGTGTGGACCAGGCCTCAGATTGGTATAAGAAGCAGGAGACTAATTTCAGAAGACAGGGAAATAGAAGTTATAAGATTATGATGTTTAATTTGTTATCTGCAGTATGAGAATTGTCACAGTCATCTGGCTTTTAATATGGATGACTCAAGAGGCTGGGGACTGTTCCTTTTGAGTATTCAAACAGTAATTAACAACTGAGGACACTTAATGACATGAAAGTGTAACATGGATGCCTTAAGCAACAGAGGGTCCTGTGGCACCTTTAAGATTAACAGAAGTATTGGGAGCATAAGCTTTTGTGGGTAAGAACCTCTCTTCTTCAGATGCAAGAAGTGAGGTTCTTACCCACGAAAGCTTATGCTCCCAATACTTCTGTTAGTCTTAAAGGTGCCACAGGACCCTCTGTTGCTTTTTACAGATTCAGACTAACACGGCTACCCCTCTGATACATGGATGCCTTAGCTAGCCCTTAGGCTAGTGAATTAGAGAACAGAGTAGGCAAGAAGTCTTGAAAGCTTGAAAGGCAACCGTGAGGAAGGCAGCTACCACACAGGATGCATTTAAATTGGAGATGGGCCCATGCCAAGATATACTGATGGAGCTTTGACCCTGTTCTCCTCAAGAGCACAGAGTAAAAAAGGGGTGGGGCATAGACTGAGAATGAATGTGCCAGTGAAGAAAAAGGCTCCAGGTTGACCTCCTCATGAAAGCAAGGCACTTAGCTACACCTTGCTTTTAGGCCTAACTCTTGCTACGAGGCTGAATTAACATGGCAGCGGCAGAGCACCCCTCTCCTTGTCACAGCATCCCTATGCCCTGTACCTCGTGGAGCCATTTACACCAGCGCTCCAGGCTACCTCATGATCCTCCTTCAAATCCGTACCAAAAACTTGGCAACAGTGAGGGCTGCTGGTGCACGGAGACCACTGCTGATCGTGCTGTCCCATGTCGTCTCATTTTTCTCTCCTCTCTGTATCAATCTGTTGTCTCTTATCGGATACTTTGTAAGCCCGTTGGGGCAGGGACCGTCTCTTTGCTCTGTGTTTGTGGAGAACCTACCACAATGGGATCCTGGTCTATGACTGGTGCTCCTAGCACAGTTGCCAACGTTCACACGGTAAACAGGCACCCCGACTTTCACAATAAGCCAAAAATTAAGCTAATCCCATTTCAAAACAAGGCCAAAACAAGCCAGTCCCTAAGAACCCCAACACTCTATGTGACTAGATCCCCCTGGGGTGCAGTCTGGGACTGGGCCGGGCCCACTGTGCATCCCTGACTCTCTCCCATCCTTGCCCCTGCTTTCCCCTTCTCAGGCTTGCCGGGAACCGATGAAAAAAAAAAAGAAGCAACAAGCTACAAGCCAAACAAGCTACAAGCCAAAAACTAGCCAGTGAGCAACTCACAAGCCAATTAAGCCAAAAATAAGCTCAATTTCTGCGTGTTTTTTTTTTTTCTTCATGGGTTTGGCGTGTCTGGCTCCTAGGTGCTATTGTAATACAAATAATAACATAACTGGATGTAACCAGGCCTGGCCTTAGGGAAAATGGCACTCTGGGCGAACTTGTATTTTGGTGCTCCTGGCCCCCGCTGCCTCCCCAGGCCACCCATCCATCCCCTCTGGCCTCTACTGCCTCCCCCTACCATTGCCCTGAGCTCCCTTCTGCGGCCTCACACCCCAGGCCCACCCCGCTCCTTGCTTCTTGAACATGACGCCCCCCTGACCTAGGCAGTCACCCACATCACCCACCGTAAGGCCAGTCCAGGAGGTAAAGCACTGCCCAATCAGAATGGTTATATACCACCACTCGTGTGAATATCTGCACAAGGTGCAATGGCAAAGTTGGGCCTGAAGGGCTTGTTCCTACTGAAGTCCATGGGAGCCTTTCCACTGACTTCAGTAAGAATTGGATCAGGCCCTAAATAATAATTATTGTTGTTATTATTATTTATTTGTATTACAATAGCATTTAGGCGCCCTAGTTATGGACCAGGGCCCCTTGTGCTAGGTGCTGTACAAATCGTGTTCCATACTTTCAAGAGGATGATATAAACCAAAGCAGGAAGTTATTCAGGGCCTCAGGAAGTGGTCAGAGGTGGTTCGTCTTCTTATTATTATTATTATTGTTATTATTAATTGGGATCACCTCAGAGCCCCAGTTCTGATGTTGCTGTTGTTATTTTATTTGTGCATGGTAGAGAAGGCTGCAGAACAGCTTCGTTTATAGTGACCTGTGTTTTGCCTGCTCCTCGTTGTCTGGAAATGTCTCTTTTGGGGCTTTGCAGCCATGTTGGTCCCAGGATATTAGAGAGACAAGGTGGGCGAGGTCATATCTTTTATTGGACATGCTTCTGTTGATGAGAGAGACATGCTTTGAAGCCTCACAGGGCTCTTCTTCAGGTCTGGGAAAGGAACTCCCAGCATCACAGCAAAAGGCAAGGTGGAGCAGATTTTTTTGGCATAAGTAATACTGTAAGGGACTATTCAAGGTAGAGTGGCCTGTTAACACCTCAGCAGTCATAGGACAAAAAGAGGTGGTTAATGGGTTATAGAGTGTTGTAAAAAGCCGTAAATCCATAAATCTCTCTCACCAACAGAAGTTCGTCCAATAAAAAAGATTACCTCCACCACCTTGTCTCTCTTTGGGGCTGTAATTTTCAGGTCTTGGTCTCAGCCAAAAGATTAATATCTTTTGGCAGTTTGAGAAATCGTCGTCCCATCTTTTCTGAATTATACAAGGTTGGCAGGGGGAGTGGGGGTGGATGGAGGGGACCAAACCACCAACACTTTTCCCACTGCAAAAAATGATGGGAAATGATGCACATTTTTTCACACAGACTAACTCAGGAAGGGCTGAACTTTTAACCTTGGCGACTCACTAGTGCTCGTTTGGAGAATACCCAGGGCCTTGAGGAATTGCTTGGCTGGTTCTAAATAACCACTCTTGAGCACGCTCAGTAGGGATCCGCTAAGAGGTTTAGCAGAGCCTCAAAGATCCCGGCCCCCCTTCCTTTGTGACATCACAATGCCCATTCCCTCTGCCCATACCCAGGGCTTGCTGCTCTCAAGCCACCTGGGTGAGAATTTTTGTGCTCTAGGGTGACCAAAGGTCCCGATTTTATAGGGACAGTCCCGATATTTGGGGCTTTGTCTTATATAGGTGCCTATTACCCCCCACCCTCTGTCCCGATTTTTCATACTTGCTCTTTGGTCAGCCTATTGTGCTCTTACGTGACATTTACAGTCGAACCACGGTGAAGGTGCAGGAGTCGAACTGCACTGGGAGCAGCAGCTGGTGACGTTCTGGCTGTTGAATTCTGATGAAGGCAGAAAACCCCAGTCATCGTTTTCAGGTGTGCAGTTCTCTGCCCTCAGTAGTTACTCAGGAAACATTCATCCTAGAGCAGAGAGCATGCTTGAGGCCATGTTAAGGGCTGAAGTGGGGCATGGGGGTCATATACACTGAGTGAATTTCATCCAGGAAAGGCATTCCGGCAGGAGAGGGGGTGGAACTCACTCTTCTCTTGTGAAGCTAGGATCTGGCCCCAGAGCGTATAAATATGCATGGAGGATATCCCAGTGGGATTCAGATACTCCAAAGCTGATCCTGCAGCCAAGTCTAAACTTCATATTTATGTGTTTAAACAGGAGTGGGGAGGCGGGGGTCTCCAAGTTCACATTCTTAGAAAACCAAGAGAGAAGACAAGAACTTCTGAGTTAGAAAAACAAAGAGTCGTCTTGGGACAGGCCCAGCAAACACAGAGATTTTTCCAAGCATCCTGTGACTTGTTTGAGAATCTTTTATTTCCTTTTCCCCAGGATTCCCCAAGCTCTCGCTTTAAAAAAAAAATGTTCTCCCTATTTCTAGCAGCAGCTGAGGAGAGAGCTTGATTGCAAGTTACCTTTTATCATGGAGGTATGTTGAAACCAGACTTCTTCTGGTCTTCTCCTCAGAAAAAGCAGTGGTTAAATGGGGAGGGAGGTTGAAGAGCGTGTTAGGACCTGCACAAAGGAAGCCATTTGCAGGGCACCGCACAAAGTTTTATTGGTCCTACAAAACCCAGGAGCTGTGTGCCAGAGTCTTGAGTGTCACCTACTGGCACCTTATCCGTTATCTATTTATGCATATGCAGGCACAGAGCACTCTTGTAACAGGGTCTGCCAATGGTCTTCTCTCCAAAAACCTTTGATAGCTTTCCAATTTCCCCTTCATTAAAATATGACTTCTGGTAACAGGCTCATAGGAGAAATCTCCTAGCTCTGTCTACTTATCTATGGGCTTTCTGTTGCAGCTGTTGTCATAGTATGTAAGCATTTCTCAAGTAATTTACATGGCATGGTGTGCTTCTAGTGGACTTCCTGGAGTCTTCCATTCTTTTCTTTTCCTAGGTTAAGGAAGGTTCTGCTTGGTTAAATACATATTCAGCCTAGTTCCCCTTCCACCAGCCTATACACACACACACTTTCTTCCATCCTGGTCTTTATTTATTGTTGGTGGTTCAATTATTTTTAAAAATTTGAAGCGTTCCAGTTGTGATGGGAACGTTTTCTCAGAGAGGAGGATCTGGCAAAAGGCCCTAATGCTGGTTAGGCTCTGGATTAGTCTGCCTTCCTCTGGGAGTTTCCTCCACAGCCAAACCCACTCAGCTGGGAACACTTCATCTCTGCCTTCCACACGTGTCACGCTGGGCTTTGCGAATGGCCTTTTCCCGAGGAATGCGGCCGCCTGAGGGTGTCACGGATGAAGATGAGGCAGTCACTGATGTCGCTGAGCTGATGACTTTGCAGATCAGGTCCAAGATCTGTTACTGGCACTGGAAGCAAGTTGGCAGCCCACAGGAGGAACTGTGAGCAGGGGTTATGAGCCTTCTCCCCCATGCAGTTGTAGGGGATCTCTGCAGAGAGATCACTGCCAGCAAGACCTTGATGTAGGGGACGGCTTGATGCTGGTAAACCACTACTCTCCCAAGCCCGTAACAGCTGGAAGAGGCCAGTGTGGCTGACTCTGACTACTCGGGTAGTAAGGATTTGGGGGATTAAACTGCTGGTCCTGGCAATGCTCTGGCTCAACGCTGGTTAGCTTCAGAAATAGGAGAGGATCACAACACAAGGCGGTAGAGCTACCAATGAACTGCAAAACTGTGTGGCCGATTTGGCTGAACTCGATCCGGCGCTGTCTTGAAGGTCAGCTGCTGGGAGCTGATAAAAAACATCAGGATCTCCCAACCCCCAGCACACAGGTAGGATACAGGTTGCCAAAAAAGGCTATTTTTGCAGAAGCTGCTGTAGCCCACAGACAACTTAACCCCTCCTACCTCCCCCACACCCATCCTGAAAGCAACATATGGAATGGAAGTTGCTTTATATGGAATGGCAGCAAACAATCCAGTTGTCAAGGGTAAAGTTATTCAGTGTTCTGACAATTCATAGGGGGGAAATACACCCCTAGGCAGAGAGCCAGAACAGGGCCTAGGCACCAACTGAATCACATGTCAGCTTAAATGGAACTTAAGTGGTTCAGAGGCCTTTTGCCAGCCCTCTGCATAAGAGTGGATTACCCCCATGGTGCATTTCATAGCTCACCCATTGAACTCTGTCACTGCTGCCAATCAGCTTTGAACTAAACACTCCCTGTCCCACTAGAGTTGGCTACAGCATCCCAGGATGTGGTTGCAAAGGATCAGACAGTCATGTGTGCACAGCTTCTGCGATCAGATGCTGGGAGTTCTTCAAGCACCGATGCTTAAAAAACACCAGAGCTCGCACAATGGAAATCTGCAGGAGTTGTAATGGAACGCTAAACTGTATCATTTTGTTCACCCACGATATGGCACTGTGTGTAAAATACCTTATTTAAATGAACCTCAGCCCTACCGGGCAGAGCATTAAAAGATCTTATGATGAACACATCCGGTGTGTATAAGCAAGCTCTGTGACCAGTCCATATCTGGTGCAGGAACATGACATGGTGTCAGGAGTAAACTAAGAACAGCAACAAAGGGTACAGACAGAAGGAACAAAGCAACAACATTTGCATGATCTCATCAACATGCCAATGCCCCCGGAGAACTTCAGCTTCGACAAACCTACAGAATGGACAAGCTGGAAGCAGTATTTTGCAAGATTTCAATTTGCAAACAAACGCCACAAAGAAACTGGAGATATGCGGATATCTAATCTATGCTATGGGGAAGCAAGCAGGGTATAGCTTTAAATACTTTGACTTTACTGAAGACAGTCATAAAGATGACTACGAAAGGGTTCTGGCTATATTTGACCCATACTTTATACCCTTCATAAATGTGGTTTATGAAAGAGCATTTTTTCACCAGAGAATTCAAGAACTGGGGCAAAGTGTTGAATGGCTTATAAGAGCTCTGCATACACTGGCTGAAAATTATGATTTGGGGAATGCAAAACATGAAAATATCAGAGGCGGGCTGGCTACTGGGTTACCAGAAAAAAATCTTTCACAGCAGCTACAGTTGAAAAGTGATTTAACCTTACCCACACCTATACAGATAGAAAGCATTCAGAATTAGTCAAACAACCGAATAAAAGGCAGGAGCAACATGAAAAACCTACAGATACTTGAGTATTAAAAGTCATAATTGTAAAACCCCTAAGGAAGGAGAGAGAACTCCCAGGCAAGAGGGACAAAGTCCAGCCTACATGCACAAGGTGTGAACAAAGTCATATTCCAAGAGACAATGCATGTCCAGCTAGAGGCACACAGTATAATAAATGCATGAACTATGGACATTTTGCAGCTGTTTGCCATTCCAAAGCAATCAGGGAATTGACTCATATTACAGAAAAACAAGAGCCCTTGTTTCTGGGATCTATCACCTGTGATGGCATAGATCTTGCATGACTCATTTATTCTGAATCATCCTTAAGGGCTCCTGGGAACATCATGCATCACTTGTGTTTATTCAGCCCCTGATGCAGATGGAATTTTTCTGAAGACCATTGAGTGCTTGAAGCTCAAGGCTCTTTGGTGTCACCCGGTGTCATCTGAGCAGATGAAATACAAACCATCCAAACAAGGATCTTATAATAATCTCTCTAGTGCATATTTACCTTATATTAGTTCCATCCAATGACTTCCGTTCTTCTAGCCCTGTGACCTCTAGCAAGATGTAAACACTAGAAGATAACTCAATTATCTTGACTGTTCCCTGCTCTCAAGAGACAAATTATGTCTTTTATTTGGAATCCCCCGTTTTTCTGCACAAATAACAGTCACCCTGAGGCCTTTCCACAGATTTCCAGGGTGGCCAATTCTCACAAGTCTAGTGACCCGAGGGTTTTTCTGGCCCATGACTCAGGCTGTTTCCTGAGAGTCTCAGCTTTCAGTTAAAAAGAAAGTTTCTAATCCTCCTGGTTGTGAGGAAAAGTTTAAAAATGTGGCCCTTAAAAGGCTCCAAAATCAGAACTCAAATAAAAGAACCTCATTTTAAAAAAGAACAGGAGTACTTGTGGCACCTTAGAGACTAACAAATTTATTAGCTGTAGTCCACGAAAGCTTATGCTCTAATAAATTTGTTAGTCTCTAAGGTGCCACAAGTACTCCTGTTCTTTTTGCGGATACAGACTAACACGGCTGCTACTCTGAAACCTCTCATTTTAAAAAAATCTCATGATTTTTTCAGGCAATCTCATCATTTTGGGGGGAAGGCACTGATATGATTTTTGATAGTGTGGGATCGGCGATACTGGAGTTGGTCTTGGCCATTACTACTGCTGTGTAACTAAGCACGCAGTTGTGACTGTTCCATAAAGTTATTGTTATTGTATGTTATTTGTCTTCGGATACAGATCACAATGTGCTAGGGGCTGCCCATGCACACAGCAAGACACAGTCTCTGCCCTCAGGGGCATACAATCTATGATTCTGTGGGCCTGATTCTCTGCTGCCTGTTGTCATTTCCACCTGTGTAAAGTGCAAGGCAAGTGAGTATAAAAGGCTATCCCTGGTGTGAGTGTGTGGGTTAGTGATCCTGACTTTGTAGCATTCTGCACCCTCTTTTTACTAGAGTAAATGACCAAGTGCAAGCCAATGCGGTATCAGACACTGTCTGTATTCTTTATCCATTTCAGCCTTAACCCTTTTTAATTGTTGACACAGTTCACAGCAAGGCTGTTGCACTCCACTGCACGTGGGAGCACAGGTGACGGGGGGCACAACTACGATTGCGTGTTATCTGTGGCCCACTGCACCGAGTTGGAGTAAATCGCAAGCCCCTTGCAGGCTGGCTCCATTACTCTCAAGAGCACACATTAAACAATGGGTGTGTCTGGGAAGACATGCTGTGATCCTCAGCACGCAAATGAGGCACTCACCTGTACACTGTCTCCCTGTGCATGATTCCTGCTATTAAGTGTTTCATGTACCACACACTGGGTAAGAATACGTGAGGACTTCATGCTTATAAACTAAACTGGCTTTTTATTAAGAGAACTACATACAGTGATTTTGCAACCGCAGCTAACAGTCTAGCCATGTGCACACAGACTGACTTCCCAGTGCCTCCTCCAAACTATTCCCTCCTGCAACTTGGGCTCCTCCCTCCAAGTTGCATGCAAGTTGCTACATTAAGTAAAAGTAACACAACAGCTGCAGAGCAATGATCTCATAAAAGACTTCATCCTACCCAGTACAGGTGCAGGATTGCGTATACAAGCACAAAGTAAGTAGTACCAAAGAGGTACAAGAGCACAAGGAAACCCAACTCTGCACTGGGACCACTACACTGCACCGAGGCCAATCACCTGCCTAATCTAGCCAAGATACTGACATTTATAAAGTTTATAACCCTAGTGTCCAAACTGCATAATTGCACTAGGTCTAAATACCAAGTAAGGTTACATGATAGGCTTGGCCCTTGGTGCTGAGCAGCGCTCGGTCTCAAAGCCCTCAAATACCTACTCTGGGGTGACCAGATGTCCCAATTTTATAGGGACAGTCCCGATTTTTGGGGTCTTTTCCTTATATAGGCGCCTATTACCCCCCCACCCCCGACCCAATTTTTCACACTTGCTATCTGGTCACCCTAACCTACTCCCTTACTAACAAGAACACAGAGAACCTGCCTGAAACTTGGAAGGTGGAGCAGAGGTTGGAGGAGGTGACAAGACCTCAGGTTGTGTGCACATGGCTGGGAATGCTAACCTGCAGCTGAAGTAGCTATGTAAATAGTAGCTTTCATAGAAGAGCCAGGTGAGTTTAACAAGAATAGCATCCTCTCACGTCATTACCCAGCACATGGTACATGACACAGGGTAGAAAAGAGATGTGGGGGAGACATGAGTCAAAACAGTCATCACCCTGCTAATGAAGTGCTTGCCTATGCTGTCCCCTCTCAGATCTCACTCACTAAGTGGAGTGATCTGATGGCGGTTCCAAGAGTTGCAGATAAAGCAGTAAAAAGCAACCGAGAGTCCTGTGGCACCTTTAAGACTAACAGATGTATTGGAGCATAAGCTTTCGTGGGTGAATGCCCACTTCGTCAGATGCATGTCTGTCTGGCTATGTACATGGCATCAGTATATGCAAAGAGCGCTATCTAGTGGCAAGTAAGAGTAACAGCATGTGTTGTATCATTCATAAGTTTGTCTATAAAGTTGTTGTTGTTCTAAAACAGCTTCCTGTGTGCAGTTCTTGCTGATGGCCATGCAGCAGGTCTCTCTTGAAAGCCCTCTGTTTGTAAAGGGTTTCCAGATCCTACTGGATGAAAGGTGCTGTCCAAATATGAGACCCGGAAGTTCTACATACTAGAGAAAAGGGGCACTAAACCAGGTGCTAATGGGCGCTTTAACCTATGGGAGAAAGACATAACAAGAACCAATGGCTGGAAGTTAAAGTCAGACGAGAAATGTCACAATTTTTACCAGTCAGGGTGATTAACCATAGGAACAAACTGCCAAGGGAAACGATGAATTCTCCATCTCTTGATGTCTTCAGATCAAGATTGGATGGCTTTCTGGAAGACATGCTTTAGCCAAACGCAAGTTTTGGGGCTCACGTTAGAGGGAACTGTGTGAAATTCTGTGTCTTGTGTTACACCAGAGGTCAGGTGAGAGGAGCTAGTGATCCCATCTGGCCTTGCAATCTATGTTCTGGGAACAGTTAATTCACCATTACAGTCAGACCGGCTCTCACAATTTGGAGCGGCATTGCGAATCACTGAATTCAGGTGTGGTGACATAGCAAAAAAACACAGTCGCAAATTTGAGCCCGAGGCAACTGATTCAAGCTTGCGGGACATGCCCTGCAGGGCTAAAAATAGTAGTGTAGACATTCAAGCTTGGAGCCCGACGTCTGAAACTCAGCGGGGGCGGGGAGGAGGGAGCGTCTCAGAGCCTGGGCTCCAGCCTGACTCCTAACGTCTGTGCTGCTATTTTTAGCCTTGCAGCCCGAGCCCGGTGAGCCTGAGCCAATTGACCTGAGACTCAGTGCCACAAGGTTTGATTTGGTTTTTTGTTGGTTTTTAGTTTTTTGGCTCTATAGCTGTAGCCTGAGCGACTCGCGCGTACAAATCAGAACAAGGACCAGGAATTACACAATTGCTTTTGACAGCCAGCGTTTCATTTTAAGTGTTTCTGACAGTTCCTCGCGCTGGCCCCGTAAATGCACGGTTTGAAAAGTAACCAATTCTTTTTAATGTGCGCCCTCACCGCCGCCCTCTGCTAGCCCATCGTGAGATGGGGAGACAGGCTGTCACGGCTCTGCGTGTGAATGGTGAAGCTTGCAGATTAATGGCATGTGTAATGGGGGAGGAATGGTTTTGTGGTCACACCGCAGGGCAGGAAACCAAGAAATGTTGGTTCTGTTCCTGGCTCTTATACAGACCCTGGGCCATATCCATCCCTGAAGTAACTCCCTTGGAGTCAATGGCATTACAGCAGCGAGGCAAGTTGGCCCTTCCTGTGTTGCCTTGGTTGAGGCATTCACCATCTCTGTGGATTAGACTTTCCATTGCTAACATCAGGGCAATGATACGTCCCCACGGCACAGGGGTGTAATGAAGCTTAATGTGTTAGCCCCGCATTGTGCTTTGAGATCCCCAGCTGGCATGTGCTGTGGAAGTGCCTGGTATTATTAGTGCAGTATCTTTTTGGGACCCTTCTGCTGCAGCTTTCAGATCTTTGTCCCCATATAAGAGGTCTGGTGCTCATTGTTCTCACAGACCAGTTTCTTTGGCTTGCACCATCCATTGCCCTGGGAAGTGATGTATCACTAAGTGGCACTATTCCATCACTATGGCTTTTTCTACCCACAAGGAATTTGACACCCTGTTTGGTCCCTCTAGCCCCGCTCTAATATATCTCACACACACACACACAGATGCTGCCAGTAGTGCACAAGCCATCACAACACTGGGTTCAGAGGAAGGCTAACCACAGAGTTGTCCTCCACTGGGCCAACGCCCACCAGCACCGGGCCAGTGTGGATGGAGACCTTGGTGGAGCAGCCCCGACAGGGAGAATGGTTCTCCCGCTACCCTCCGTAGTGCATCGGTCACAGCTTCGGAGGCCCGTCTGGCCTACTTGCTGCAGTCCATTGCATAGGGGTACAGTTTGCTGGAAGCCCCTGAGCTTTACAGATAGCCCTGCCCAGAACAGTGAGCAAGGACTCTAGAGATCTATGGCTACTGTTCTGGGCTGATGCCGGGTTAAACAGGATCACCCATGAGCTGGGTGAAGTGTGAGGAAATGGAAGACAGGGAACAGTCCTGCTCTGTGGGAGGAGTGAATAGAAACATCGATAATGCCATCCAGCTGCGGATCTCAGCAGGCTTTACAAGCATTCATCAGTTTAGCCTCAGCTCCCACCTGCGAGGCAGGTGTGTCTTATTAGTCCCATTTTTGAATGAGGAAACGGAGGTGCAGAGCAATTGGAGGCCCAGTCCTGCAAGATACCTAGTGCCTCCTGGGAGGGCGTTGTGCACCTTCAATTCCCATTGAAATCACTAGACGGACAATTATCTGGTGATTTTCTGCTGTGGACGGGCATCAGCAATGAACTAAACTAAACTGCTCTTCCCCTGTTATCTGTGCCTTGCAGCACATTTGAACCCAGCTCTTTGGCTGTCAGGAGCTGCAGTGAAGTGTGGGCAGCCAGTGGGAGACATTCTGGCTGAGGACCTGGCGACAAACCCCTACTTGTACCACACAGTGAGTCAGGACTTTTAATGTTCATGCAGAGCAGACGTGGCCTCTTTTCTTTAAGGTGTCATCGGGAAACAACACACCTGCTAAGCTGCCCGGAAATCATATGACAACGAAGGGCTTTCCAACGCCCCAGCTGCAATCTGAGCCCCTAGATCCACGGCATATGCTAAATCGGCAGATCCCAAAGCATCACCTTCAGGGATAAGGTGGGCTAGCGATTAGGGCAAGGTCAGGGGACCAGGAGACTGGAGTTCCATTCTGGCCTCTACCACTGGCTAGCTGTGTGACGGTAAGCAATGCGTTTGAACTCTCCCTGTGAAAGGGGGATAGAGACACCTCCTTACCACGCCGGAGTGCTTTGAGATCCCCAGATCAAAACTGACCAGGGCCGCTGCTGATGGCAATTTACAAGCAGCAACCCATGGCTGTGGACTTACAGTCACTGGGGAAGAGTTACATGATCCATGCTTTCGCGCCTCACCACAGCACTGAATTCAGGGAACGTACCTCTTAAAAGCCTCTAGTAAATGCCATGGTGGTTGAGTTTGTGGGGGCATGATGGAAGCCGTTTGTTGTTGTTAGATTGTTTATGGAGCTCAGCTGCATCTGGGACGTTTACAATCTTTGACGAATTCCAGTGCTGGGCCACTTGAGAGCCTAGCGCCGCTACCTCCAGCGAGCAGCAGCTCTCATCACTGTATTCATGCTGTCAGCTGCAGCTTCCCCTGTTCCTCTCTTCCCTAGACGAGACAACTCCCTACTGCCAAACTGACAGTGGAGTGACCGCCACAACCACCCCAGTATAAACGACCATCCCTGTGCGCAGTGAAACATTGGCCCCTACCAATCCCGCCACTCTCATAGGAGCTGGGAGGAAGAGGTTTTTAGAGGTTGGAGCGGCAGGTTGGTCAGGGTCTCCCAGCAGGCAGGCGGGAGAGTGTCGGGAATTTTGACCCACCCACACCTCCAGAAACCCTCACTGATTCCCTGCCCTTGTGCCCAATTCTTGACTTGAATGTCAAGCCGGTGGGATGCAGGTCGGTCTGGAGCTCACATCCAGTGGGGACCAGCAGGCCAAGGTGAGGCAGGTGGATAGGGAGTGAGAGGCACAGCCAGGCCTCCTTGGGTTTGGGGGATTAATAGGGCTAAGGAAGTCAGAGCAGGGGCATAGCCCTGTGGGGGTGGGGGTGCCTTGTGGGGGGGTGGATCTGGGCAGAGCTAACACTGGGGCTGGAGACAGGGTCAGCAGCACTCGGTGCCAGCAGGAGGGGGACACATCCGGGCTGACAGATACTGAGGGGTCAGGAAAGGTGGGCAGAGCTTGAGCCCCAGCTGGGCCCCCATCTGCCCCATGGGCATGCCCCACAGCCTGTGCGCCCAGGTGCCTACTGAGCAGTAAGGGGGAAAAAGGGGAGGCAGGCCCTCATCCCTTCTGTCCCCCTCCCCAGGGCCTCCCATCTCTCCTGCTCCCCTTCTTCCCCCATCAGTGCCCACCCACCCGAAAGCCGAGGCCCACCCAGTTTTCCTGTCCTAGCTATGCCACTGAATGAGAACGCCCTTGTTCTGTTGTGGGGAGGGCGTGGGGGAGATCAGAAGGTAAGGGAGGCCCTTTAAAGTCCCTCCAGACCATTATGTCACCTTTCTGCTGGCAGGGTCACGTAAACTGGTACTGGGTCAGTATGCAGGGTGCTGTCCACCTGGGACAAAGCCCCTGTGCAGTGGCAAAGTGTTGGTATCCCCACTGGGGAAACCGAGGTATATAGTGAGAGGTCAGCGCCTCGACCCTGCCTGTCTAGATTCTGTGTTGTGTTATCTAAGCCTCTCCATACCACGGTGAAGGGTGTGGGCTGGATGGACAGATAGAGCTGATTTGCCCAAGGTCACACCGTGACTTAGTATCAAGAGGCTGGGGTTCCCTCTCTGATGTCTTTAATAGCTCTGGGTTTGGAGCTAACACCCACTTGTGAACAGCAGTCGTCACGTGCCTGCGCCGGGAGACACTGTGGCATTTCTCTTCCGCAGTTATTCAGGGCATGCTGTAACCAGTGTCCTTGTGACCAACCAGTGTCCCCGTACCAACTGCGTCAGGAAGGAAGCTGCTCAGAGATTCTGGCTGCATCCAGGGAGCTGAGGCCAGAATTCGATTGGAGTCAGTCCATTTCATTTGCGCATTTGTCATTTTCACTGAAAACCGTGACTGGCAACTTACAAAACAATCCAATGGTAGCACCTTAAACTGATTCACTGCCTGGGGGAGGAGCAAAGGCCATGGGATGGAGGCAGCATAGGAAGGGTCCGGGCTGGTCAGTGTGTGAATCATAGAATATCAGGGTTGGAAGGGACCTCTGGAGGTCATCTAGTCCAACCCCCAACTCAAAGCAGGACCAATTCCCAACTAAATCAGATGGATGGGAGTCCTCCATGCGTGGCTACATGGTGAGCCAGTGGGTGACGCTCTGCCCATACAGGGACGAGAAACTGTGGTTTATAACTAACTAAGCTTCCCACAAGACATCCTGTGAGACAGCCAAGGGGTATCCCAGTTGGGAATGTCCGCATGAAGTGTCCTCAAAACCCCATGCTAAGCAGAAGGTGAGGGTGTTCACCCATAAGCCAGAAGAAAAGCTGCTGGTGAGAAGGAAAACTAACTGGCCTCCTGGATGCTCTGTGAACATAATTCAGCCAGGCCTCTATGATGTAGGAAAATATCAGCGTCCTGATGGACAACTGAGGGGGAAAGTGACTTACCCCAGGTCACAAAGTGAGCCAAAGTGACAGCCAGGACTGGAGCTCCTGGTTCATATTTCTACCTTTAACCCATGAGACTGCAGCATCTCCCACCCAAACAACTTCATTTCTCTAGAGCACATTTGTCCCGTTGCCATCCTATGTACCACGCAGCCCCATAACCGAAGCCTCAACCTGGGAGAGGAGGAGGGGCTGGGGTCAGCTGTCACTTTTGAGGGAAAGGTTGCTGCCGATGTAGGTTTTAAAGCCATGGCACATTTAAATCAGTGCCTTTCTCCGGGCATTTCACTATGCAGCCATCCCAATCATGGGCGCCACATCCACTGTGTAAGATCATCCCTTATAACTGAAGGCTGCAGGTACACCGCGGTGTATTTTCAAACATTCGTTACTTTCAGATTCTGCAGCCACATAGTCTCCCCAAAGCACATACTCAGGAAAGGCCACGCACACACACACACAAAAATGTGTTTTTTCGCCCTCTCCTCACCCCAAAACACTTACACAGCTATTGCTCCAAATTCACCTGCAGGCCGAATCCAAACATAGCCCAAAGGTGAATGGTTTGGACAGTTAGGAGCACAAAAACAAGAGGGTTTAATGGAAACTGTTCTGCGGTTTTATTTATGGCAGGTGCTACTGGAGAATAGGATAATGATACATAATTATAATGGGATCCCAGCCTGCTGTTCTTACTCATGCAAAACTCCAAATGAAGGACTGTACAAGGGTTGCAAGATTTGGGGCAAAAACTTCAAAAATGTCTAAATGCCATAGGCAGTTAAGGGTCAAAATTTTTAAAGGTAGCTATTGATTTCAGTAACAGTTATTTGGTTGCTAACTTCAGTTGCTCAGGTGCCTAAATCTCACTGAAAATTGTTGGGATTTTGACTTTTTAGTGCTTAAATCAGTTTTGAAAAGGAGACTATGGCTCCTAACTCACTTAAGTGCTTTTGGAAATTTTTATCCTGGGTCCTTAGTGTATTCAATATTCAGTGTTCTCACACCATGCCTGAAAAGCAGCTGCAGTGTAACTATTATATAACGTAGACCCAATCCTGAAAGCCCTCCCTCTCCATGTGGCTATGTGGGTGAGAGAGAGAGAAAGGTAGTTCTTTCTTACTAATGATTTTTCTGCCTTATCTAAGACTCAACATTATTCCTCACTACCAGACTGATGAATGCTTAAATGTATATAGTTACTAGCCAAGGACATAAAATATGAGCTGCATAATCACACTGCAAGTGGTGGGATGAATTATGGATGCACTCAATATGTGTCTCTTTAAGGGGCATGCATATTTGCATACTAATACCGATGCTAATGAGCCCCTAGGTTTGGTATGTACACAAAATTCTGCTGGGAAAAAAACAACCAGTGTTAAACTTCAGTGAACTCTCCTACTGCTTTTAAAATACACAGCTTTTCCAACACTGCAAAAACAAGGGATAAGCTACAGTAGCCACATAACACCAATAGGTGATAAGTGTGCGGGGATGTGTTTTTTCCCTAAAATGTGCTATTGTAAGCATGAATTGATCTCTTAGCTGGCATGACTCAAGACGTAGGTACAGGATTCATTTTTTAAAGAGCCGCTCCTTTTTTCTTTATTGTTGTAGCTTTGTGTTCTTTTCCTCTTTTTTTCCTTTTAAATAAGAACACTTTGCACTTCTACCACTCCTTTCATCTACAGAACTCACGGCACTCAACAAACAGTCCTGAATTAAGCCTCACAACACTGCTGGGAAGTAGTAAAAGGTTGTTATCCCCATTTTGCCTGTGGGGAAACTGAGGCACAGAGCTATCAGGTGATCTGCTGTCACACAGCAAGTCAACGGTGCAGTCAGAAGTAGACCCCCACAAGATCTAGCACACAGGCCTGAGCTCCAACCACTGGACTGTCCTCCTACTCTTTGTATTTAAGAAACAGACACACTCACTCCTACAGAACCACATTCAAATTAGAACTAGGTCTAAGCTGGAAAACATGGGTGGGACTCGAGAATTCGAACCTTCCAGAGGTTAGGGCCATCCAGATCTGGGGTTTGTTTCAGTGCACAATAATGATGAGAATCAGTTGTGAAATTCAGAGCGGGATCTGGGTTTGGAGTCCAGTCGCCCGCACCAGCACTGATGTATTTAAAATAAACTGGCTAAGTGCAGGTGAATCTGCCTATTTCTAGAAGTATGACCTCAACCATCTCACACCACCAATCCCTGCTGCCTTTTTGCCATCTTCGACTCATTCCTCGAGCCTTCGCCTCCTCCTGCCTCCGCTGCTCTCTCGTCACAGGATATCATTGATGTCTTTCAAGAGAAAATTAACAACATATGACATGACCTTCCCCAACCCCACAGCTTGCCTTCCCTTCCCCTCCTACAATGGTCTCCTTCTCCCCGGTCACAGACGCAGAAGGTTCTCGTCTGCTCTCCTCTTCTAACTCCTTCGCGTCTACTGATGTCCCTCCTGCCCACTCGCATCCTCTCCTGGCTCCTTGACTCTTTCTTCTCTTTAACCATGCACTTCCCTCTGGCTCTGTCCTCTCACAACAGAGGCATAATATAAGTTTCTCCCATCTTGGGAAAAACACACCCTTGGGAAAAACACTTCCCTTCAACTACCCCGCCCCCCCCCCCATTTCCCTTCTGCCTTTCCATCTCTAAGCTCATTGAACGTACTGTCTAAAATCGCTGTCTGGAGTTCTTCTCCTCCAATCCCACCCTAGACCCTCTCCAGTCCGGCTTCCACTCCTTGCACTCCACTGAAACTGTTCTCAACAATGACCTCTTCCTAGCCTAAGCTCAGAACCAATACTCCATCATCCTCCTCCTTCACCTGCCAGCCCCCTTCACCACCATGGAACATGCTCTTCTTCTTGAGACCCTGTCTTCTGTGGGCTTCAGTGACTCTGTGCTCTCCTCCTACCTCAAATCGTGCCGTCCGCCAGCCCTTCAAAGGATCCTCCTCGTTCCCCCTCCAGCTTCCTGTGAGGGTTCCTTGGGGCTCTGTCCTTGGTCCCCTTCTCTTCTCCCTCAACACCCAACACCTCTGGGTAATCTCATCCGCACGCACAAATATAGCTACCAGGATTGATAGATCTACCTCACTACTCCAGACTCTTCCTGTCCAAACTACAATCTCGGCCTGTCTTTCTGACATCTCCTAGCCACCAGCTCAAGCTCAACATGGCTAAAACAGAACTCTTAATCTTCTTAATCTTCTCCCTAAACCCTTACTACTACCTCTGTTCTCAGTCACTGTGGAGAACACCACAATCCTCCCTCTTACTCAGGACTCTAACGTGGGCATGATCTTCAGCTCGGGCCTCTCTCTAAGACCTCACATCCAAGCATCTTGCAGAGTCTGTCTGTGTAACACATCTAATTGGGTTTCCTCCCACATACTTTAATTGGGGCTCAGCAGCCCTGATTTCTCCTCCTCTTCCCCTCTCAGGTACCCCAACACCACTACCAGCCTGTTCCCCAGCCCATGAGCCCCTACCCTCACCCCTTCCAAATCTGAGTATCATTGCAACCCGGCGTGCAATGCCACTCAGACTTGGGTGCAGGAGCTCATGGGTCAGGAGGTTCGTGAGGGAGGAGGGGATGGCTGAGCCAGATCAGAGTGAGTGGCTGCTTGGCCAAATTTGAGTGAGTGGTGTTGCAACCAAGCACATGGGGTCACAGTGCCACTCAGTTTTGGCCTGGCAAAAAGGTAGTAGTCGGACCATGGTCCAGGTGGTGTCCCCGGCTCTGCGGCCTATGTCTATGATACAGCCTTTCCTATCCATCTGCACAAAACTTTCTTCCAGGCTCCCATCATCTCACGTCTCGCTGCAACATCCTTTTCTCTGGACTTGACAAATGCAGTCTTGCCCCACTCTCATCCATTCAGAAAATAGCTGCAATGATGATTTTCCCAGCCTGTCGCTTTCACCAGGACACCTCTCTCTTTGCATGCCTCCACTGGCGCCCCCTTCTGGTCATATCCAACATAAGCTGTTTTTGTTCACTTTCAAGGCCCTTTGCAATCAGCTCACATTCACTACAGAGATGTCAAATTCCCACTCCGATCGGCCTGTGATGCCAGCCTACAGCTCCCACTTGTTACATTTTCAAACAGGCATCTTCTTGCTTTCTCTCAGGCTGCCCCTCATCCTTGGGGGCCATCCCCCAGAAACACCCACAAAGCCACTTCATTGTGCTCTTTTCCATTCCTCCTTAAAATGCTCCTTTGCCAGGATACCTACAAAAACACTTGACAACAATTACGCCACTGGCGTGCCAAGACCACTGCCTGTCGTGCTGACCAGCATTGTCTCTGTTTCCTTGTACTCCCCCATCAGTCTGCATCCAGCTGGTGCCTCTTGTCTTATATTTAGATTGTTTGCTCTTTTGGTGTTTGTACAGCCCCTAGCACAGTAGAGTGCTGGGTGTGACTAGGGCGCCTATGTGCCACTGTATCACTCATAATTGTACCAGGGTAAAACCCGGCCACTTAATCATAGCTCAAGTGGTTTTGGTGCTGCACATCTCTATTGACAATAGCATTGCTTGTTTCAAAGAGCAACAAAAGCCTAAAACGTTCAGAGTTAACCGCTGTAAATCGCCACTTGGCCCCGATTCCGCACAGGGTTTTGGTCTCAATTGAAAGCCTCACTATTCAGGCCATCGCTTAAGCACATGATTAACTTTAAGCACATGCTTAAGTCCCACTGAGGGCAACGGAACTTAAAAACATGCTTACATTTAAACACATGGCTTGAGTGCTTTCCTGGGGTCTTACGCACATCCTTATCTTTGAGAACATGCTTAAGTCCAACCTTCCCTGTCACATCACTTAAACATGTGCCTAACTCCCCTGGGCTTCAATAGGATGTAAGCACATGCTTATAATTTCAGCATGCACTTAAGCACATGCCTAACTTTAAGCGTGTGCTTAAATCCATCCCTGTTCTGCCCAGAACTTAAGTACTTTGCTGAATTAGGGCCCTGGGTTTTACAGAGTATATTTTCGTCTATCCGACGATTTGGAAAGCTCCTCACTGGGCCATGGAAGGTTTTCTCCTTAACGCTGAATTTCTGGATCTCTGTGGCTTCACGCCAGACTCTCAACACCCTTTCAACTGTTTTGACACCAGGCTATGTGTGCAGATAAAATAATAATGATACCCAGAGCTAATGATATTTACTAAAATACAAATTAACGCTCAGTCACACAGTGTCGTGATTTGTCATCCAGAGCTAAAATTAAAAGAAATTAAGACTGAGTCAGAAAGTTATTTCAGGCTTTTCTGTGTAATAGTGAGCAGCAGACGCTGCGGGTGCAACAGTGCCACCTGCTGGCTACAACGGGAAGTCCTGGCCTTTTGTGTCAAGAAAAACATTAGAAACCAAAAAAAGAACAGGAGTACTTGTGGCACCTTAGAGACTAACAAATTTATTTGAGCATAAGCTTTTGTGGGCTACAGCCCACTTCTTCGGATGCATATAGAATGGAACATATATTGAGGATATATATATATATATATACACACATACAGAGAGCATGAAAAGGTGGGAGTTGTCTTACCAACTCTGAGAGGCCAATTAAGTAAGAGAAAAAAAACTTTTGAAGTGATAATCAAGCTAGCCCAGTACAGGCAGTTTGATAAGAAGTGTGAGAATACTTACCAAAGCTGCAAAGCATAAAGCAGTTATCTGTTTGCATTCCTTTGCAGTGATGCTGGAATAATGTTTAATTTAATCATGCTAAATTAATTATTAAGATATGTTAAATTCATTAATATTAAATTCCTGGTCGATTCAATAACATTAATTTAGAGAGGGGTTGTCACAAGTGCCTACCTGAATTGGGATTGAAAGTCACTGGGACTCATGTTCCTAAATCCCTTTGGCACTTGTGACAATCCCATCCTTAAGGCTCTTGCTCATTGCATTGTATTTTTTTTTATTTTTGCTTATGTGTTTCTTCTAAAGTTAATAAATCAAACAGCAAGCAAAAAAATAACTGGGAAGATTTGAGAGGTTATATTTTGTTTGAATTTTTTTTAAAAAAGCTCAAGAGTGAATAACAGTCAGCAGTTAAGTTGCAATTTTATATCTGCAGCTCTCCAAACACTTTGCAAAGAAAGATCCATACCATTTTGCCCCTTTTACAGATGGGGAAACAGAGACACAGAAAGGTGAACTGAGTTGCACAAGGACAGTGCCAGAGCTGAGAATAGAAGCCAGGACCAGTGCCTTATCAACTGCTTCCAGGTCCAAAAAGCACTCCAATAAGTTTAATTAATATCCAGTTCAAAAGACAATAGTGATGCTATGAAGATGGACACCTAGAATCACAACTGCTGTTGCAGGGAATTATCTCTCTCTGAATTACACTGGAACTTAGACTGCACCCCTGGTCTATAATACCACCACTCACCCCCTCTCAGAGTTTGTGCTGTGGGAGGCTGCCGCCATGTGCTGAATCGACATATCTTCTTGTCCTGCCCCCCTCCTGAACCAGCATCTAAGGCTTTTCAGGCTGGGCTGGACCCCCCATCTGGTCCACGCAGTGATAGGGAAGTTGTGGCTATTCTGTGCTACTGCATTCTTCTCTTGGTGGACTCTCCATTCAAGGGCCATCGTACAGGTTACACATGGGTCGAAGCCAGTGTACATTCCTGTCAAGAGCTGGCCTATGATATCTGTAAAAGCAGTCATTTGTTAAAATGGGCAAAGTAAAGAAGACATAATTAGAGGATAACTTTGTGCCCCAATTCCTTTTCCTATGCCAGAAGGGGACACACACATTCAAGGTATAAATTAGCAGTAAAACTGTGTTCAGAGGGCTCATGTTATTCACTTTAAGTCCCATCTTCTGGAGTCACGTGATTATGTGAGAATCTCAGCTTTCACTTAAAATAAAAAGTATGTTTCTAGCCCTCCAGGTTGGGGAGACAAGTTTGAAAAAGGGAACCCTACAGGCTCCAGTGCCAGATTGTAAATTAAAAGATCCCCAAATTTATTTATTTTTTTTAAATCTCATGATTTTGTGGACTTGGTTCATGATTTTTGAAATTTTGAGCTTGGTAATCTTGGGAATTACTTAACTACACAGCCAACGCCATGCAAAAGCAGTGATGTCATAGTGTGATGCGTGCTGGGATGCCACAACAGAATGGGGAGCCAGCATCCTCTGTGATGGGGGGTGGAGAGAGAAGGTAACTTTTGGCTGTGCAGGATGCAACATAGCCTGGTTAATGGTAACATTTGGCACCTGCCTATCACAGAAAACAGAGCGACAACCTACCTCTCTGTGGACTTTTTAAACCATATTCTTTGGGTTTTTTCCTATTCAGCT
Source organism: Trachemys scripta elegans (assembly GCF_013100865.1). Lineage (NCBI taxonomy): Eukaryota > Metazoa > Chordata > Testudines > Emydidae > Trachemys > Trachemys scripta. The sequence continues at coordinate 131,494,892 of NC_048302.1, forward strand.
CTTCAGGGCAGTTTCAAAGTTCTATAGAAAAGATTTCATTGTTAAATCATGTAAGTTTTAGAGTAACTTTGCAAGGAGACCTTGAATATCAGTCCCTGATAAATGTCCTCGCTGGTACGGCTGCCTCTTCTTTTTCAGTCCATTCTTTGTTTTACAGAAATGATCCGCATTTTGAAGGCAAATCTATTTTGGTTATGTATCCCTGGTCATAGCTCCTTGAGTTATTGGTGAGGTTCTGCCGCTCCCAACAGAAGAACAAAATGATTATCCCAATGCACCATCTACTGTAAATCTCTCCTGGGAGTTAAAAAGAGTCTTGGCATACGTGCATGCTTTGGCTATGTACAGCTAAACTAGACACTTAGTTACATCTTTCTTTAGGTTTCTTAAGTACTGTAGTAATAAATAGTGTGCACTAGTTAGGGTGACCAGATGTCCCAATTTTATAGGGACAGTCCCGATATTTGGGGCTTTGTCTTATATAGGCGCCTATTATCCCCCACCCTCTGTCCCGATTTTTCACACTTGCTGTCTGGTCACCCTAGCAATAGTAAAGCACTATTCAGGTCAGGATCCCAAAGCACTTTAGAAACGCTATTGAACTAAGCCTCATCAAACGCCTGTGAGGTAGGTTTACATCACTATCCAGATGGTTCATCTGGTGCCCAAATGGCCGCATGAGTCAGTAGCGGATCTACAGCTATACTAACCCAGGAGTCCCCTCCCGCCCCCCGCTCCCCACCACACCTCCCGCACTTCTTTGCCATATATACACATTTATAGTTCACAACACTTTTTTTCCATTCTCTCTAGCTAGAATCCAAGCTGCAAGGACCTTGAGGATTGTATAAACTGGCCACGTGCCTCCGCTCTCCAAACAGGAGAGGAGCGGCAGCTCAGGACAGAGCTCTCCATAAAAGTCAGCGAGATCCTGTACATGCACCGGCCGTGGGTACAGATTAAAGTCTTCCCTCAGAATTTATTAGAGTTTCATCTGCCTTGAAACGGGAACTGCCTTCAGGTTGATAACTGACTGCACTCTGTGGCTTCCCCAAGCACCTCAGTCTCGCTTGTTCAATTGCTCTCTTCTATAGATTGCAAGCCTGCTGCAGTGTTTGTCAGTGACTGACACCAGCAGTCCCTGGGGGACGAGTTCTTTGTCTGGCGCTAGCATTGGGAAAACCATCAGTGTCACGCACAGCTGCGCTGTCTCTCTGCCTGGGTTCATATACCACACTCACTGCTGCAGCAGCCTTGGTGCCGCAGTACCATTCTGAGCCCTGGCTCCCTGTTCTCATTGATCACAAGGGCTCGGCAGTTAACGTGGTTAACCTGCACATCGGGAGCCAGGGCCAAATGAGTGATATCCTCTAAGACGTGCAGATAAAGACTCTGCACCGGGGAACTGGATGGCTCAGGGGATTGGTAGATTGGCCCTAGGAGAGTAGTGCCAGCCCGTGCCGGCATTGGGCAAAAAGCAGTTGTCCAGTGGCCCGCTTGGGCTGGGTTGAAACGTGTGTCTATCATAGAAACCTTCATCACAACCCGCTCGCCCCACTGTCTGGGAGTCTGTGGCCGGGCGACGACTCACCGGTGCAGCGCCTCCTGCTGGTTGTCCAGGGAATTAGCTCTTTCCAGCCCGGAGCGCCCCCTGCAGGCTGTTGTCTCGCCTGCCTCTGGCCCCCCATGTCCCTCCCTGACCCCGATGCCCTTGTAGATCAGGGTTCTGCCCCCCTGGCAGTACCCCCTCAGTCTGGGTCTCCTCTCCTGGGGGAACCCCCAACCCTCTATCTCCACCTCGCCTCAGTGGCTACTGCCAGTCGTCATCTAGCCCCCACTCACTGGGGCAAACTGAAGTCTCTAAACCCCTCATCATCAGCAATGGGGGTTGGACCAGCTGCCTCTCTGCCTATCTCTGGGCTGCCCCTCTGCAGCCCTGGTACCCTTTTGTGGGCCCTTACCTCGGCCTGCAGCCTGGGGCTCTGCTAGGCTGGAGCTCCCCAGCTCCCTCTGCCCTTCCCCAGCCCTGCTCCACCCTAGGTACCCTCCTCAGCGTCCCAGGCAGCCAGGTCCTTCTCTCTCACAAAGCTAGAGAGTGTCTCCCTCTTCTGGCCCCCAGCCCTCTTATAAAGGCCAGCTAGGCCCTGATTGCATGGTGTACAGCAGTGGCTGCTTTCCCCACCAGCCCAGCTTTTCCCCTGCCACAGCCCTCTCACAGGGCTGCTTTAAGCCCTTCAAGGCCGGAGCGGGGTGACCACCCCACTACAGAGTCTCCAGCTGGGCCGGGTTTTGGAGGCTCTTTCCTGTGAGGGCATCAAGGCAGCGGGTGGTCTGATGTGCTGCCACATCTGTTCCGTTTAGAAGACTTGGATTCCAGGCCTGTCAACCAGATACTTTCCTGAAACACCTAGTTTACTCAAAGATGATATCACAGGGGCCAGATCCTCCGCTGGTACAAATGGGCATGGCTGCATTGACTTCACTTGCACGGTGCTGATTTGCACCAGATGAGAAGCAGGCTTTGTACCTTTACAGGTAAGACAGGAAACGTTGCCGTGTGGTCTGGATTGTGGCTTCTAAGCCTGTCTCTCTATGAATCGTGGGAAATGATTTAGGCCCAAGTACTGTCCCCAGAGCCCAGCCCAAGCAGCCAGGATGGGCACTGGGCAGGCAGGTGGGGGGATGGGAAGAGAGAGATTTCCCTGACGCTGAGCTCCTTCAGCAGCGCTGCTGTGGTGAAGCTGGTTCATCCCTGATGTTGTCCCACGGTGCGGTGGATGCTGTAGTTCCCATCTCCTGCACAGTCTGACTGCATCGTTACGAGCACCTAGGGCCCAGGCCTGCCAGCCTTGCTTCTGCCGAGTACGATCTCACTGAGCAAAATCACACTGCTCAACCTGGGGCATCGAAACAGAGAGTCAGACCCTCAACTCTTGGTCTATGGTGCATGCCGATTTTATGCAGGGTTACCATCAGTTTCGCCCTTCCTTGCAGCCCTTGATATTCTGACCTTCAGTTCAAGTTCCCCAATGGCCTTCCTCTAACCTTGTTTGTCCCATTTCCTCCAAGGTTCCTTCTTTCCTTCCCTGAAGCCCTCCGACATGGTCTTCAAGATCATCTTCTGGCTGGGGTACTTCAACAGCTGCGTGAACCCCATCATCTACCCCTGCTCCAGCAAAGAGTTCAAGAGAGCTTTCATCAGGCTGCTCAAATGTCAGTGCCGCCGGCGCCGCCGGCCCATCTGGAGGGTGTACGACAACCACTGGCGCGCCGCCTCCATGAGCAGCTCGGGGCGGGATTCCGACATGGACATGGGGCCCAGAATCGCCACCCTGAACAGCTCTTTCATATTGAACTCCACCCCTCAGGAAAGAACCCCTAAGAGGCGAACGCTAAGCTTCAAAGGGTGGAAAATGGTCACCGCTTTCCAAAAACCATCCTCCACCCAACTGAAAGAAAAGATGAACAGCCTCTCCAACAAAATAAGGGGCTCCAGCAAAGGGGGCATGACCGCAGCTTATAAAATGGAGGTGGAGTCCGTTTCCTTAGGGATCCCTAATGACTTCATGGAGGCGATTGACTACCAAATGTACGATTTACCAGACTGCTGCGGGCTCAGAGAAACGGATATTTAAAGCCCAGGGACAACGATTTGTTTGTTTTTAAATGTGCATTACATGTGGGTAGAGGGGACGAAAACGGGATGCAATCAATACGTTTGTCAGGCAGGCTGGAAAAAGCGATCGGGTGTCAAATGAGCCACCGGCAGGTCTTGTGATCACCGCCCTCTAAGGTTACAGGAATAAGGGTTTAGTATAAGGGCAATACTAGTGCTCTAATGGGATGCCAGAGTCTGATCCGCTGTATTGCCAGATGAAGGAAGCAGTGGGACTGTGGGGTCTAGGGAAACGATCTGTTTCGTCTGCTGGGGTGATGGTGTTTCACAGCTGCTGTGCAATTCATGGGAAACTAGAATGCATCCTTCGCGATTACAAAAAAATGGAAAGGTCAACACCATGAAAGCCCCAAAGCTGGCTGTAATTCTCCTGTCTTAGTGCATGTGACCACGTCTCCTTCCAGAGGCTGTTCCCAGCCAGGATTCAGCGGCTGCTTAGCGACAGCTGACAGAGCTGTTCCGTTAGCTCACGGGTAAGGGCTTATGGTGAAGGGCCCAGGGTTTGATTCCTGCTGTCGACTCTGGGGTCTCTGATATATGTGGCCACAGGTTACTACATATGCGTAAGATGGGTTTATGCCTGAACAGTCCTCCTCACTTACACGCTGAAGCAAAGGGAAGTGCGGGTCCTTTTTCTAATCCAAATCTGAGCTACCCTTCTCATTTTACTTTGAGTTTGAAAAGCGCCCTGAGCCTCGCACAGCACCCACTGCCAGCACCATCGCTAGCACATATTGCTCTGGGTCAGCAGTGAGGAAACACTGCCAGACATGCTTTTGGATATGGGACATATCTGGCTCTTCTGCCACCACCTCTTCCTCTCTCTCTCTCTCAAACTATAGGAGAGAAATGGTGGCAGCGAAGTTCAGCTCAAGACTCAAACTTCCCCATAGTTTGGGATGGAGGTTTCCATGTAGGCCCATCTCTGAGGTTAGTATGTCGGAGCTAAAGCCAAACATCTCTCCATAGAGGTTGCCGTTCCCCCTTGTAATGCATCAGGGTTCTTGAGCTGAGGCAGTCCAGGATGATAGTCAGCGCTCTTGTGCCCTTCTGATACAATTCCTTGCCGAGCCGGCGGCGCTCCCCAAGCTGAAACATTCAGTGGCCCTCAGTAATCGTCGGTTTTGTTTGCTCTTGTTGTGGCCAAAAAGGGTAGCAATGATTTTTTTCCCCACCATGCAGATCCAGATTGAACCCACATCCAAGAGGATGTAGTGGCCTTCAGTGCCCTAGACTATGTGGAGAAAGAAGATGTGTGACCCCCCCAAAAGGGCAACAGCGGTAGCACCAACAGAGTATGACCAGGCACAGTGTCGTGTGTTATGCTTTGTTGTATATTTGCACTCAGCCAATGAGTTGGTCAGGCCACACCCCGCTATGTATTTCATGTGTCTATTTTTTTGCATTTGGGGCAGCTGATAAGCCCAGTATGCTCCACAAAGAATGTGTGTTAATCTTAGAAATAGACTCAGCCCACAATCCCTGAATTCAGATACCCTGGGGACTTGGGCAGAACGTGGATCTGAGTCTAAACGTCTTCTCTCAGGTCTGTTCTCTGGTGCCAATAAAAATATGGGAAAACATGCTCCATAGTGGAGACATGCTGTCAAATCCATCCCAGGTGTAATCCCACCCAGGTCAGTGCAGTCCCACCTGGAGCAAATTTGGCCCATTAAGACTAACATGGCTTTCATTACTGGGGTCTGACGTATGTTTACCCAGCCGCTCTGACTAAGATTTTGCAAGAAGCGAAACCGAGCTGCCAGGCTCACAGTGTTAGGAAAACCGGGTGTTATGGTTTGTCCTCCTTTCTCTTTGTTTTCAAATGGAAAGTCAATATACAACATGTAAAAAAAAGAAAGAAAGAAACTAATCTACTGGAGGCCGTGTATGGAGCGGGTAGTAGCTGAACTCTGCAATACCCTTGTCAAGCTGACACTGAACTAAATGAATTATTGCACAAGCAAGTCTGGTGTGTGTCAAACTATGTCCCTGCAGGAAGCCAACAATATCAAGCAGCACCGGCCAGTGGTGCACTCGCTGTGAACCACGTCTGGTTCATTATGGTGTGTGTGCAAAGATTGCTAATGGGCTTGCCAAAGAGCGCTCAGAAATCCCAGTCGGCCCAGTCCTGCCAAAATTCCCCAGGGGAACCAAGTTGGGCAGTCTCAGTGGGAAAAGCGTATTTCTTTTCGGGTTTGTAGGAGCCCTGCGGTGACCATAAATAAAGGCAGAGCTGAGAATAACCAAACAGCCCTTTAGCGGTGTACGAACAGTGCCTGCAAATGGTTAACATACAAAGCTTGACACAGGGCCTAACCCTGGCCCCTCCAAATTCCCACTGCGGTTGATGGGCGCTTTTCAATTCGCAGTTATTGTTTATTTACCGCTAATTGTTTGGGGCCCAATCCCCCGGCCATTCAAGTCAGTGGAAAGACTTCCGATGAGTAGGAGCATTGTGTAGCCATGCCCGGGACAGCACAGCCATGCAAAGACTGGAGCCAAGGAGCTTGCAGCTTAAAGGCACCGTTGGGCGCATAGCACTATGAGACAGCACCAGGCAGGCAAAGCCAGAGCGTTGTGTGGTCACTGGCGCTGGAATCCAGCCCAGAGCAGATGCTTGTCAGGAGCTCTGGAAGGAGAAGAATCCATTCACCCTGCCCTTCTCCCCCGACTCCAGACACATGTGCATGTATTCCATTGATGTTAAGGGGAGATCTACACTGACAATGGGACTAATCCATTGGACAGCTAAGGTGCTGTATGGAAGCAGCTACCTAGTCTAGATCTGCTGCATGCAGAGGAAAGAAAGCACCAGGGGCAAAAGGTGCTTATAATCATGTGCCCACGTTAGTAGCTGTGGTAATTTGCAGACATTTAGCCATCTAAATACCTGACCTCCAGGTGCAATCAGGCTGTGAGTTGTACAAGTGATGTTAATTGCACCCACCAAAATGGAGGCCTAGTTAAGGGCAGGATGGAAATTTGATCTTAAATGGGAATTTCATATAATATTAATGGATTTATGCGGGTAACTTCCCATACAGTGAGATGAGAATCCATCCATCCATCCGTGTGTATATGTGTGTGTAGATTTATATGCTGCATACAGATACACACACCCATATATATAAAAATATATAAAAAAAAACCAGCATACTGTCATTTCCCGAATCACAGACATTTTCTCATAAACTGAAGATTTTCCAGGGCTGTCTAGCCATTCCTGGCAAGCATTTTATCAAATATTCCTCCCAAGTTGCTGAGGCTGTTGCTAACACTTCTGCTTGACCTTTTAAATTAGCTTCTTCTATTACATTATTATGATTTCATATACCTGAATTTATGACCTCTGATCACTTGAAATCATTCAGCAAAGCAGTGCCTAATTGTTGGGTGTTTCACTGTTTCTCCCTCCGGGTTCTAGTCAGAGCCGCAGGGGAACGGAGGAGATAAAAGTAGGCTTAAACAAGCAAACAAACCCCACACATCTCCTTTGTTTTGTTAATTACAGCTGTCCTGGTGTTTGAATTAAGACAGCTGGAGATGCATAGAGCATAAAGTAGAATTATGTGGGGGCATTCACTATAAAGTCGTTTGATAATACCTGCCACTTGCTGTAGCCAAGTGCATTTAGGCAGCACTTTTGTTCTTCATTTAAACCAGGAATTGCAAGTTCCCCCTAACAGGGATGGCTTAGTTTTGTGCAGAGAGACTGAATCCATCAGAGGAAAGGATTCCAACGCTGGCTGCTGTGCAATACTTTTATAGTGTCTTGCCAAATTCTGCCCTTCTGTCAACCGATTCTGGATGCCTTCGAGATCAGTGTGGGGATTAACTAAGCACATATGGAAGCTATAACACCATTCAGGACAGGCTGGGACATCATAAACTGTAGCTGCCCATGTTCGGGTGATTCTAGGGTGACCAGATGTCCCAATTTTATAGGGACAGTCCCGATATTTGGGGTTTTTTCTTATATAGGCTTCCATTACCTCCACCCCCGTCCCGATTTTTCACACTTGCTGTCTGGTCACCCTAGGTGATTCAGTTCTATCTTCCTGGTCAGTCTGGAGACCAAACCTTAGCATTGGTTAGATATGGATTACAGAAAAATTTAACTTATTTGAGGGATTTTGACTATTTGAGATCAATAGAAAATAAGCATTTCTAAAACAAAAAAGCCAGCTCCTCTGCTGGTACAAATTAACATCACTTCCTTGAAGTTGGAGTCCATTGGCGCTACGCTGATTTCTACTTACTGGGAGTCTGATTTAGATCTCGATTACACTGATGTAAATCTAGAGTCACTCCAGTGAATTCAGTGGAATTACATTAGAGGGACACCAGAACAGAATCAGGGTCATACACTAGCCTTATCTCTTCACACAAAGCTCCCGTTAATATTAACATGCAGGATATCAGTGGGTCAGAATATGGGCTGGAGTGTTTCCTATAGATAGTTAGAGTCCAAAATTCCTCTCGAGACCATCCCAGTCTATCAAGGGAACCAATATCTTGGCTCATATAAATAATTATTATGAGGAGTGAAAAAACACTAATGTGGGAATTTGGAAAGATGCAGGTTTTTTACCTGATTGGATAATGACTTTGATAAACACTTTATAAATGACATTTTCCTGTGACTGATTTAATTGCAACGTGGAATGACATATATTTTGGTACAAGCACTCATTTTGAAAGTGCATCTTATTTACATAATTGATCATAATGGCTCCTTAGGAAGGGTTATGACGTATCCAGTTAGAAAAAAATAAAACCCAACACAGGTTTAGTCCCACATCAGAAAGTAGATATTTTACCCAATAAACTATAGGGGTCCATATGATATAATCTGTAAATCCTGTATTTACAAATTATTGACCCAATATACAATTGAATTAATGCAGCGGTCACATGTATCAAATTCACATTCAGTAAAAAATCCATGGAACCCATGGAATATTTAATTAGCATAAGGTTCAGGCAGTCTGGTCTCCATGTTGTGGCCAACACCTGATGTTGAAAAGGAAGGAGAAAATAACCCCTAATGCATGTATTCAACTGTGCAACAATGTCCATCAGAAAAAAGTTCCTTCCTGACCCCTGCAGGGAATTATGCCCTGAAGCATGAGAGCTGATCATCATTATCCAAACTAGAGATGGACCTGAGCTGTAACATTTAGCTCTGAATGCAGTTTAAAAAAACAACACTTCCTCCAAATTTGAACACCCCCTGTGTTAGGACACAGAGGTTTTTGATTCAGACCCAGCTTAAGTTTTTCAAACAGCACTGTAAAAATCAGTTGGTAAAGCCTAAGGCCACCAACCCCTTGCACTAAGATCAGAGGAAAGTGTTGTTAGGCTCTTGGATTAAGAGGAGTATATGGCTCGGGCCTAACCTTCTCCTGCACAAAATATCCCACTGCAGAAAAGTCTTCACACTCTCTCCACTGAAAAGCTCTCTGACCTTGTTCCTTTTCATGCTGTGCATAATAGGGACCCCATTCTCCCTGCCCTAGGGGAACAGTGACTCCACCAGCTGAAATTCACATGGTTTCTCTCTCTTTCTGTCAAGGAGACAGAATTTGTTTCTCCTCCCCTCCCCCCACACCCACATAAGGAGCCAAACACAAGGAACAGCAGACTCAGCTCCTGCTCTTCCCCAACCCACCCCCCCGGCCCAAAGCACTCAGATTCTAACTATGGTGATGGGGGCCATATAAATACCTAGATAGCTAGAACCCTGCAGATCTTGTGATCTTCCAAAGGCAAGTGGCTTCCTTGCAAAATGGACCCTTGCTTTTCATTACCAGCTGCCCTCCACCTCCATCTTCTGGCAGCCCCTGGAACTCCATCGGCGTGCCCTCACCCCCCAACCATAATCCACCAGCACTGGCTTCCTTCCTCTCACGTTGAACTGAAATCCTGAACTGTGTCCCAAGCATTCACCAGAAGAACGTTTTTCAGCGTAGGCAGTTTGCAGGGAGAGAGGGACATCTAGATAGGGGGTCTATAGCCAGTGCATTGCCCTGTGATCCCGTCACCAATGGAAACCAGCAGGGGCCCTCCAAAGAGCAGAACGTTTGGAGGAGACCTTTCCTCATTCAGTTTTCCTTTACCAGTGTGAGGAAATGGGTCAGATACTTAGCTGATGCCCACGTCACAGCTCCATTGACTTCAGTGGAGCCAGGCTGAACCCAGGTGATGCTCTGTCCCAACATCTCCAAACCTTCCAAGTGGTTAATCATTGGGCCATTTCATAAAGCGCGTGCATCACTGGTGTCCAAGAGCTCTCACTTCATTCTGCTGGCTTTCTGGGGTCACTTTTAGCATTGTTATATTTTGTTGCTTCAATGAACTAATGCTAAGACTGGTTGGCCGCAGCACTTATGTCAACAGAACCTCCCAGCTTCCATTCCTGGAGGGCAGAAGGTTTTATCTGCCATTAAGCTGGACTGAAGTTTGGTTACATTTCTATTGTTTACAGTGTGTATATAAGTGTACATTTCCTTTACCAACAGCTGGATTTTTTTTTAATGTATAGATTTTTATTTTTCATCCTCAGATGTATTTATTAGTCAAAGTATTTCTGTTCCGTGATTCGAGGTACGCTGGATTGATGTAAAGTCTAAAACTGAATGCACATATTTTGGTTTGTACCAAATACACACACAATGCTGTATAAAAGGTGCAGTATTATTGTTAAGGTGCAGTATTGTTGCTTTATATAATTTTTGAAATATGGGAGGGAGGGTTGTGATAAAGCGCACATTTTTAATTCATGTATTTTCACCCACATATAAATGGTCTAAAAAGATTATAAAAGTTTGACCAGCTGGTGTATACGATGGGAGTTTGAAAAGAAGCCATTTCTTCCTGAAATGATCTAAACTCAGGAATTCCCAAGCTGAGGATCACAAACAGTGTCAGGGGGCATGACAACTTTGTTCTTCCCACATTGCTGAATGGGGGAGGGCATGTTCTGGAGGGAGCGTGTGTCCTGGGGTGGGGTGGGGGTTCTGGTATGGAAAAGGGGACCATAGTATCATAAACGTTAAAAATTAGGTCTGCTTGAAAATTTTTCCATTGAAACTGGTGTTTGATGGAAAATTGGGGGAAGGGGTTAATGATTTTTTTCTGAAAAATGTCTGCTTTCCTTGGCAATTTTCAATTTTTTGTTGAAAATGTATGAAAACTGAAATAGTTCCATTGTGAAGTGCTTCACGGGGCTTGTCACTTGAGTATCTCCCATTCTCCTTTATGACTCAGGCTCCCTGGCTGGACTACATCTCCCATGAAGCATCACGACCTCCCTTCTGGGTAAAGGGAGGCAGTGCATATATTGGCAGTCATATGGCAGTAGTGCATTATGGGAGATGAAGTTCAGCTTGGGGCCTAGCCTATAAGGGAGAATGGAATCATGGGGCAACCAAACTACAACTCTTGTGAGGCACTACAGCAGCATTTTACAATTGAAATATTTTGGATTTGGGGCAAAGTATTTTGCCAAAAAGTTGAATCCTTCTGTGTGTGGAACCAAGTGTTCCAACCAGCTCTACTGAGAGCCTCTGTCCCAGGAAGACAGAAATAGGTCCTTACAATGCGAGTGATAAACCACAGCCCGAGTAGATCCCATGTTGCTTTAGCTGTACAAAAATCACAGATATTAGGGATGAAAAAGACTAAGAGGTTCAACCTTTTTAAAGGGGCTTCTTCTGCCTACAATTTAGTACCCACTTGTCGGGGTGAAATTTTAGATGCAACAGGAGCAAGGGAACACCCTTTGATTCCCTTTGTTAAATATTTGTAATGTTGCAGAGGCCTGGGAAAAAAAATAAAGGAAGTTGTCATTGTCACATGTACTGTACTTAATAATCTTTCTGTACCATAGAATTTGCCTGGGTAAAATGTCCCATCTCAGCTTTTACACATGCCCTTCACCTTGCCTTGCCATTGAGTTTGTGAAACACTTCCTCTGGCTGTTCCATGTGGAAGGTTACATACCATTAGCTATTAAGTCAGAGGCTCAAAGGCAGTTAGCCTGTGGCTGTCCTTTGAATGTAGCACGTCTGTCTGGCATCTGGGTATGTTGTGTGGTTCGCCTGATGCACCTGGTAAAAAGAAGACAAAACTCACTCAATTCCCAAGAGCCTGCTGAAGGCAGTGCTATGATTCTGAATGCCAGAACCACGTACACTGGTCAGCCGAATTAATAAGTGTTGGTCTGGTTCTGTGAAGAGCTAAGCTCCGTCAGTTCCCATAGACACCATTGGGGCATTGGAGATAATCAGCACTTCAGAGGATTGGGACATATAGCACATCTCAATCGGCAAAAGAACTATTATGAAATTTATATCCAGAAACATCATGATTGACACAGTGTGGCAGGGGAAATAGGAAGCATCTTTTCATTGCTGGCTACTGCTAGCAATAGCTGAAAGATGTCTCCGCTCAGCAAGGTCCAAAGGACAGCTCTTGCGTGTTATCAGACCAAAATAATGAGCATCTTTACTTCCCAAATGCCCTTTGCTTGCCAGCTAAGAGTTATAAAACCTCTAATGTTAATCAGCATCACTAGAGATCTCATAAAAAGCAACAGAGGGTCCTGTGGCACCTTTGAGACTAACAGAAGTACTGGGAGCATAAGCTTTCGTGGGTAAGAACCTCACTTCTTCAGATGCAAGAAGAAGTCTTGCATCTGAGATCTCATGGCAGCTATATGACCAGCTATATGACTATATTATTCATTTCTTTTTTTAAATACAATTCTGTCAACACTAGAGCTAGTTGGAAAACGGAATTTCTGTTCCATAGGAAATTCCAACATTTCAAAAAAAATTTCCACCCCCAAATGAGGGAGAAACGTAAAAGTTTTCCATGAATAGAAATTTCAAGTTTTCATTTTAGAAAGACTGAACCATGTCATGCTCATAATATAGACCTGATTAATTTCAACAATGTCAAAACATTTCATTGTGCAAAGGTAACGCTGTTTTGTTTTGATAATGTCAAAACACTGTCATCATATGTATATGAATTAAAGATATGCATACAATAAAATATTGAGATATTATAATGTAAAAATCAAAATGAAATGAAACAGAACAATAAGGTCAAAGCAAAATGTTTTGATATTTTTTCACAAAGTTAGACAGTCGAAAGGAATTATGTCAACCTTTTCCCATCGAAAATTTTGCTGAAATCAACATATTCCTGCAAAATGTTTCAATTTCATCAAAACTGCATTTTCCAATGGAAAACTATTCTGCTAAAAAAAAATTGATAATCACTCATATAAACCAAATAGTTGAGCTCAGTGGCTCAGGGGTGAGTAATGGGCTACAAAGCCTTTTTCATGTAGGTCACTGGTTTGAATCCAAGTCTGGGTAAAAGCAACCTCAATCTCAACAGTTGTTCGGTGACCTATGTGAAATGGAATTGGCAATCAGGCCAGCAGCCAAGGCAGATATTTTCAACACAGTCTAGGAGATTTAGACACATCTGTTTTAATGGAAGCTATGTATTAAATTTATAATTAATAAATTCCAAGGTCAGAAGGGACCATTGTGATCATCTAGTCTGACCTCTTGATTAGCACAGGCCATAGAACTTCCCCCCAAATAATCCCTCGAGCAGAACTTTTAGAAAAACATCCAATATTGATTTAAAAATTGTCAGTGATGGAGAATCCACAACAACCTTTGGTAAATTGGTCCACTGATTACCTACCCTCAGTGTTAAAAATGTACGCCTGATTTCCAGTCTGAATTGGTCTAGCTTCAGCTTCCAGCCAATGGATCATGCTATACCTTTCTCTGCAGATGGAAGAGCTCATTCTTGATTTGTAACATCAATGGTAGAGTTACTGCAGTAATTGAACCCAGGAGTCCAGCCCTCCAGTGAATGCTAGATCACAATCCATCCTTTAGCACAGGGGAGGGCAAACTACCGCCCACGGGCCGGATCCGGCCCATCAGGGCTTTCAATCTGGCCCACGGGATTGCCAGACCTGTGGCACAACAGGGCTAAGGCAGGCTCCCTGCCTGCCCTGGCCCCTCTCCGCTCCCAGAAGTGGGCAGCACCACGTCCCTGCAGCCCCTGGAGGTGGGGGGGGGGGCAGAGGGCTCTGTGCACTACCCTGGGCTGCAGGGACCGCCCCCCGTAGCTCCCATTGGCCAGGAATGGGGAATGGCGGCCAATGGAGCTTCAGGGATGGTACCCACAGGCGAGGGCAGTATGCGATGGAGCTGCCTGCCCCACCCCACTCCCAGGAGCCACTGCCGGACATGCTGGCCACTTCCAGGAGCAGCGCGGGGCCAGGACAGGCAGGGAGCCTGCCTTAGCTCCACTGCGTGCCGCTGCCACCCTGGAGCTGCTCGAGGTAAGCGGCATCAGGCTGGAGCCCACACCCCAAACCTCTCCTTCACCCAGCACCCCAACCCACTGCCCTGAGTTCCCTGCCGCACCCTGCACCCCTCCTCTACTGCCCCTCCTGCACCCCATACCCCTCCTCCACCCCCAACCCCCTGCCCTGAGCCCCCTGCTGCACCCCACATCCCTCCTGCACTGCCCCCTCCTGAACCCCATGCCTCTCCTGCACCCCAACCCCCTGCCCTGAGCCCCCTGCCGCACCCTGCACCCCAACCCCTTTCCCTGAGCCCCTTCCTGCACGCCCCACCACCTCCCACACCCCACACTCCCTCCCACACCCCAACTTCCTGCCCCAGCCCTACATTCATGGCCCTGTGTGCAATTTCCCCACCCAGATGTGGCCCTCCGACCAAAAGTTTGCCCACCCCTGCTTTAGCAAACTGCTAGTCATGTGGGATGTTTATGTGTTTCTAGTGAGTTAGTCTCATCACAGACTACTGTTTAAAAAGGCTACTTCTTAGATCTGGGAAGAGATTTCTGATAGATAGCTCTTGAGCAGAAAACCACATAAGATCCACGGAAGGTGAAACGAGACAAATTCAAACTAGAAATAAGACACAATTTTTAACAGTGAGGGTTATTAACCACTGAAACAAATTGCCTGTGGAGCAGGTGGATTCTCCATCACTTGAAGTCTCAGTCAGGACAGGATATCTTTTAAATTATATATGCTCTAGGTCAAACAGAGGTTAAGGACTTGATGTAGGAATCACTGGGTGAGGTTCTTTGGCCTGTGTTATGCAGGAGGTCAGATGAGATGGTCGTAATGGTTCCTTCTGGCCTGAACAATCTATAAATCTATACCTGGCCTAGGGGATGGACAGTACATCCTACTGAACACAGGACGCATTGCCCAGAAGAGCACGCCTGCTTTGCTCAACAGAGCAGACTTACCTGGCCATGGGGAGTTATCTGCTGCCATTCTGAAGCTCCAGAGACAACTACACTTTCGCTTGCTTTTGACAGAGTGTCAGCCGTTTATTCATTTATGTTTAGATTCTGGTTTTTGTGGTTTAAAGTCTATCCATCAAGGGCCATTGCAGCTATTTTCGCTCCTGGGAATTGGCCGCGGGGTTAGAAAAAGCGGTTTTGATTCATTGTATTTATGTCTGTAGTTTTCAGAGTGAGTTATTGCCAGGGAAAGGTGCCATGAGGACAGCCCTGGGGGCCTCTCTCCCTCCCCCCACCCTCCTGTTAAAAAACAAATTCTGCCTGTACCGTCACGATGGAGGCCACCCTGTACGGCCCCACCTACCGCTATGCCACATAGCTGCATCCTGGAGCAGATTACCTCTCAGACCCTGGCCCAGGCTGGTGTCATCTGTGCTGAGATCACCAGCCATGAGGCCAGTGAGTGCCAGCTGTGCTTGTTCACTCAGGCTGGGATTATTCAAAAGGGCCTAAGGGGGGGGTGGCGAGTAATGGGCCTCCTCTGCCATTAAAAGCCAATGGGAGATGGGCACCTCCTTTCCTTAGGCAATCCCGGCTTTAAGGCCAAATCCAACCCCCCTTGAGGTCAACTGACTTCAAGGGGAGCTGGAAAAGGCCCTAAGCACTAGGCCGAGACCAACAAGCTCAGTTCACATAGGTCACCAAGACAGCTGACAAGGATTTCTACTCTCCTGAGCTTTCCTGGATTCAAGCCATTGGCCTAGCAATAATGGGGGCCTAGCTTAAGGACATAGGAACAGCCACACTGGGTCAGACCAAAGGTCCATCCAGCTCAGTATCCTGTCTACCGACAGTGGCCAATGCCAGGTGCCCCAGAGGGAATGAACAGAACAAGTGATCATCAAGTGATCCAATCTCCTGTCGCCCATTCCCAGCTTGCCACCTGTCCCCTGAACCAGCTGCCTGTGAGCCATGGGTGCTTAACCCTTTCCTCGTGGGCCACAAAACGAAATGAGGATCAAGCAGCAGGGTTAATGGTGGGTTTGGCCAGGAGGGTCTTTCCCATTGCGGGTAGGTAATGACTTTACCTTGGCATCTTGCTCACCATAGAGCTTATTGCTGGTGGCCAAAGACGTAATGAGGAACAAATATTCCCAATGCAGTGGCCTGCAGACTGGAAAAAAAACAAAAACACATCCCTATGGATCCATCACAGCCATTAAGTCCCTACGGGTGCCTAGGTCAAGAGGGCGTCTGAAAATAGAAGTAACGAGGCTTGTGATATGGACACTGCCAAAAATGCAGAGAAGCTGACCAGTCTTCCTCCTATTACCAAAGGGTGTGCGATGTTGGAAGAGGGCCAATGTTTAGGACAAAGTGTCTTTAAAAAATGCTCTGGGTCAACTATGCGGCCTGTGGTGAGGAACTTTTACGGCTGTGCTGCACTTTGAGACGTCAGACACCATCTCCTCGGCCAACAGAGAGCTGCAGAAAGGCGCCGCTGTCAGCATTCATATGGTATTTTTAGATGACAAGCACTGAAGTAAACTCACGGGATGATTTTGCAGCCTCATTGGCAGAGCGCTGTATGAATAGAGACACATGCAATTGGCACAAGGCCCCAGAAAAACATCTTTCAAGAGTGGGAGCAGTTTCATTTTCCCCAAAGGGCAACGTACACCCAGGTTGGTATGTGCCATGCTACCACTACCCCTGTGGACAGACTCAGCCCTGCTCCGGAGTTATTAGCTCCCTATCCAGTGGCTGGGCTAGAACGAGGAATGAGCAAACGTGGAGTCCTTAAACCCACAGTTGCTGTAATCTTTAATATGAGGATGGGGCCTGGGGAGACTACAAGTCCCAGCATGTATTGCTCCATCTATAATCTTCTCCAGTTCATGTAATTTATGTGATGACCTTTGGGCTCCTGACAAGCTGTTGGTTGGGCAGAATGTAGACACCTCAATATAAGCCCCAATAACACTGACTGCTGAGGAGAATCCTCACGAAGATTTCCTTTCCCAGAGCCTCCTCCAATGGGTTTTTCCATGAGAAGGGATGATTTGGGCCTCTATTATTTATTTCCTAAGGTGTGTGTGAAAGTTGGTGGTAGAATGAAACGATCATTATAATATTGATATGAGAAAATGTTAGAAAAGATGCTCAGATACTATGCTGATGGATGGATGGATGGATAAATATAGGTAGAGGCTGCCCCTGTTAAATGTTCACCATTAGAATTCTCATTAGATGAATTTCCAAGAAAAACCATTCTGCTGAGGCCCAGATACTAAGCAGCCTGTTTAAAAACAAATATCTGGTCTTGTCTACATGGGGATATCCAGGAAAATTAATCTGAATTAACTAAAGGTGTGAATTTGAAGTAGATTAGTTAAACTGCTTTAAATCCCTGTGTGGATGCTGTTAATCAGAATGAAAGTGGCCTTAATTTGATTTAGTTTAAGTGAATTAAGCTAAACCGAATTAAGGCTATTTTCATTCTGAATAGGGCTTTAAGGTTGAGGGGTTGTTTGAAGGCCAGAAGAGGGGATTCAGGAAAGATTTCTTCCAGGATGTCATCCCCTTCGAGTATGGGTTGTACCTGTTTAATGATACCTGTATGGGTTCCAGTGTGGGGTGGTAGGTGGCAATTGGGGTGTGCTGCCAGAGGGGGTGTACCTCATCCAGTGTACACAGTAACAACTATGTCTGGTTTCACCCACAGTCACTATGCTCTTGAATGAACTCACACAGAAAAAGAATACAAGACACAAACGAATGAGGTGTTGCATTACTGCGCTCTGATCAGCCTATCACCCATGGGCGAACACTTTTCACAAAACGATCACTCACTAGCTGACCTCTTAGTCCTCAAAGGAAACCCGCACAACCCCATCAAAAGAGGAGCCTGGGAGCTCTCATATTCATAACTCTACTTGTCACAAAAAATCATGGACTGAAAAAAGACACTGGGTTTATGGTCAATCATTACAACAATCTGTAACCCATTAACCTGCCTTTGTCCTAGCACTGTAGAGCTTAATTGCCCACTTCACCTTGAATAGTCTCTTGCAACATGTGTTAACTCCTTATCTGTTCTACCATCTATTGTGACAATCTGAGTACCCTTCCCAGGCCTGAAGAAGAGCTGTGTAATCTCAAAAGTCCCTTTCCCCAACAAAAGATATGACCTCACCCACCTTGTCTCCCACAAAATTAACAGAGCACATATTAAATGGATTAAAAACTGGCTGACAGATCTCAAAAAATAATTATAAATGGGGAATCATCATTGAGCAGATGTGTTTCTAATGGAATCCCGCAGGGATCAGTTCTTAGTCCTACAGTATTTAACATTTTTATCAGTTACCTGGTGGAAAACATAGAATCATCACTGATCAAGCTTGCAAGTGAGGCAAAGACTTAGGGCAGGTCTATACTTCAAACTTGCACAGATGCAGCTGCGGAGCTGTAGCTTGTCTGGTGAAGACGCTCTAAGTCCTTGGCTACACTTCCAAGTTACAGCGCAATAAAGCAGCCCTGGGCGCCCTAGCTCACTCCCTGTCCACACTGGCAAGGCACGTAGAGCACTCTGACTCCACAGCTACGGCGCTGCTGGTACTCCATCTCGGCGAGTGGAATAACGTTTGCTGCGCTCCCATTGGAGCGCTGCGGCACCAGTGTGAACGAGGTGTTGCATTACTGCGCTCTGATCAGCCTCCGGAAACGTCCCATAATCCCCTTAAGTCAAGTGGCCACTCTTGTTATTGTTGTGAAATTGGCTGCAGGAATGTGGAAATGCCCTTTCAAAGCTCCATTTTGGAGAAGCCGGCTGCTTATCAGCTCAGAGAAAAAGCAAACATTTATTGTTTGCTTTGAGTGAGTGAGAGAGAGACGGGGGGGGGGGGTCAAAACTTAAAAGGCAGTGTGCTGACACACTCACCACCCCCAAAAAAACACTCTCTCTCCCCCCACATACACACATAACACTCTGTCACACTCCACCCCCCGCCCCCATTTGAAAAGCACGTTGCAGTCACTTGCATGCTGGAATAGCTACCCATAATGCACCGCTCCCAATGCCACTGCAAATGCCGCCACGCCAGTGAGCTTGCAGCTGTCGGTGTGGACAGACTGCGGCACTTTCCCTACTGCGCTCTACGAAGGCAGGTTTAACTCACAGCGCTCTACATCTGCAAGTGTAGCCATGCCCTAAGTTGACAGGAGAGAGCTCTCCCGTCAGCTTAATAGCTCCACCACTGCAATAGGTGGTAGTTATGTCAGCAGGAAAGACTCTCCCGTCAACATAGTGCTGTCTACACAGGGGGTTACGGTCGGTATAACTACGTCACTCAGGGGGCGTGGATTTTTCACACCCCTGAGTGACCTACTAATACTGAAGTAAGTGTGTAGTGTAGACCTGGCCTGAGGGAGTGGTGAATAAAGAAGAGAACAAGTCACTGACACAGAGTGATCTGGATCGTTTGGTAAGCTAGGTCACGGGCATTAAACAAAAATTCATGACCCATGACCTGTCCATGACTTTTAGTAAAATACCAGTGACTAAAACTTGGTGGGGGGCTGCCCGGTGGCGCCGCAGGTGCTGTGGAAGGGCGGCCCCGCTGCTGGGAATGGGGACGGGCGGTAGTGTGTGGCCCGGGACCCCGCTGGTGCTGGGGGTGGTGGTTGGCAAGGCCAGCAGGTTCCCTACCTGGCTTTGTGCCTCCCCCGCCCTACCAGCAGCAGAGTTTGGGTGTGGGAGGGGGCAGGAGGTTGGGGCACAGGATGGGGTGAGGCAAGCTCTGGGCAGCGCTTACCGAGATCTGCTTGTGTCCTTGCATTGCTTGGCATCCTTATTGTGCCCGTCACTGTGGTATCTAAGAACCTTGGCGAGACCGATTAAAAACAAAATAAAGTGGCTCAAGATTGGGGCCAGTGTGTGCATTTTTTCATAAACTTCTTTTTTTCATTGAAAAGCCAACACACAATATGTGCTTGACCTGAATTTGTTTCCCCTGGTTCTCTTCGCCATAAATGCCTTTGGAAATTGCTTTCTATTTTTAAAAGCCTTTTTGCCCAGAAATAGCATAAACTTCCTCGGCCGTTCAACAATAGGTTTCAAAGATTTTTTTCCCCAGCCACTCTCCTGTTCTGAATGTATTAATCCCTTAGTGAGTTCTTCTGTTAAGGGCATACCTGTGTTTATCACTCTTTCTTTGCCTGTCTCACTTTGCAAAGGTATAGAAATAGCCAATCTAGGAGAGATCAATCTTCCAGCTAGTCTGGGGTCCTGTCTCCAACAGTGAGCCATACAAGAGGTTTTAGAGAACCAGAAAAGGGCTAGCAAGATGTTACCAATGGAAGAATGGTGCTGTGTCATTCCATTAGGCACAGAGCTTTATGGATTGAAATCTCTCCAGGAAATCCTTGTTGCTTTGTAGAGGAGTAGCACGTAAATATTTCTTCTGTTTCAGAAAGTTGCTGTCACGACCTGGGCTTGGACAGTCAGGTCTAATGGTCAGAGCATTGGCAATCAGCCTAATAGTTAGAGCAATGGCAATCAGAGACCAGGAACAGCACCAAAGGTCAAAGCCAGGAACCAGAACCAAGGTCAGGAATATGAGCGGAGAGGCAGGTCCATCTCTAGGTGGGATGGGAGGGGAGTCCACCTTCTTGCATGGACACTTCTTGGAATATCTCCTGAGCTTAAATAGGAAGCTTGGACCAATCAGGGGCTATACAGGAAGTTGTCAGTCTAGCCTTCCAAGGCAGTACTTCCTGTGAAGTTATCTGCCCAGGGTCTATGTGATAATGCATACGACTCTATCACGGCGGTCGGGTAGTGATGTGGAGGTGTTGGCTGTTCCACGGACCCAGCAGCTAGTCCCAGCAGAACCTCACAGTCGTACCCAGTTAGAGAGAGAGAATGGGGAATACCACAGGAAATGGAAGGAAAGCTTGGAGTGCATCCACCATTGCTTTGCACCCAGAGCGGCGCCACTAGACAATAGTTGCTCTTGGGGGGGTGGGGAGGAGGATGTTTTCTTCACCTTTATAATATACACAGAGAAGATTTCTTAAAAGCATCATGCAGCAATCAGTCAACTCCAGAATGGAATGACTTCTATAGACACTATCTTCTCCACCCTGTGCCTTCCATCCGTTGCAGGCCATTTACATACCCCTTTGATGTACGGGAACAGAGTGTGGGGAGAGGACGTGTAGGTGCCACCATATTGATGCCTTACTAGACCATCCACAGAATGGCGAGCTGGCTGTACCACGCTTTCCCTTAGAGAGATCAGAAGCTGAAGAGGTCCCTTATTCTCCACAAGTGGACTAATGCAAGAGGGTCCTCTGCCCTGGCAGAAGTAGAAGTGATCCCTGACTGCAAACTGGAGGAAGGGCCAGTCAGGCCATGGCACGAGCCTGCTCCTCACCTCACCTCAATTTCCAAGCCCAGTCCAGCGCGTGACCACCTCTGTACATTGAGTCTGAATGCCTCTTGGGTAACCCTTCAGCTGACATGATTTACAAGCGATCCCCAGTCTACCCCAAAGAGCTATCATCTGCATGAGCACCGAAGTCACCCAGGACCATAAGCCCTATGGACTCCAACTCAGTCGGTTCACCAGAGGAAACCAAGGTGCAGCAGGGTGGCCAATATGACACAGCTGTTCCTAAGCACTGTCCTGTGACTTATCCATCAGCACAAACAAATCCATCTCTGGGAGGCAGCTGCTGTATTTGTCCTCAGGCTTTTCTATTTTGTCTCTATGTACAGAACTGAGTCATAGACATTAACAATGGAGAAAAACTGCTAAGTCCCCCACTGCTCCCCTGTGGCAGTGTGCATAGGCGCTGACTTCTGTTTTTGCTGGTGGGTGTTTTTGAAGACGTGTGTGTTTGTTTGGAGGGGGAGAGGGCGCTCTGCCAGTTTTGGGAAGGAGGCTATTTTCAGCATATTTATATGCTTATTTCATGTTCTAGTTATTGAATGTGTCTATCATTGGTATCTTTGCTATTTTAATCATAATTAAATGGTTATGAACTACATAATTACCAGCGGTGGCTCCAGGCACCAGCGCACCAAGCGTGTGCCTGGGGCGGCAAGCCGCGGGGGGCACCCTGCCGGTCGCCGTGAAGGCGGCAGTCAGGCTGCCTTCGGCGGCATGCCTGCGGGAGGTCCGCCGGTCCCGCGGTTTCGGCGGCAATTCGGCGGCGGGTACGCTGAAGGCGCAGGACCGGCGGACTTCCCGCAGGCATGCCGCTGAACCCATGTTACCAGCGGATCTCCCTCAGGCATGCCGCCGAAAGCCGCCTACCTACCGTGCTTGGGGTGGCAAAATACATAGAGCCGCCCCTGATAATTACGATACATAGAATCATAGAAAATTAGGGTTGGAAGAGACCTCAGAAGGTCATCTAGTCCAATCCCCTACATGAATTACAGTATACTAAAATCATTGCAATCACCTACAAGCTGTCTTCACTAACGTCCCAGTTTAAAGACATAATGTTTCACTATAGCTTTCTGGATGAAACTGTCAGCAATCTTATTTACATCTAGTTCCCTGGTATGCACGTTAAGGGCAGCGATATTATTCAGTTGTGTCTGTCCCATTGATGCCTGGAGATAATTTTTAATTCTTCTGAAGCTGGAGAATGAGCATTCCGCAGTGCAGGATGATACAGGCACCATGAGAAGGATTCTTATAAATTTGCAGAACTCTGGAAGCATAATGCTTCCAGAATACTGCAAATGACTACAAGATCTCTTTCTTGATGGGTAACAGCTCATTTAGGTCCCATCATTTTGTATGTATAGATAGGATTATATTTTGCCATGTGCATTACTTTGCATTTAACATTGAATTTCATCTGCCATTTTGTTGCCCAGTCACCCAGTTTTGTGAGATTCCTCTGTAACTCTTTGCACTCTGCTTTGGACTTAACTATCTTGAGTAATTTTGTATCGTTTGCAAATTTTGCCACTGCACCCTTTTCCCCTTTTGCAGATATTTATGAATATGTTGAATGGCACTGATCCCAGTACAAGTCCCTGGAGGACACCCCTATTTACTTCTCTACATTCTGAAAATGGACCATTTATTCCTACCCTTTGTTTCCGATCTCTTAACTGGAGTTCCTGGCAATGCTTTCAGGATCATCTAACGCTCCTTAATTTAATTTAAGGACAAGCCTTTTGTTATCTTTATAAACAGAGGCAGGGTGATTACCCCAAGGGCAGAAGCTGTTAGCAGCACCAAACTCATCACATTGCACACTCAAGCTCTGGTTCCTGGTTGCTGCGCATCCTCTGGCCTTGGCTACACTTGCGAGTTACAGCGCTGTAAAGCCGCCCACAGCGCTGTAACTCACTGACCGGCTACACTGGCAGGGCACGTACAGCGCTGTATCTCTCTGGGTACACCGCTGCAGGTACTCCACCTCCCCGAGAAGCATAAGAGATACAGCGGAGTGGCTACGACTCTCCCCTGTGAGTGTGTATCAGGAATCAACCTGCAGCGCTGTACTGATCACCTTGTCAAGTGGCCAGACCTCTCCATTGCTGTGACCGGCTGCAGGAATGCGGAAGTGCCGGTTTCAAAGCTCGTACCACAGAGAAAAAGCAAACAGTTTGCTGTTTGCTTTGAGTGAGTGAATGAATGAGCAGGGGGCCGGGAGTTCGGAATTTGCAAAATACAGTGCTGACACGCTCCAAAAAGCACTCTCTCTCCCTCCACACTCCCTGTCACACTCCCCCCCCCCGTTTTGAAAAGCACGTTGCAGCCACATGAATGCTGGGATAGCTGCCCATAATGCAACACTCCCAACACCACTGCAAATGTTGAAGTGTGGCCACGCCAATGCGCTGGCAGCTATCAGTGTGGACAGACTGCAGCGCTTTCCCTACTCAGCTGTACGAAGACAGGTTTACCTACAACGCTGTACAGCTGCAAGTGTAACCAAGGCCTCTACTTTTTTCCGTGGGTGCCAGAGACCCAGAGCACCCATGGAGTCGGCGCTTATGCCAGTGCGGGATTGCTCCCTGGCTACATGACAAATAACAGTGCCAGAAGATGACTTAGCATCAGGGCCGGCTCCAGGCACCAGCCCAGCAAGCAGGTGCTTGGGACGGCCAAGGGGAAGGGGCGGCATGTCGGGCTCTTCGGCGGCAATTCAGCGGCGGGTCCTTCGGTCCCTCTCAGAGGGAAGGACCTGCCGCTGAAGAAGAAAGCGGCGCAGTGGAGCCGATTGCGATTGCGGCTTTTTTTTTTTTTTTCCCCCGCCACTTGGGGCGGCAAAAACCCTGGAGCCGGCCCTGCTTAGCATTTACGTAGCATCTTCAGGAGCAGATCTGCAGCTAAAACGGCATATCCTCGTCGAGCTCCGTAGCATTATGCTGATTTATCCCGGCTGCAGACTGCCTGGCCCTCCATCTCCAGAGCACTGTCAAACATTTGATCATTCACATCGTACATTTTCTCGTGCTTTAGCCGCCTCGTTTTTGCAAGTCAGGAGGTTTCCACCACTTCCCTTCTGTCAAGAAGTTTCCCTGGATGTTTATGGTCAAGTCCTCAGCTGGCATGACTCAGCAGAGCTCCGTTGAAGACAAGCGAATCATGCTGATTTGCAGCAGCTGAGGACGTGGCCCTTAATCTACAGCCTCCTTATTTTAATTCCATCCCATCACTACTAGCTCCCCCTGGCACTGCAATCAAGAATGCCTCTCCTTCCATGATGTGAACGCCCTCCAAATGTTGTAGGCCCCTCGTCTCATCCCTTAGCTGCTGCTCAGTCAAGCTGTAAATATTTTGCTCCTTTTCTTTTTTAATCTTCCACCACAAATCCCTCCAGCTCCTTCGTCATGTCTGTTGGGTTTGCCTGTCCGTGAGGTAATACTGCTAATTGCAATTTGTCAGCCACCTGGCTGGTCTCCTATTACACAGGAGAACTTGTTTATGGTTGTTTCGCCTGGGTACATAATAGTTTTTGGACCATTTTATCTCTGTTTTATGTTGTTTTACTCAGTCGGTTCATTTATTTTCCAGATACCAAAAGCAAACAGGGCAATGCTGAAGTGCCCAGACTGAGCCCAGACAGGAAGCCTCTTTAAAGTCATTAGGACAGGTTGCTTTAGGCATGGATTTTGCATTGCTTTGAGTAAATGGGAGACTGTAGAGAAAGGCAACGGATTGCGGCTCCTGAAGAGGGAAATCCTCTGTTGTCGGCAGGTGGACAGCAAGTTTCACCTACACTGGCCTGCCACGGTTCTCCTGTCTGGATTTGGAGGGCACCACATCTAGGGATAAGAGCATAGGCGTGTGCAGCACATTTCATTAGGGCGTGCACCCAGGGAATTTTTATTTTTTAAAGGTGAACATGTATTAAAGGACATTTTTTTATTCATCAAACAAACTAAAGAAACTAAAACTTGACTAAACTTAATTTTTTTTAAATTAACAACTAAACTTTACTTAAAAAATCCAAACTTAAAAAATGAGACACAAAATACCAAATTTTTGCTGTAGTGATAACCAGGCGTATACAAAGATACAGTCAATTTTCATGATCTTTATCTTTAACCAGATAATGAGCTAATCCAAACTGACCAAAACAGATTAAGGTTTCTTCATCTTTCTGTCCTCGAGACGTTGCTCACCAGGTGGACTTGCTTCCAGAACGAATCAGTGAAACCATCTCGAATCATGAACATGCTCGGCACTGCCTGACTATTATGTGGTTATGTGAGAGATGACGCTGTGAATATCAGCACCTGGCACAAGAATCATTTATTTGCAAATTAACAGCTTGACCCAAAGCCCGAGGAATTCATGCTCGACTTGACTCCTGTTGTTTGGTTGTTTTTTTTTTTTTCATTTTTGTAACCAGATCTCATAGCTATCTAAATTTGCCACAAGATGGCAGCGTTCAGTCACTTTATAATCCAATTAACATGGCTGTAATAGCTACCTTTGGAGCCTCTAACGTGAAAGATGGAAAAGACCTATTCAGTCATTAAAGCCCTCTCGTAGCTAGTGTCAGATTGCTCCTTACAGGATAGTTTTAGTCCAGGCTGCCTTTAAATGTTGTTTCAACTGGAAAAATCAAAACTTTTCAGGTCAAAACTGCTGAAACGGGACATTCCGAAAATGGTAGAACTCCTTACACACACACACACACCCCCGATGACATTTCATGAATAGTTTTGGGTTTGACAAATCAGCATTTTGGGGCAATAAAACCCCACAGTTTGTCCAAAAAATTCGCAAACAACCCTAAGAGCAGCCCGACATTCAGCAGATGCAGTCCCCAGAGGATCTCCACAGGTAGGGGAGTGCTCAGGTGTAGCAGAGATGCCAGAGCAGTTCCCACAACCCCTCCCACAGCCAGCTTTTCAGCCAGCCCAGGAAGCATGTGTCACTGCACCTCAACAATCCCAGCTGCTGTAACAGCCGCTTGTGGCTAATGACAGCTGGTACAAGTTAGAGACCTGTGCCCAGGGACCAGCCCAGCACAGAGTGGTCCCAGGATCAGGGCATGCAACGCCCTCCTTTGCGACCCCTTCCCCCAAGCTTTACCTGAGAATCTGGCCCCTTTGCTGCACTGATTTGCACTATGCCCAGGGGCAAATCACTTGGGCCCAAGTTATTTTAAGCATCCGTGTAAAAGAGCATGTGGCCAAGTAATCCCCACTCTCCGGCCTCAGAAGCGTGGGGGGGGGGCTCTGTTCTTGTCCTGCTGCCCCTCCCATCCCCAGCTTGCTTGGCCCCTCACCCCAGCAGCCTGGCCTGGGCAAGGAGCGGAGGAGGCAGGATGGAGCCGCTTCTCACACCTGTTGAGGGTGGCCCCTCCGGGTTGCTGCCTCTGTGCCTTATGAGAGCTCCCAGCTGTGGCAGGTGGTGGGGGTCCCCCAGAGCTCCAAGCAGCTCGCAAGCAAGGGGACCCCGCAGCTCCCAGCCTCTGTGGGTGACGTGGAGACCCCAGACATTTCAGCCACCGTGGGTGGCCGGGGCCCCTCCCAGAACTCCCTTCAGCAGGTGGGGGGAACCCCGGATCTCCCAACCACTATGGGGAGGGGACTCCTGCAGGCAGCGGGGGACCCCAGAGCTTCCAGACGCTGCAGATGCTGGATCCTCTCCCCTCCCCATTTCGTCAGGGATATTTTTAGTAAAAGTCAATCACGGGTTTCCGTGAATCTTTGGTGATTGCCCGGGACTTGTCCCTGACTTTTACTAAAAATATCCGTGACAAACTCTTAACCTTAATGATGGCTGTCTGTGAGCAAGCCCGGCTGGGGAGGCAGTGGTGGCCCAACCCCGCCACTCCTTGCCCAGGCTGAGGTGCTGGGGACAGGGGCTGAGTGCACCAGAAACATGCCGGAGGGAGTCACAAAGGGAAAAGGACAGAGCCCCTCCCTCCCCCAGCAATGCGAACAGGGCAAGCCCTGCAAGGGCACCTTGGCGTTCGCAGAAATCTGGGGTGGGGGAAGCACTTGCCCCCCTCCCATGCATCGCCTCTGCTTCGAGGCCTTTTCAGAGTCACTGCTTTCCAAAATTCAGTCCCCAGCTTGTTAGTGTGACCTATGTGCTGTTTTAAGTATTTCCCCAATATATAATTTATCAACCGCAGAACTGCATTAGTGCCACTAATTCAATACATCGGTGTAGTGAGGCGGTGTGGCTCCCCACCACCCAAGAGAGGGACGAGCCTATCTGGAGGCCGGGGTGGGCGGAGCTAGGGAGCTCTGAGCCCGCCCCTCCGAGGGTCAGTATAAAGGCTCGCCCTCATTGCGCAGTAGAGGGCCAGACACCAGGGAGGCTAGACGGCCGGCTTTAGGCACCGCGGGGCCTGATTCGAAGGAGCTGCCGCCGAAGTCCCGCCGCTGTCTTCGGCGGCAGCTCAATCGCTGCTGCGGAGGAAGGTCCCTCCGCCGAAGTGCCGCCGAAGGCACCGGCAGCCAATTGAGCTGCTGCCGAAGTCCCGGCACTGTTGTCCTTGGCAGCTCAATCATTGCCTTCGGGACATTGCGGGGCCCGATTCCGGGGTATCGGCTGAATCGCCCTAAAGCTGGCCCTGAGGCCTAGCCCATGACTGGGAAACCCCCGCGGCCCAAGATGCCCGCCAGGACTGGCCAGACCTGCCCTGTGCCTGCTACCCGGAGGAGTTGCCGGGCCTGCCGCTCGCCCACTACCCCGAGGAACTGTGACTCAGGTACCACACGAGGGGGAGATAGGAAGTAGCCCGGGGGCAGCCGACCCTAGTCTGGCTGCAGCACACCCAGAGCCGATGTCAGTGTGTTGTGGCCAGGATCCCCACTGACCCAGCAGCGGGTCTCCTGCCGCTGTTAGGGCCCTGGGCTGGGATGCAGTGGAGTGGGTGGGCCTGTGTCCCCCCTGTCACCCAACGTGCGGGTGGCTGTCTCCCTCTCTCCCAGGCCTTTTAGAGGCTTGGGCCTACTGTTATTGCTCAGCCCTGCCTGAGGGCCTGAGCTCCTGACTCTTTATGCCCCCGCCCTGGCCTAGGGCTGGGGCTCACTATTGTATATATTGCTACTGCGATAGCATTATTGCTCAGCCCCTGCCCGAGGGTCTGAGTCCTCGTTGCCCACCCTGACCTAGGGCCCCATCATAACTGCACTTTATTTCTGCCTCCACAAGGGCCACCAGGGAAGGCTCCCGTGGCCGGACTAATTCCCCAAACCTCAGCTGTGTGCAGTGAGCCGGCGTGGCTCCCCACTGCCCGGAGAGAGTCAAGCCCCGGCCAGCATCTCTACACTCAGTTTAAGATCCTCCCAGCTGTACTACCTAATGCTCTCCAGGAGATGGTGCTCAGGGACTGCTTTGCTGAGTGAAGGGTCCGATGAAGCGGAATCCCAGGAAGGCAGCGCTGATATGGGATCCAGCGGATGATATAACCAGGAGGAATGAGAGAGAAGAAATGAGAGGAGCTGGATGAGAGACGGCTCATGATATGACCTTTGCTTTGTAGGCCCCCTACTTAGGGTGGCCAGGAACAGGGGTAGGTGGCAGAGTCTCTCTGCAGAGCAAGAGACACCCCCAATGTGATACAAGAGCACAGAGACTGACCCACAGATTAGAAGCATCCCCCAATAGACCAATCAGCCTGGTAGCAGCCCTCGCCCGGACAATGCAGTGGGGCTAGCAGCGCCCCCAAGAACAGACAGGTGGGGGACTGAGTCCACGGCTAACCCCAGGGACCTGGGGGGCTGCTGAGGTACCCTAGAGCTGCCAATCAATGGGGTTTGCAACCCAGCCAAGGAGACTGGCCCCCACAAGAACAGTGAGAGTCAGCGTGAGCCAGGAGAAACTCTGGCTTCTGGGGCCAGGCATCAGGTATAAATCACTTCTACCCTAACATCCCCTCTGTGTGGAGAACACCCTGCCGACACTGGGAGCTCACCTCCAGCCACAGGGCCCGCCTTGAGGACCCCACACCTCTGAGGGGATGGCACACCCTGGGGAGAGCAGTGTGTCAGCCGTACCAGTGCACAGCTGGGGACGGTGAGGGCATGAACCGTGGGCCTTAGAGCATGAGGAGGCCAGAGGGGAGTGAGGGGGCAGGGGAAGGTGGCAAGAGACATGAAACCCCTCGCCCACCTGAGGGGGGATATAATTGAGGCCACATTAGGGAAAACCCAACACTCGGATCCCAGCAGGACCCTGAAGTCTGGGTCTTGTTCCGCTTGGGCCCATCCCTCCCATGAACCCCTCCAAAGAGCAAAGACCACGGCGCGGCGTCCCTGCAAACAGGGCCAGCTAAAGCAGAAGCAGCAGCCAGGCAGGCCTGGGGTGCCTGGACTGGGATGCTGCAGTCGTGTTAGCCGGCACAGGGCGGGGCTGCTGAGTGTCCGGCATCTCACGTGACGCTCATGCACCTAGCAGCCCTGTCCACGTTCCTGCCGCCCAGTTGGACCCTCCTGCGGGAACTGCCGTTTGGCCACCAGAGGTCACTGAGGCAGCTGGTGCAGATAACTGGGCAACCTCTATGCTCCCTTAGGGAACCTGGCCAGCATGGAACCCCTAGGTGGGGAAGGTGAAGTGGCATCAGCAGTGACAGTGGCTAAAATGGTGAGGAAGACCATGGGATCAAAACCAAGGGGGGGGGTTATGGGTTCCCCGGGCTATAACCTAGAATTGGGGTACCACTGAGCCCTCTGTCTCACCAACCTGGGCTCCCTCTCACACTGTGATGCTGTGACAAGCTGCAAACCCCTCCAGGTCCTGCATGTACACAGACATCCACAGGCAAGGACACATCCAACTGAGTTACATGAATGCTTCTCCCAGCCACTCATGAACCAACAATAGAGAAGACTCCGGCCAACTCCCCCAGCTGCCCGGCCTAGAACCCCAGAGCTGTACTGTCTTGCCCTGGTCAGTAGCCTGACCAGTGTCCGCTTATTATCCAGTCACCCTCACTAAATAATCTCCATAAGAAGTCACAGATGAAGCTGCACCAAGCTGTTAGCCAAGGACAGGAAAGGTGCAGCAGGCTGGCCGTTGGAGGGGAAGGCGAGAAGAAGGGCACATGGGTTTTGGAAGGGCCACAGAGCCGGCTCGGGACAGGCTGCTGTGTGCCAACAAAGGGCACCACAGCCAGTAAGTGCTGCAGCCCTTTAACCAGAGAGCCACAGGGGGGTAAGTTAGAACATCTGGAGGGGCTGGCTAGGGTTTTTAGGAGCATCCAGCACACAGAGATTGCTTGGTCCCTGGGTTTGACTCGTAAGCCTGACGAAGTGGGGACACTGGCAGTATGGCCAACTCTTGTGCTTTTATTGTGTGTCATGCAATCTCTCCTGTTTTCTTTAAAAGCCCCAGATCTTGGAGTCAGGTGATTACATAAGAACCTCAGCATTCATAAAAAAAAAAAACCAGCAGAGAAAAACTTGAAAATGTGACTCACACACTCACCCCGAAGGCTTAAAAACCTTTCTACAAACAAAAATCACCAACATTATTCATATAGATCTCATGGTTTTGAGGTAATTTCATTATCTTTTTTCCTTAGGCCTGGCTCGTGATTTTTTTTAACACTCAGAGTTGGCGATACTGTTCTGGTATAACTCCCCAGAACTTTGCTCTTTTCAGGGGAGTTATTCTGGATTCACACCACAATTTGGCCCTCTGCTGTCAACAGAAAGACCCAATAGGAACTAAGGCCTGGTCTACACCTAAAACGTAGGTCTCCATAGCTACATCACTCACACCCCTGAGAGACATCATTAAGCCGCCCTAAGCCCTGGTACGGACACCACTAGGCCAATGGAAGAATTCCTCCATTGACCACACTACTGCCTCTCCAGGGGGGTGGATATACTGCAGCAATGGAAACATCCCTTCTGTTGCTGTAGTAAATGTCTACACTACAGTGGCGCAGCTGCAGTACCATAGCTGTGAAGCTGTAGCACTAGTAATGGAGACATAGCCTAGGAGAAATTTCCTGAGGAGAAACGGGGTGAAGCAAAAGAACAATAGATTTAAAAGGAAAAGAAGAGTTCAAGTATTTCTCCTCCTAAGGCAGGAACCTCGCAATATCCCTTCCTCTCTCTCTCTCTCTCTCACAAACACACACGACACCTGCACCAGCTAGATATGGCAGCAAACTGAGCCACATTTCCCATGTCTAACTGAAATGGTTAGGCCCAGAGGGGTACTCACCCTGAACTCTGTACTTAGGCCTTGTCTATACTACATAGTTAGGTCGACATAACCTGCCTCGCGTCAACCTAGCTGTGGAAGTGTCTTCACTTAAATTTGGCTCCCATCGACGCTGATTTAGTAACACCACTTCTCCGAGCGGCTCAGAGTCAAGGTCAATGTAATTAGGTCAGTGCAGACAGTGTGTTCTTACGTCGATTGTTACTGGCTTTCAGGAGCCGTTCCACACAAAAAGCCAAATGTGCGCACACAAGCCATGTAATCACTGCGGAGGCTGTGTGCCGATGTAAGCTCAGTCGACATAAATTTGTAGTGTAGACATGGCCTTGGTTACTTGCTGCAACATGTGACTCGTGTCTCCCAGATAATCCCTCCTATTCAGAAGAGGCTCCCTGTTTACTGGCCCTTCCTATGATGCTGGAGTGGGCTCATACCAGGTACTCAGGCTTAGGTGCAATCAGAACGTATAGCTGCAAAAGACCCTACCTGTTATCGCCTAACGTCAGTGGCAATTCAGAACAAGAGGCCAAAACCAACACTCCACATTAAGAACATAAGAACGGCCATACTGGTTCAGACCAAAGGTCCATCTAGCCCAGTATCCTGTTTTCTGTCAGTGGCCAATGCCAGGTGCCCCAGAGGGAATGAATAGAACAGGTAATCATTAAATGATCCATCCCCTGTTGCCCATTCCCAGCTTCTGACAAACAGAGGCTAGGGACACCATCCCTGCCGATCCTGGCTAATAGCCATTGATGGACCTATCCTCCATGAATGTATCTAGTTCTTTTTTGAATCTTGTTATAGTCTTGGCCTTCACAACATCCTCTGGCAAAGAGTTCCACAGGTTGACTGTGCATTGCGTGAAGATATACTTCCTTTTGCTTGTTTTAAACCTGCTGCCTATTAATTCCATTTGGTGACCCCTAGTTCTTGTGTTATGAGAAGGAGTAAATAACACTTACTTATTTACTTTCTCCACACCAGTTATGATTTTATAGCCCTCAATCATATCCCCCTTTAGTCGTCTCTTTTCCAAACTGAAAAGTCACAATCTTATTAATCTCTCTTCATGTGGAAGCTGTTCCAGACCCCTAATCATTTTTGTTGTCCTTTCTTGTAACTTTTCCAATTCCAATATATCGTTTTTGAGATGGGGCAACTAGATTCCAGCCCCACTGAACTTTGGGGAAATTTGGATCCAGAGCCAGCCTTGGTGGCTTGGGGGCCATCTTGATATTTACCCATCAAAACCAAAACTGTATCTAGCTATTGAGATCAAACAGAAAGTCTCCTCTTCCAGCCTGTAAAATGAGCCAACAATCAGGTGCACTACATATTCCACCCAGCAGAGGCCAGACACACAAATCATTCATCACCAGGTGGTGCTTAAACCTATCAGTTCTGCATGCTGCAGAGGGAGTGAGATGTAGGCGTTGGATGATTCCATTGACAAGTGACACATCAAGCAGCATTACAGCTGCCTAGATCAGTTGCTGTCATTTTTTAGGTCAGCTTTAATCATAACGTTATACCAGCTCGAAGGCTGACAGCAAACAGCCATTGGAGGCCCAGCTCTGACTTTGTGTTGCTCTTCTGAGTTAGTTACTAAGGGAGAACTTTCCCCAATTATTTCTCTGTAAGTGGGGGCTGCTGGGAGATTGCCTGTGATCAGAGCCATCATCCCTCCTTTTCCTCCCGTGTTTGGTTCAGTAACGAGTGCCCATCTGGGTGAGTCTGTAGGTTTGTTTGTCTGCTGTGTGTATCTTGGATCGTGTAGTAGGTTGTAGGGAAGGGGGGAGGGGGAGTTGTAAGGTCATCTTTTGTTAGGTATTTCATGCCCTCTGACTGCTGCAAATGCTCCTCAGGGCCTGTCTGGAAAAAACGGCTACATTTAGGGGATCAGGATAGGGGGGGAAAACATGTGAGATTACTACGGCTGCTTGGGGGAAGCAACTAATTGCAAACAAGAAATTCCGTTCAACGGGAGGCAGCCTGGGACAATGGACTGAACACAGGACTGGCACCCAGGAGACCAGGGCTCTCTTCCCAGGCCTGCCACACACCTAATGTGAGGATGTGTAACTGCATATCAGGTTCCTCGTCAATTTACACCCCCGGAGCTCAGATTTCATGGCACGGAATCAAAGCCTGAACAGAGCAGGGGTTTAGCTGTGACTGTCCAAAGAGGGCAGTGTTGCTGGAGGGAATTCAGCGGGTGCCGTACTCCGAGGTGGAAGGCTACTTAGCTGTAGCTTAGCACTTGTCTACACTACAGAGCCCTGGCCAATATGGATATGTCAGCAGAGACCCCTAGTGGATATGCAGCATAAGCCGACAGAAGGAATTCTGCTGTCATAGCTATACCACCTCCCCAGACGTTAACCCAGCCCACAGAAGCACTCTTCTGTCAGCATAACTGCATCTGCACTACATCAGCTAGAGGGGTGCTAATCAGATCATAGCTACCTCCTTGGGTATTACTGCACAGGGATTTCTCCCTCTTTCTCTCTACTTGTTGGTCCAAGTGCCTTCTTTCTTTGCAGCTTCTGCCATCTGGCACTGCCTTCCTGTATCATCATCAAGGCCAGCTTTCTTCACATCTCACAAACCACCACCATCTTTCTTTCTTTGCCTGGCCCTCTTCATTTCCAGGTCCTGTGCTTTGGTTTGGTAACCATCTGACTCCGCCAACCAGGTTGGGTTACACTGCAGATAAAGAGGCTACGGAGTATTGCATTGCAGACAGATATCAAGGGGTAGCCGTGTTAGTCTTCAAGGTGCCACCAGACTCCTTGTTGTTTTTGTAGATACAGACTAACAGATTTATTTGGGCATAAGCTTTCGTGAGTAAAAACCTCACTTCTTCGGATGCAGCATCCGAAGAAGTGAGGTTTTTACTCACGAAAGCTTATGCCCAAATAAATCTGTTAGTCTTTAAGGTGCCACCAGACTCCTTGTTGTTATTGCAGACAGAGTTATTTTTATTTCATTTAGAAATGCACTCATCACACAGTCGCAGAGCTAAAAGCTGTGAAAACAGACAGACAGACCGGGCTGTCCTAATGTCTGCACTGGAAGACACTTTCTAATAAACTATTGCAGGTTCCACCCACCCACATGCCTCTGAGCTGTACCAGGTGCAGACGGCTAATTGGTGGATTAGTTGGGGAAGCAAGTTCCAGAGCACTGGCTCTCCATTAAACAAAGTGTCTCCAGCCCCAGACATTCCAGATGACCTCAGCTGCCACACTGGCACATGGGGAAAGAGCCAGGTACCTAAGGCCCAACCAATATAGGGCTTTACAGGTGAGAGACAGCACCATAAATTGCCTCCAGAAGCACAGAGGGAGCAGGTGCAGTCTTTGAATGGAGTCAATATGTTCTATGCGGTAGCAACTGAGTGTGTCCCCTGCAAACAGCTAGCTAATCACCAGAGACATGATGCCTCTCCACATTGTGTGTTCAAGTGATGGGGCTTCCACTACTTCATTTGGGAGATTATTCCCCCCTAATAGATCTGACCGCTAGGAAATAATCCTAAGGCGTCATTGTGATGTACAGAGCGTGTCATGTGCGGAGACGATAAACTCCCCAGGTGTGGCTTGTTCGGCTCTTCTGCTGGCATCCATATTAGAACGGGATGAAATATTCATCGTGGACATGTCTTGTTTGTGGAGCTCAGTAGAATTAGTTTGTTTTTTTAGGTGCAAAACTCCTGCAAAACTGGAGCAGCCTATGAAATGGAGACATTTTCCAACTTCATTTTGCAAGGGGTATTTTTCACTATACACATACCCAGGAAGAATCGGAAGGCCACGCTATGTTGCACTGCGCTGCCACTCAGAACTTCACAGCAGAGGCGTTATTTACCCACTAGTCATAGAAAGTTAGGTGCTTTGCAAAAAAGCATGAAAAGACGATCCCCATCTAGCAGAGTTAATAGTTTAAACTCCTAATCCTGCAAATATGTGCACATGTGCTTCACTTTAGTGCCAAAGCATAATCCCCTTGTCCAGGTAGACAGACAGACAGTGGACAGAATGCAACAACGAGCTAAGAGATTAAGCAGGGGCACATGGCATGTGTCCTTTGAGATCCACATGTTTTGTTTAGAACAGCATTTTTGTTCGTTTTAAAGATAATCTCATGTCTATTTTTGTTCATTCATCTTTAAAAAGAAAAGATGTATAGTTCTCAGAAAAAACAAAATGATTTGTACTCCAAAATTACAGACCCCGGGGTACATTTTTTCAAGATTCATTACCACAGGGTTTCTTTCACCTTCTTCTAAAGTATCTGATACAGGTCACTGTCAGAGAGACAAGATACTGGACTAGATGGCTCCTAGGTCTGTCCCAATGTGGTCATTCCTGGTGTTCTAACCCGATGGCAGAGGAGACTGGGGGTGGATGTGGGTGTGTGATTACCAGAGTGACATTATAGGCTTCAACTATAGATTTTTGGTTTTGCAGTAAAGGATCTAAACCAGACCCATTTACCCAAACTGTCCACAGAATTCAGGGGAGCCGAAAAACCCTGAACGACAATCTGCCTAAACCAAAACCACCTCTGCATTTGCACCCAGATCCCTGTTCAGTATTTGCTGAAAAGTCGGGCTTTGTTTTATGGCCCATTTGTGTTTACAGTATAAAAGGAACATATGCTCTGGCAAATATTTGCTTTACACAAATAAGGAAAAAACTTCAAGAGAAGTAAATGACACACATAGGCACACATATGCTTCAGCCTGTTGCTAACGCTAATCCCCAATTAAGCACATTTTTAAAATAAACAGTGAGTTTCTTTTTGAGAAGCCTAATTAGACCTTAGGAGAATTCTCTGTTAAACTGATAAGTAGCTCTGGGGATTTGGCACAGATGGTTTCTACTAATTATGCATTTGGTGCCCTCCTCCTCATTTCACAGTGAAACAGATTTTCATGGTCCAGATTGCATTGCTGGAATACAAATTACAGCTGGAAAATCTGATCACTGAGGTGCCCCTTCAGAAACCATTTGGTACACTGAGGAATGACTGTGTGTAGAGACCTGCAAATCTGCAGATATCTGCGCACCATTGTTGTGGGTCGCCGATCGGATGTGGATATAAATGTTGTCTCTGTGCAGGGCTCTATGTGTTACACTGACCTCTCCTGGACGCAAACAGAACTGTTCAACTGTATGTCATATGGTTTATATGGCTAGTTGCTAATGGAGATAACACAAGAACCAGTGGGTCACCCAATGAAATTGATAGGAGCAGGTTTAAAACAAACATGAAGTACTTCTTCATATAACACAGAGTCAGTCGGTGGAACTCATTTGCAGAGGATGTTGTGAAGGCCAAAAGTATAACTGTGTTCAAAAAAGAATTGGAGAAGCTCATGGAGGATAGGTCCATCAATGGCTATTTGCCAATATGGTCTAGGCCACAAGCCCATGCTCCAGGTGTCCCTGAACCTCTGACTGCCAGAAGCTGAGGCTGGGTGACAGGGGATGGATCACTCAAATTACCCTGTTCTGTTCATTCCCTCTGGCATTGGCCACTGTTGGAAGACAAGATACTGGGCTAGATGGACCATTGATCTGAGCCAGTATGGCCTTTTTTAGGTTCTTACGAGCTTCTCCTTTAGCTCAAGTAGGAAGGGTCCTTTTGGTGCTGGAAAATTTAAGTTCTAGTTCAGCTGTCCTTGACGTTTTGAGAGGCCCCTGGTGCAATAGATGGTTGTATCATTTTTCAAGCTCTCTCCCTCTTTAATTACATTTTCAAGGCTTTGTCCTGTGGGCTAGAAATTTAATCTAACTTCAGTTTTAACCATTTTTCAAATAAGCCAAATGTGGCTAGGGCAGAGCTGTGCTGGATTACTACTGCTGGTATCATTGCCTTGGGATGCTCCCCTGATAAAAGTGTATTACCCCAGTCAGTGCCGGACACCAGGGTCAGACATGCAAGAAGAAGGAGACAGAATACACCATAAACAAACCTTGGCAGAGAGATTCCCTAATCTTTTGCATGATGTTTAGGCTCCTCATGGAATGTGGAGTTGGATTGTTAAATCAGTGCCAGGCTCTCAGTCCAAGGCATAATGGAATAAGAGCTTTCAATAAAACAAAGGTGGGGGGAAGGTGTCATGCCATTGTTTTATCAGATTGCCCCAGAACCTAGGCCTGTTACAGAAAGCTAGCCTCACAAAGGGATCACCGAGACACGCAAAAACCAAAATCCTCCTACCCCCACATATATTACAAGATTAAGCTAGGTGGCAACCCAAAGGTGTTTGAAACAGTTAGCCCCAACCTGAGTGTGCAGTAAGCATCCGCCTCAAACAACAGAGCCCACGCTCTGTATTCTCATATGGGTACCACCTACAGCGTATGAGCAGAATATTCCTTCTCACAGAGCCAAGGGAATTAGAGATGGACCAGGCCGAGGAGGGAAGCTGGTCCCTCCCCTCTGAGGATATGCTGTCTCAAATGTGCACAGGTAGGTCTGGGATGCAAAGCTTGGATCTGGCCTCCTGATGGTTAGATGCTGGGGATCTAGCTCAGGTCCATGTCTACCAGTGTATTTGGAGCATTCAGAATACTTTTAAAAACACCTGATTTTGTTATAACATGATTGGACCCAGCCATCCACAATCCTGCAAACAACTGCTGCTGGGCATGGCCTTTACTATTGTGAGTAGTAGTCTCAGACTTCAAATGACTTTGGGCTCTTGTCTTCTTCTGTTTGGAAAGCATATCTGGGGCACTGCCACCAAAGAAACAGAATTAAGTATCTGTCTTCACTGCAGAGTTAGCCTGGGCTCTTTCACGGGTGTTCCCCCTGACCCTTCTCCCATCCACATGCAAAACGCTCTCACCTGAGTTTGGTGGTGCTTTAAACCCAAGCTAGCTGGGGATATAGGCTAATACTGCTTTCACTCAGGCTGATAACCTGACCACTTTGCCCTGTGGATACAGGCTAAACCACTCAAGTACTCGAGGGCCTTCCCACAATTCCCCCCGGGTGCCCAGAAGGACAGACAAGTTCTCCCACAATTCACTGGGAAAAATCATAGAGCAGCTCACCTTATGGCAGCACAAAACCCCATGGGATATGCCCCCAGAAGTCCAATGGGAGTGCAACACCAGTGAAGACACAATAACTTGGGCAGGGCTTTGCAGCGTGACTGCTCACACCTGAGCTAGGCTAAGCCGTGCCCATCACCCAAGTTAATTCTGCAGTGAAGACACACCTTAAGAGAAAAGACCCCTCCTATTCAAAATCCCATGGCAGGGAACAGAAATCCATAAACTTTTTGGAAAGAGAAAAATAAGGTATTGAGCAGACGCTCCCAAACAAGTGCACAGGATGTACCACACCACTCAGATATTTTATTACAACATTTATTTTAGAAGAGAAGGCACTTACAAAACAGAAAAAAAATTTGAAGAGGCACTGAAAGTGCAATTAAAATGACACACACACACACACACACACACACACACACACACACAAAGTTTACCATACAGAAAGAGCACCCTCCTCTGTTAACAATACAGTAAAGGAAATAAGCTACAGGTGACTATGTTTTTAAACAGTTAGGGCTTTTTTATATAAAAAGATAAAAATTGTTCTACTATTAATTTAAAAAAACCTACACACAACTGTAAAAGGTATCACGAGTTAGTGGTTCTTCTCAAACATTAAGCCTTTCAGTTCCTGCATTGTAAGAGGTCTTGGTACATTTCAATGAGGTGAGCAGCCTCTCTCTGGCCGGAAAGCAAAGCACCATGGGTAGTGGAATAATACTTCCTATGAGTGGCCTCCCCCGAAAACATCACCTGCATAGGCTGGAGATAAGAAGAGAAAGTCAGTGGAAGTTACAGCGTTCCATCCATTACAGCTCCGGGAAAGAGCCAAACATTCTATTGCCCTTCTACACGCTCAAAATTAACACCCAAATTCTTGTGGGCATCAGGGGCGAAATTTCCAAAGGGATGTGCCACAGCTACATGCAAAACGTGGAGTTGTGAGTACCAAATATGTACTGGCTAGCGTGACTGTGTCGTACCATCCTCTGAGGGCATGGAGACACCAATGCAGCTGTCCTGGTGCAAATCATTTTTTAGCCGACTGCAGCACATCTACACTAGAGGAGGTTTGAAAGCTTTACCTTCTCTGCTGATTCAGTTTCTGCTTCTTTCATCCCGCACGATGCCATGTTCACTGTATTCTTTTTGAGGGTTAAGTTTAATTTTTCCCCAGTATGACAAGATACATCCCAAAGCCACCAGATTCCTGGACTAAGAGAACAGTGG
The DNA here is from genome assembly GCF_013100865.1 of Trachemys scripta elegans. Taxonomy (NCBI): domain Eukaryota; kingdom Metazoa; phylum Chordata; order Testudines; family Emydidae; genus Trachemys; species Trachemys scripta. The sequence continues at coordinate 131,534,884 of NC_048302.1, forward strand.
CATCTCTCTCGATTTTATAGCGTCTCTCACCGCAGTATCTATGTGCTTGTTAAGGGGATCGCATACGAAAAAGCTCTGGTTCATCCAGAGATTTTATTAATTAAATTCCCCCACACGTGAGAGATATGAAAGGAGAAAAGGCTACATGGGCTTCGAAGTGGTGAATTCCACAGGAAGTAGAGATGTTCACAGAATTTAAATGATTTAAAATCTCAACTTCCCCTTTTAATAGGCACCTCTGCCCCTCATAATTATACAAAAAATGTATAGCCAAAAGAAGAGACAGGATCACAGAAGTCAGCTTGACAAGTCATCATCTCTCTAGGAAGGGGATCTAGACCAGACATGGGCAAACTCCAGCCCGCGGGACCATCCTGCCCGGCCCCTGAGCTCCCAGCCGGGGATCCCAGTCTCCGGCCCCTCCCCTGTTGTCCCCCCACCCCCACAGCCACGCCCCCATGCGGGCCATGCTCTGGCCCGCTGCTCCTGCTGGGCAGCGTGGGGAGCGCAGCTGGCTCTGGCTGGGTGTCGCGGCTGCAAGCTCCTGCTGCTGGTAAGGGGGCGGGGAGCGGGGGGGGTTGGGTAAGGGAGCGAGGGGTCCGGGGGGGGCAGTCAGGGAGGAGGGGGCGGTTGGATGGGGTGGAAGTTCTGCGGGGGCAGTCAGGGGATGGGAAACAGGGAGGGTTGGAAGTGGGAGGCCCGGGGGGCCTGTCAGGGGGTGGGGATGTGGATGAGGGTCGGGAGGGCAGTTAGGGGACAGGGAGCAAGGGGGTGGGATCCTGGGGGGCAGTTAGGGGCGGGGGATTCTGAGAGGGGGTGGTCAGGGGACAAGGAGCAGAGGGTGGTTGGATAGGGGGTGGGAGTCCCGGGGGGGCTGTCAGAGGGCAGGGGTGTGGATAGGTGTCAGGGCAGTCAGGGAAGAGGGGGGTTGGATAGGGGGCAGGGGTCCCAGGAGGGGGCGGTCAGGTGACAAGGAGCGGAGGGGGTTAGATGGGTCGGGGGTTCTGAGGGGGGCAGTAAGGGGGAGGGTCAGATAGGAGGCGGGGCCCAGGCTGTTTGGGGAGGCACAGCCTTCCCTACCCGGCCCTCCATACAGTTGTGCAACCCCGACATGGCCCTTGGGCCAAAAAGTTTGCCCACCCCTGGTCTAGACCCTCAGACAAAGCAAGTAGCCTGGGAAATTGCACAGACATAGTGGACACCTCACATGTCTTCTTAGCGCCACATTCAAAGAACTGGGACTGCCTGAGAAGAACATTTTATCACACAGACTTGAACTCCCAACGCATGAGCTTCACGACAAGGGGCAGGATCTCTTTAATGTACTAGCACAGCCACAGAAGGAGTTCTCAATACACTGCTCTGGCATATTCCGAATTAGCCCTCAGGATAAGTCAACTGAGGCCATGTTTAACACTCATTCAGAGATGCACAGATTCTAAGGCCGGACGGGACCACTGTGATCATCTAATCTGACCTCCTGTATACACGGGCCATGGAACTTCCCTAAAATAATTCCTAGAGCACAGCTTTCAGACAAACATCCTCTCCTCATTTAAAAATTACTGGTCTCCAATGGTTAATTACCCTCACTGTTAAAAATTTATACCTTACTTCCAGTCTGAATTTGTCTAGCTTCAATTTTCAGCCTTAGGATCATGTTACATCTTTCTCTATTAGACAGACGTGCCCTTTATTATTATTAATATTTGTTCTCCATGTAGATACTTACAGACTGTAATCAAGTCACCCCTTAACCTTCTCTTTGTTAAGCTAAATAGACTGAGTTCTTTGAGCCTCTCCCTATAAGGCATGATTTTGTTCTAATCCTTGAATCATTCTCGTGGCTTATTTCTGACCCCTCTCCAATTTATCCACATCCTTCTTGAATTGTGGGCACCAGAACTGGATACAGGATTCCAGCAGCGTTCACACTGAACCAAATACAGAGGTAAAATAACCTCTCTGCTCCTCCTCAAGATTCCCTTGTTTATGCATCCCAGGATCACATTAGCTCTTTTGGCCACAGCATCACACTGGGGAGCACATCGATCATGACCCCCAAATGTTTTTCAGAGTCACTGCTTCCCAGGAACACGACGAAAAAAGGGTTGTGTTTTAAAATGAGTAAATGATCGCTATTTAACACCCATCGTTTCAAACAGGACTTGGCATCTAGCATAGACAGAGAAAGTAGTGTTTAAAAACGCATCAGCCAATCATGACCAACCTGAGATTCTCTTTTACAGGTGCCTGCCCCGGCTGATGGGGAGCAAATGTCCGAAGGTCCCTCTCTGTGTTCAGTGCCCCCCATGCCACCCCCAAAAGCAGTAGTAAAAAGAACAGGCAGGTGAAGCAGGGAGGCAAAACCTCTCTGAATAAAATCAGCCCAAGAACAGGTTTAAAATATTTGAGGGCAGATTTCCAGTAGGTAAAAGAAACAAAGAACTGCAAGGAGAGGAGACTAGAGGCCCGCACAGATCAGTATAAATATTGTATCGAAAGTAGGCTACAAACCGTGGAATCTAGCGAGCTGGAAAAGAGCAAGTCCCCTTAATAAAGTCATAGCCAAACCATCTCTCTCTCCATCCCAGCGTTCAATACTTACAACCGTCTTGGAGCTTTCCGTATAAGGCAGTGGCTTGGCAAGCTTCTCCACATCAGCCCCGCTAGACCCAACCTGGGTGTAAGAATAGGATCCTCGGAAGTTGGGATTGCTGCCCCAGGAGGACCGCAGGATGCGGCGAGGTTTCGGAATGTTTGGATTCCCTGGGTCAAAACCAAAGGAGAAAACACAGTCCAGCGAAAAGCGGCTGCAACATCGGGGAGGCGACAACTGGGGAGCTCTGCAACCTGCCCGGGCAGTCAGTTATTTCTTCGCATTTTTAAAATACAACTATAAGGGCCTAACCATAGTGAGCCTGACAAATATGTAACAAGCCTAAAATAGTTCTCTTGAGGACAGGGGCTGGTTATTCCTCTGGTTACAGCTCACCCCTTGTATGCTTACAATGCTGTAAGAATATTAGGTGGGTGTACAACAGGAAGTTCCTCCACAGAAGCGTATGTTGTGGCATAGTGGTATTATTGAACTGATGACCAATGGGACTAAAGTATAGTACAGGCGGACAAATAAGCAAGACCTTTATTCTTGAACCTGCACAGTCAAGGAACATGTATGCAGCCATTTGTACGTTTTAGTAAAATTTCAAGGATAAAACAAAGGAATTAAAAATATGCTCTTCCAGGAAAATTAGGAGCAGGACCAGCAGTGGTTCCGGGCAATGACTTGGGTCTGATAAGTGTCTGAGCTGTGCAGAAATAGGAAGCCACATTTTAAGATATCAGATTTGTCAAGGAAATTGCTGTCACATTTTATTTTGAAAAGGTTGAGCATAAGCCCAAGAGAACATATGGCAAGTGCCGTAACACAATGCAAATACTGTTGTATTCTAAAGTCTTCTTACAGAGCACATTCCAAAGCACTTACACAAAAGTCACACAATGTATTGTACAGTGCCAATCCAAATAAGAGGAGGTGGTTAGAAATGAGCCTTTGTTGCCCTCACATTGTAAAGGGTGCATGTTCTCATTTTATATTGTCAAGGTGCCCAGAGGTCTTTAGGTGCAGGCGTCAATACATAACAGAACAATAATAAAAAGTTGATAACGCTGGGAACATGACGTTGCCCTTACCAGTACTGAATTTTAAATTGAGAATTAGACAAAAGCAGGGACAGAGATTAGAAAGAGATAATTCAGAGGCTGTTAGGGAGCATGCAAACATATTACAGAAGCCAGGGAGCTACTGAATTTGTGAAAGGAAGAGCGTTTGGGGTATCTCTAGCCTGAATGGCAGTTGTATAAAATCAGTGGGCTTAAAGCAATGACTCGGATACTCGTGTAAAAAACAACTTTGTGTTTCCTTTTTGAAGATCTCCAAAAGTACACCCTCATGAGTTAAGCTTCAGTCCTTCTGTGATTGAAGCAGCATCATTCCCATATCACTAATTGGAAACTGAAGCACAGAGAGAGAAAGTGACTTGCCCCTGGTCATACCGAAGTATCTGTGGCAGAGCCAGATGCAGCTCTGAGACCTCCTTACTGTCAGCCCTGTGCTTGTGCCCAGACCATCCTCCTCTTCACAGTACAGTGGAGGTGTAGGTAAACAGCAGTATCTATTATGCATTTGACTGTAGCATTCACGCCACTTTAAATATTAGAAACCTGTTACATTTGGGGTGAGAAATTGTGGGGAATGCTGGCCAAGAAACAGACTATCCCTCAACTTTGCAATAGAAATCCTATGGTGTCTTTAACTTCCACCTGGCCAGCCATGGCAGACTGATAGAGGGAGGCTCCATTTGAGGGGAAATAGACAAACTCTACAAGTTTGCAGTGCTCCCTTGTAGGGGAAGAAAGCCAATTAGAAATGCTACCTCCGCCTGGCAGGGAAGCAAAACTCAGCTGAAAATCTGTCAAGAAACTCATCTAACAGGATACTCTTTTATAGATAGCTGGATGTTCGGGCTGCTTCTGTTTGTCCACAGATCAGATAAATGCATTGAGTGGATGTGGAAACCCCTAAGAAAGGATCACAGCTGCGCTATTCAAATAGAGAGATGATGGTTGTGCAAAGACTTTGGCTATCATTAACAGAGGAGTGTGTGACCCTAGGACTTCTTGCTGCCAACTGGCAGGGGGATGCAGAAGGGTTAGAGGTGTACCCTGGGTGTGGTATTTACACACCACTCCGCTGAAGAGTATCACTTCAGCTCTCTACTGAAAGCCTGTGTCACACTGGTCATCCTAATCTTTGCAAAATGTATGAGTGGATACTATGTAAGGAGATGTGTATATATACTGCAAATTATGTTCTTAAATGCTTGGCTGACCATTGTGTATTGCGTGTTTTACAACAGGAGTCTGTTTGCATACTGAGTCATATGCTAACGAGGAGATTGCAGGAACTTCAGAAGAAATTAATTGGAAGAACGGCAGGGGGAGAAATCCGTTTACAGGTGAAAAGCAAAGGACTTGTCTGTTACATGGAGGGGTGCAGAGAGACACCCTGGCATCCTCCATCTGGGGAGACAAGCTGCCAGTGGGCTTGGGCTTACAAAAGGCAGGTGCTCAGCCATCCAGTTGAAAAACACTGTGAGAAGGACTTTAGGTGAGGAGGACAACTTGCTAGTTATGAGATTAAGCTCTAGAATGCGTGTTATGATTTGATTTGATTTGTAATCATTTCTTTCCATTAATCCTACTTGCTTCTTCTCCAATCACTGTTCCTTGTCAAATGAACATATTCCTGGTTGCACTATCAACATGTCTAAGTGCTGTGTGTTAAGTGGAGAGGTGACACTGATAGGCTGGTGCATACTGTTCCCTTGGGAGTAGTGGATCTGTGAATTCTGTGAGCTGGATACTCCAGCGGATGCTCAGAGAACTCAGGGACTGGCGTGTATCTATCACTAATCTGCAAAGGGACGACAGAACCTGGGTAGGCTGAGAGTGCCCATGCGTCCTGTGGCTGGCAGTGTCCAAGCATTGACTCCGAGTAGCCACAGACAAGGCTCCCTCATGCTCAGGCCAGGTGGTAGCGAGGTACTCCTGGGAAGCGTCACAGAGCGTACCCATTATTCCCCCACCAGGGTTCATATTTCTGAATCTGTGGAGGGGGAATCCATGGAACCCAAACCAGCCTCTCTTTATTCTGTTTTCATAGTACTAGTTCTGAGGCAAGGGTATGTGGATTTACAAGACACAAACCAGGGTATCATCGTTTTAGGGCCTGGTGAGGGATGAATGTGTGGTGCATGCACGTAGGTAAGGAACTCCCATTGAAATCGAGTGGAGTTTTGCCTGTGTGTTTTGCAGAGTCAGCCAGCTTGTAACTTGCTTAAGAGTGAGTAGGCAGAGCTGATTTACTTCCTTTAGATCAGTTCCTCCTAGAAATGGGTCTAGAGCTAACTTCCTCAGAAAGTTGGGTGGTGTTCTGATCTGGGGATTTAGGGCTCACTTTAGTCTATGGAAAGCCTCATTCATATCCGTGGGCTTTATATCAAGCCCTTTGTTTGGTCCATTGTAGAGTTAGGAGCCACCCACGAAATACAGATCAGGATCCAAGTGTTCCTGAAGACTGAGGGGTCACGCTTTTCAGCTGTGGCTTGGAATAACTTTTGGAACTCCATGCAGGTTGTCCACTATTGCAGGAAGTCCAGTCATGTTCAAACCCTAACCAAAAGTTAAACTGAAAAGCATGAGCACAGCTGAACGTTATTTTAGATTTTGCACTTGCAAACACTGTGAAAATGTGGAAGTCTAAAAGCTGAAGCATGTATGATGCAGAAAGAACAAAGCACATTTCACAGGGAGGTTGCAGATTTAATACAGCTTGCGTCAGCATTAGAAAAACGCAGCATGGCTGAGTGAGTGCCTTGGCCACAGACTCCCAGAAATCCAAATTCTCAACACTGAGAGCTTAGCCAACACAGTAATGGATACAAGGCCTCAGACTGTCTAGAGCATGGGCATAGTTGGGGGGCGGGGGAGGACGTTGGCCCCCCCAAACAAGGCCAGCCTTATAGGGAGGCGCTGTAGTCAGGGTGAAAGGCTCGGTGCATTTAACTTAATGCACCTAGCTGGGCCCCTGCCAGCAGCTCCTGACTTCCAGCTTTCTCCTCCTTGTCCCCCAGCAGCCCGGGGTACTGGCTGTTTAGTGGTCCTGGTGAGGCCCTCGCTGCCGCGTGTGTCTGTGCGGTGCAGCGGGAGCCCGACATGCCATGTCCCCTCGGCAGCAGCACCAGCCCCGGCAGGAAGGCGGCCACAGCAGCGCCAGGAGTCACCAGAAAATGGCGGCATCAAGTCCAGCGGCAGCAGCTGGTGCCAGAGTGGTCCTGGCTCCCCCGCTCAGGTCAGCACAGCAGACAGCATCAGCATCCAGGGCTCCCCGGCTAAGCTGGCCCACCCCACCCCCCAGCACCGGCAGCCCAGGTAGTGCGCAGCCCGTCGCAGTGCCCACCACTCCAGGAGGGGGAAGAGAACCAGCGAAAGGGGGGGCGAGAGGGAGAGAGAGAACATATCTCTCCCTCCCCCGACACACACACATGGCCCTATTGGCCTGGCTGGAGCTGCCTCCCACCCCAAATACAGCAGTCAAACTAGGCCTATGGGCTAGAGCCAGCCTGTTTTAATCAGATTTAGAGGACGCTACATTTTTCAGCTACCCAGTTGTGAATTACTGGAATTGTCAATGGTTCTCCGACCAGCAAAACCTAGAGGGCTTTCACAGCAAATATAGATAATCCACTACTCTCATTTACATGTGAAATTTAAGGTTCCAGAGGCAGATAATCTCCTCTCCTCCTCCTCCAAGAAGCATACCGAGAGTAAAACTATGCTGAGCCTAAAATAATAGAACATGGGCCTGATCCAACACCCACTGAAGTCAATAGGAAGAATCCTACTGACTTCAATGGGCACTGGACCAGACCCTGTAACTTAAATGTACAGCTGAAGAGCGGAGTCCTAGGGACTCCTGTATTCTGTTTATAAAGGAGCATGAGATAGCACTGCACTGTCCCTCAATGCCCATCCCTGTGTGGAAGCTACCCAGAGGTATAAAAATCAACAGCATTAATGACGGGGCCTGATGGAGCAGAGGGTTAGGGTTATTTCTAGATTGCTGGTGGCAAGTTCTGAGTTAGGTCACAAGTAGTCCTATTCCTTGCAACTGTAATAATCATTTGGACTTATAGAGCATTTTCCTCTGAGCATCTCAAAACACTGATTATGTCTCTCCAGTCTCTTGTGAGGCAGGGAAGTATTGCAGAGGGGTGCAGTCATTTTAAACAGACACAGAGCGGTTAAGGCCCAAATCTCCAGACTTGGGTGTCTGAAGCACCTGAAGAAGTGGTTTGACTGTGAAAAGGGTGAGCTTCAACAGTGGCTGAGGGAGGTCAGGCTGCTTAGTTAGCTATCCAAGTATGGGTTTGGAGCACCAAAATTCACCCAGCAAACACCAATGAAAAAACCGCCCCGTTATCCCAGAGAGGTTTGGAGGAACAGCTATGGGCATTGTGAAAAACTTTCCGGCAGATAAAAAGACTTGCTTGGGGGGAATGAATCAAACCATGAACATTTCACCGGCGGAACTGGACACAAAGCATAATGAAAGTGCTCCAAGAACCCTCTTTTCCCTGCAGTGATGAATGCCCGAGAGAGAGGAGATCAGTTTGGCTGTGGAGATCTGGCAAATGTAACCAGAGATTCTGACCCAGGATTAGATCACTACACAGCACGAAGATGGGTCACAGCTGGGATGGTTGAGGAACCTGATGGACACTGAGCAAGTGTTGGATCATGCGGAACAGCAACCGTAGTGGACACCGAAGATCCAATTTCAAACTATTTTCCCCTGAAAAGAGGAGTGAGAGGGAGGAGAGAGAGTTCGGTAACTAACTTTACTTGTAAGAGGGTAGATGCAAAGTAGGAGGGGGGGAGCTAAAGAATTTAGTTCCCACCGAATAAAATAATTTAGAAAAAGAAGCTCAACAGTTTTAAATAGGAGGAACAATGGCAATCAAGATGATTTATAAGATTTGGAAAGCATCATCGTGGAGCACTAAGACAACTTGATGTTAAGAAAAGAGCCTTCTCTTGTCTTTATGGAAGGTTGGAGCTGACCTGCTGTAATTAGTAAGAACAGTGATTTTGATTCAATTTATATGGATGTTTTTAAGGTACCACTGCACTCTTGTTTATAATCTCAGTGGAGGCTGGGATGGGAACAAGAGAAGAGTGGAGTGCAGTGAAGTTCAGGCTGGATTAACCTTGCAATTCGAAAGTCCCGAAGATGGAAAATTGAGCCTTGTAAGTATTTCCCCCCTAAACAGATGGAGGTGGGAAATAAATAATGAGTTGCTCAGACTTCACTGGGCCCCAAGCAGGACCCTTTGTCTTGCTTGTGCTTAAGGCAGTTCTGGCTGCAGATGGAGTCGAAGAGGAGAAGGAGGAAGTGGTGATGATAGTTGGTGTTGGTCCTACTTTGAGCAGGGGATTGGACTATATGACCTTGTGGATGGGGTGAAGCTGTGGATGTGGTATACCTAGACTTTAGTAAGGCATTTGACACGGTCTCATATGATATTCTTATCGATAAACTAGGCAAATACAATTTAGATGGGGCTACTATAAGGTGGGTGCATAACTGGCTGGATAACCGTACTCAGAGAGTTGTTATTAATGGTTCCGATCCTGCTGGAAAGGCATAACAAATGGGGTCTGTTTTGGGACCAGCTCTGTTCAATATCTTCATTAATGACTTAGATATTGGCATAGAAAGTACGCTTATTAAGTTTGCAGATGATACCAAACTGGGAGGGATTGCAACTGCTTTGGAGGACAGGGTCATAATTCAAAATGATCTGGACAAATTGGAGAAATGGTCTGAGGTAAACAGGATGAAGTTTAACAAAGACAAATGCAAAGTGCTCCACTTAGGAAGGAAAAATCAGTTTCACACATACAGAATAGGAAGAGACTGTCTAGGAAGGAGTACAGCAGAAAGGGATGTAGGGGTTATAGTGAACCACAAACTAAATATGAGTCAACAGTGTGATGTTGTTGCAAAAAAAAGCAAACGTGATTCTGGGATGTATTAACAGGTGTGTTGTGAGCAAGACACGAGAAGTCATTCTTCCGCTCTACTCTGCTCTGGTTAGGCCTCAGCTGGAGTATTGTGTCCAGTTCTGGGCACCGCATTTCAAGAAAGATGTGGAGAAATTGGAGAGGGTCCAGAGAAGAGCAACAAGAATGATTAAAGGTCTAGAGAACATGACCTATGAAGGAAGGCTGAAAGAATTGGGTTTGTTTAGTTTGGAAAAGAGAATACTGAGAGGGAACATGATAGCAGTTTTCAGGTATCTAAAAGGGTGTCATAAGGAGGAGGGAGAAAACTTGTTCACCTTAGCCTCCAAGGACAGAACAAGAAGCAATGGGCTTAAACTGCAGCAAGGGAGGTTTAGGTTGGACATTAGGAAAAAGTTCCTGTCAGGGTGGTTAAACACTGGAATAAATTGCCTAGGGAGGTTGTGGAATCTCCTTGTCTGGAGATATTTAAGAGTAGGTTAGATAAATGTCTATCAGGGATGGTCTAGACAGTATTTGGTCCTGCCATGCGGGAAGGGGACTGGACTCGATGACCTCTTGAGGTCCCTTCCAGTCCTAGAATCTATGAATCTATAAACCTCCTGAGGTCTCTTCCAACCCTAATCGTCTATGATTCTATAACACCCCGATTCAGGGAGGCAATGTAGCTTTAAATCCCTATTTAATAGCATAGTATTTTCCAGTACCACACACTGTTTTTAATGCTGTGCATGGTGAGAAATGTTTCTTGCCATGTGAACTTTCAGACTGCTGAACAAAAGGTCATAGATTTCTCTTAAAGTTAAAGTTGCCACAGGAATTTAATCTACTGCCAGAAATGGCTCTGAGGTATCCTGGTGGCTAAACCAGCAACAAATCACTGGCCAAGAGAACGTGCTACAGTACTTGCAAAATAAAGCAACTAAGTCATCAGTTAACTTCTGCCCTGTTATTGTCAGTAACAAGTCCCACTTATTATTAGAGTTAAGAGTTATTGATTTACATTGGTGTGGGTAGCAAGATTTAGGTCCCAATTCAACCCCTATTGATTTCAATGGGCACTGGAGGTGAAGCTCGATGACTGGAGGGATAAGTATTGACAGAGGAAGTCTAGGCCAATATTTATCTTGAGGAATAATAAATCCTGACCATCAGTAAAATTGCAAGTCAAAATCTGTATTGTTAAATATATTCTGAATGTCTCCACCTGAAGTGTTGGAGAAGGTCTCTAGCCAGGGATTTAAAAAGAAAAAAGAGTAATGGCTGTCCTTTTCCGCTAAAACGTCTATTAAGTGAATGGTGAGAAGGTACTCCATGATGTACAAAACTAAAGAGAAGACATGGGGTGAAATCCTAGTCTGAAGGAAGTCCATGGCAAAACTCCTCTTGACTTCAATGAGGCCAGGATTTCACCCCTGGTCTCTACCCCAGGAGTTTAGACTCTGCGTCTACATGTACAAGTGAGGCTACATCCACAAGAAGCTATTATTTGCCTCTTGAATGGAAGCAACTAATTAGCAAGTACTCATCAGCATAGCTGATCCAAATAACATTGCTGAAGATCTGAATATGGTTCATAGCCAACAAACAGGTAAGGGAACTTTGCTAACTTGTCATCTTTCTTCAGCTAAGCTGTAAACCATGATTGGCTGGTATGCACAGCAGAAACCTGACTGTTCATACCATGTGAAAACACAAACTATGTTCAAATGTCTGGGGGTCAATAGAACAGGGAGACATGATGGAAGTTAATCAAAAACTAAGGTTTGGATCGCATGGGATGGATGTGTGGATACGAATATGTTAATAATAAGAGAGAAGTTTCTGGAAGCATAGAAGGATTTCTCATCTTTGATAGCACCTCTTTTTTAAAAAAAATTATAATTCAGTATGGAGTAGTCCCTAAAACTGAAAATCCTTGGACCAAGACTGTACAATGCTCTGTTCTACATTTCTGCAAAGTATTTTTCATAGCTTCCAAGACTAGAAGGGACCACTGTGATAATCCAGTCTGACCTCGTGTATAACGAGGCCATAGAATGTCCCGCAGATAATTTCTAGAGCAGAGCTTTTAGAAAAACATCCAATCTTGATTTAAAAATTGCCAGTGGTGGAGAATCCACCACAACCCTTGGTAAATTGTGCCAGTGGTTAATTACCCTCACTGCTAAAAATTGACACCTCATTTCCCCTCTGACGTTGCCCACCTTCATCTTCTAGTCACTGGATCACGTTATACCTTTGTTTGCTAGACTGAAGAGCCCATTATCAAATATTTTTCCCCATGTAGGTACTTATAGACTGTAATCAAGACATCCCTTAACCTTCTCTCTGTTAACCTAAACAGGTTGAGCTCCCTGAGTCTATCACTGCAAGGCATGTTTTCTAATCCTTTAATCTTTTGCGTGGCTCTTCTCTGAAACCTCTCCAATTTATCAACATTATTGCTGAATTGTGGACACGAGAACTGGACACCATATTCCAGCAGTGATCGCATCAGTGCCAAATACAGGTAAAATAACCTCTCTACTCGAGATTCCCCTGTTTATACATCCCAGGATCACATTAGCCCTTTAGACCACAGCATCACCCAAGGAGTCCAAGTTCAGCTGATTATCCAACCATGGCCCCCAAATCTTTTTCAGAGTCACTGCTTCCTGGAATAGAATCCCCCATGGGGGATTGTATGGGAAAGTATGGCCTGCATTCTTTGTACCTAGATGCATATGTTTGCATGCAACTGTATTAAAATACATATTGTTTGGTTGTGCCCAGCTCACCAAGCATCCACATCGCTCTATATAACAATGAGCTGAGTTCTTCATTATTTACCAGTCCCGAATTTTTGTGCCATCTGCAAACTTTATCAGTGTTGATTTTATGTTTCCTTCCAGGTCACTGATAAAAATATTAAATGGCGTCAGGCCAAGAACTAATCCCTGGGCATCCCCACTAGAAACACACTGACTCAGGGATGATTTGCATATTTATACAGCACCTTTCCTCTGAGTATCTCACCGAGCTTTGCAGCATGAATGGGCTACACCTCACAAACATACCCCTTCCCTCAGCTAAGCTAGACAGGTAATGCAGAACTGACAAATAGGCTTGCTACAGCCTGAATTTTTAAAAGGTCACTCATTTGGGGTGCCTTCATTTTTGGGTGCTCCCTGATTTTCACTGCTGTAAACTATTGAGAGCTAACATTGAACAGAAGTGTGCTCAGGGCCTCTGAAAAAGTGAGGCCCGGGGTGGCTCATTTTTGAAAATTTAGTCCTATGTGACTTACACATGCAGTGAGTGGGAGTCAGAGACAGACTCCAAATGTCAGATTCTCAGCTGGTTTCAACTGGTGTAACTCCATGGTCTTTCATGGAGCTATGCTGATTTACACCAGCTGAGGATCTGGCCCTGGGAATCCGGACTGTCAGTGCATCGCTGTAACTGTTAAAGCTGATAAAATGATAGTGGAGATTTTTTAAAAAAGCATTTGGAGTCTGACTGCACTCAACCCACCATTTGATGTAGTGTGCTCCAGTTCTTCATCATCATCTCTATATAAATGAGTCTCAAAACACACACAAGCCTTTAGAGCAGTGGCACTTAGATAAGTACATAGAGTGCATCTCTGCAGCAGGTGCTTCTAAAGCATTTGCACATCCTTTCAAAAGGAACAAAAGGCCAAGGAGCTATTGACTACTTCACTGCATTTCCTTCCTCTCGGTCCCCCCTTTCTTCTCCACCAACAAAAGGAACGAGAGCATTGCTGACCTGTAAATTTACGCAGCATCTCAGTGCACGTTTCTGCCACAGTTTCATCGTCGTACTTCTCCATGATCAAAGCCTCCTCCCCGCAGATCCAGCCACTCAGCACATAGCCATACCGCTCCGGTGGGTATAGGACATCAAAGCTGCAGATCTTCTTGTACCACAACTCCTCAGGGTAAGTCAAACTCTCACTCTCTGCCTCATCCTCCCAGACGAACTGGATGCTGTTGCATTCAGGACTCCAGAAGGGCTCTTCAAACTCCAGGAAGATTTTGTCGGTGGTGCTAATGCCCAGTTTCTGAATGGCCATCACCTTCTCCTCAGGCAGGCCAGGGTGGAACAGGCTCTCATGGTACTTCTTCAGGACCCCCAGCGATACGGTCACGATGACGTGGTCGGCGAGGATGAACTCACAGTCCTCACACTCCACAAAGACATGGTAGCCCTGGTCCTCCTCGGGGCGGTCACTGTTGTGGTCGGCCACACGCTCAATCTCCTTGCTGACCGACTGGTTCCAGTGGATGCACTTGACTGGCTTGCGGAGCTGGATGACCGACTCTGGAATGGAATGGGCCAGGATCTCCACAATCTTGATAAAGCCACAAGGAATGACGTGATGGGCCCCAGGGATTTCAGTCCATTCTCCGAATTCACTGAGCGAGACCTCGTCCATGCTATGGGAGCTACTCTCACAGCTCTCCACCTAGCGAAAGCAACACAAAACCAAGTTTCCAAAGAGCTACCCACCTCACCACGGTACAGACAGAATAGTGCAAGTTAACGGCAGAGACAGGAATAGAACCCAGGAGTCCCGAGTCCCAGTCCCTTGCACTAGGCCACACTGACATTTACCGATATAGCACCTGAAAGCCAAAGAGCTAGACAAAACAGATCACTTGTTATACTGCTTACCAACTTTCTCTCTCTCTCTCTAAGGACCAATTGAGTGTGTTCTGCTATAGTACTCTGATGCCCCTTCTGCATGATGTTGGACCAAGGCCCTGGCCACTTTTGATCACGTACAAATCCCATTGAACTTTTCTGCTAGAGAAGGGGTGGAGCGCTGAGCATGGATCAGCTCTGAGGTGCTGCTCAAACAGAGGCTGGTGCCATGCTTATTTAAACACTTTTTCCACTACCCAACGTTGACAGAGATTCACATTCCGTATGGCGACATTAGAAGAACCAAAGGGTTTCAAAGCCACCCCCTCAGAGGCAGATCTCAGCACGCCATGAACATTAACATTCAACTAGCTAATGATCTGCAGCTGAGAGGTCCTTGATGGACTTTAAAGTCTCTGCTCTTCTCCTTTCCCTGGTTATAGGACAATCTACAGTCTGGGGCTAGCGCATCGGTGGTAGTTGTATAGGTTGTTCTGGCTATGGTAGAAAAGCTTTATCAAATCTAAATAAATAAAAGCAAGTTATTACAATGATTCAGCACCAAAATTACAGAAGGAATCTTGGGGAGGCAAAATGCAACTATCCAGATTAGAATTTGGCCAAGACACCAGAGTTACCTTTTCTTACCAGAAAGGCCCTACGTTCTTTAATGACCACGAGTGACTATTACTCATTCAATAATGACTCAGAGGGAAGAGTGTCACAGCAGCTGTCAGACTCCCTTTGTGACCTTCGGTCTCTCTTTGCCTCAGTTTCCCATAGGTAAACTGTGGATACGTATACTTACCTACTGCGCCAGAGTGTTGTGCGTGTGGCTCCCCTGCCTTCCTTCATAAGCCTTTAATTCACATGACAATTTCAAAGCACAAACTGCCCAATTATGATTAACATTTATTCTGTCAGGTTTCAGAGTAGCAGCCGTGTTAGTCTGTATCCGCACAAAGAACAGGAGTACTTGTGGCACCTTAGAGACTAACACATTTATTTGAGCATAAGCTTTCGTGGAATACAGCCCACTTCTTCAGATGCATAGTGTTGACTGCTTGGTGCTGCACAAGTCCCATCCTCAAGATAAGATACAGAGAAGGCAGGATCTACTTGGCAAGTAGCATGGAGGCACTAATGAATACAGTTTACCTTTGATTTGATTCTCTCTCCCCTTTCAAATGAATGTTAAGATGCTTTGGGATTTTTTTTGGGGGGGGTGGGGGGAGATGCTGGCTGGGATAATTTAGTTGGGGATTGGTCCTGCTTTGAGCAAGGGGTTGAACTAGATGACCTTCTATGATTTATTTTGCAGGGATTGCCCCAACAGCTTTGTATTATCAGAGTTAATTTTCCTGGTTTCCGAGCTCTGGAGAAAGGCAAAAGGGGATAAATGACGCTCTGCCTGCAGCACATGGTCCATGGTATGGGGCAAAAAGGTAGCATTCATAAATGGAGCTGGCAGTATGCTGTCTTTGGCTGGTAAGTGGCAGGATAGCGGATTGAATGTTATAACACCACACAGAGGAATTTAACTGAACTGATGAGACATCTCATAACTTGCCAGCCCATTGTGGAGATGTCCAGCTTATGAGGAAAATTTAATAGATGAACTAGAAATATCCCAGCTGCAAAGACGACCAATGTAAGTAATTCCCGAGTGATAGGACATAACTCTTAGCCAGCTTTCTAATGTCCCATGATTGAACTGCCTTTTTAAACATACCTTAAGATATTGCTGGATCATGGCTAGTTTTAGCCTCCTGGTGGTCTCCGAGTCATCTGGATCGGCTTTGATGCGTTTGCGCACCACATCCCGTGTGAAGACGCCCACACTATTCTGGCTCTCAGCATTGACTGGTTTACCACGTTGAAAGAACTCCTGAGTCAGGTTATAGACCTGCCAGAGACAGGACAGAAAGAGGGAGAGAATCACTCGCAGCAAGTAGCTCGAGTGTGCAGAATCCAAGCCCCGAGCGGTGTGCGCACTCCTCTTCACCCAGGATCGGTAAGCCCAGGCCACCCCACTGTGTTGCCAAAGGGCGTTAGGAATTTATTTGATCACATGTTGCCCTTCACAAGATGTACCAAGAGTACAAGGAGTAATGGTCTCAAGTTGCAGTGGGGGAGGTTTAGGTTGGATATTAGGACAAACTTTTTCACTAGTAGGGTGGTGAAGCACTGGAATGGGTGACCTAGGGAGGTGGTGGAATCGCCTTCCTTAGAGGTTTTTAAGGTCAGGCTTGACAAAACCCTGGCTGGGATGATTTAGTTGGGGATTAGTCCTGCTATGAGCAAGGGGTTGGACTAGATGACTCCTGAGGTCCCTTCCAACCCTGATATTCTAGGATTCTATCCACAGCTCTGCCAGTCAGCAGAGGATAGGAAATCAGAGGGTCAAAGACAAATTGGAAGAACTCTGACCTGCCTAAAATGTTCTGTGGTAGCTATTTAGGAACACACTATGTCTGTCGGTCCTCCCAAAATATGGGCGTTTCACCATTACCTTCCACTGGAGGAAGGGACAGTGTTTCTTGTGCAATCATGGCACTCTCAAGGGGCTAAATCCTGCTACTCCAGCTACAGTACCAATATTGTTACTGTCTGTGGCCCAGTTGCCCTCTAATGGTGGCAGACCAGGGAGCACCTATATCTGAATACTACTTCTGTACAGGCAGGGTTGAAGTTTGGGTTTTTGTTAGGGTGAGAATGGAGTTGGAGAATGTTTGGTTTGAGGGATTGGCTTCTTTTGTAGGGTGAGTGACTGGGTTTGCTATTTCTGATTTTGTGTTTCTCAGACTGTCACAACCTGGCCCTGTCACATGCTTTGGACAGATACCCGTCTGCTGTGAGTGGATCCATCAACTCAGTCCCACACCCTTCTAAGCCTCCTGGGTCTGGACAGTGTCTGGCCACTGTACCTAGCTATGGGTCTCTCAGGTACAGACCCCATGTCTGACACTCTCCTTAGGCAGTGGGATCCCACAGTTCAACAGCCTAGACCCTGGAACCAGCGCCACGGTCCTCCAGGGCCCCCACGTTATCTGCAGAATCCACCTGGTCAAGGAAGGTCTGATGCACACACGCACACTTTACTCTTAAAAAACACAAGAATTACAAATCTATCGTTTTCCATAAACTCCATAAATACAATTCCCCCTCAATGTCCTCACGACCCTTGAGAGTCCTGGCATTGGGCTCAGTCCTTTCGGCCAGGCAGCCTGACCTTCCTTGGCCTGACTATCCTTGCTTCTGGCAGGAGAATGGCTTCCTTTGTATACAGAGCATTCCAGTTTTAAAGACAGCCTCTGACACCTTTCTTGCCCCTGCTAGGGAATTCCAGGTTCGAACACCCCCTCTTCGCCAAGCTTCTAGGCAGAGAGTTGTCCAAAATCAATGGCACTGCTCATAGCAAACCCATTGTTCCACGAGTGTATAAGCCATTCAGTGCTGATGGCCTTTAATTACGCTGTCACAGCTTCCCAGACACAGCCTATCCTCTATGGTGTCAAGTTCCTGCTACAAACGAACATTCAAAGCCACGCTATAGGTTACATTCAAAATGGTGGTTGAAATACAACATGACATTCACAAAACAAAAATGGAATCCATAGGTTGACCATTACATATCCCCCAAATTCTAACAGATTGTATTCTTACGTTATTTATCCAGGAGTCCAATATTCTGGAACAGGGGCTCTTATGTTGAAATCAATATATACAAGTGTGAATGATTCACAAGTAAGAAGGCTGCTCGTCTGATTTTAAACCACAGTCCCCCTTTTTGGGTGGCTTGTCCCCCATCCCGTACTGAGACCAAACTGCACATGGTTTTGTCTGGGGAACACCATTCTAAAGAGCATGCTGCCCCACCCCTGCCAGCATGACTGGGGCGGCACCCTCCTCAAAATGAGGTCCCCCATGCAGCATGACCTTGTGTGCACATGCCAGCAGGGGCGGCCCCCTCCCCATTCCCAGAAGTACTGGAATGTCTGGTATTCTGGGAATGTGGGAGTGGCCACCCTATACACAAGTGACCGCTCGTATACGGTCATGAAGCACCCAAGCGTTCCCAGTTGAGATTGCTCAACTGGCTGAATCTTCCACCATTTCATACATTCAGAGACTCCAAGGACAGAAGGGACCATTCTGATCATCCAGGCTAACCTTCTGTATAACACAGAACTCCCCCCCAATAATTCCTAACGCAGAGCTTTTAGAAACACATCCAATCTTGATTTTAAAATTGCCGGTGATGGGGAATCCTCCACAACCCTTGGTAAATTGTTCCAGTGCTTAATTGCCCTCACTGTTAAAAATTTACAATTTATTTACAATCTAAATTTCTCTAGCTTCAACTTCTAGCCATTGGATTGTGTTACACTTTTCTCTGCTAGACTGAAGAGCCATTATTAAATATTTCTTCCCCAGGTAGGTACTGTAATCAAGTCACCCCTTAACCCTTTTTGTTGTTGTTGTTAAGCTAAATAGATTGATCTCCTTGTGGCTATCACTATAAGGCAGGTTTTCTAATCCTCTAATCATTCTCATGGCTCTTCTCTGAACCCTCTCCGATGTATCAACATCCTTCTTGAACTGTGGGCACCAGAACTGGACACAGGATTCCAGGACTGGTCGCACCAGTGCCAAATACAGAGGTGAAATAACTTCTCTATTCCTACTCAAAATTCCCATTTATGCATCCAAGGGCTGCATTAGCCCTTTTGGCCACTATATTTCACCGTTCAGCATGTCCCATGTTCAGATGATTATCCACCACAACCCCCAAATCTCTGTCAGAGTCACAGTTTCCCCGGATAAAATCCCCCATCCTGTAAGAACAACTTACATTCTTTATTTCTAGACGCTTGTCTCCAGCTTACCAAGCAATCCACATTGCTCTATAATAATGACTCAAGTTCTTCATTATTTACCAATCCCCAAATTTTTGTGTCATCTGCAAACTTTCTCAGTAATGTTTAACATAAAAACTTTATGTTTTCTTCCAGGTCACTGATAAAAATGTTAAATAGCGTAGGGCCAAGAACCGATCTCTGCAGGACCCCCCCAGAAATACACCCGTCTGACGATGATTCCCTATTTATAGTTACATTTTGAGACCTATCAATTAGCCAGCTTTTACTCCTTTTAACGTGTTCCATGTCAATTTTATAAATTTCTAATTTTTTAATCAAAATGCCATGCAGTACCAAGTCAAATGCATTACAGGAATCTAAGTACATTACTTCAGCACTATCACCTTTATCGACCAACCTTGTAATCTCATCAAAAGAGATCAAGTTAGAATTCTTTTTTTTTTTTTTTTTGGAGAAGGTGTTTCATATAACAAGATGACCCAACAACTTGTGTCATTGTTACTGTTGGTGAGGAGGAAGTGGTTATTAAAACACAACCATCACCACCAACCACTTGTGCCCCTCTGGAATAATCAAGTCTTTTGTTTGCATGATTCCAAGAACTGCTCAACTGTGAGTAATGGTACTTCATATTAAATGAAAAACTTACCAGAACAAAGACAGGCAGGAAAGCCCTTAAAGATAAATCACAGACGTACAACCAATCCCAGGAATAACTTATTTGTCTAGAATCTGTGCCACCTTCTTATTTATCTAGCACCACAGGGAAGCATAGTGCTTTATAAGCGGAGAGACAAGATCTCAGGTTGGAGAGTTTTTCCCATCGAAGGTATTTGGATTAAAACTACTGACCTCTCTGATAGAACTGGATAGTCATGGTTTCAACATACCAATGTTGAGGAGTAATTATGGAAAATGGTTTAAACTAATTGTCCCCTGCACCTTCCATATAGCTGCAATTCCCAGCCAGAAGAGAGGTAGGAGGATCCTGGCATGTCCATCCCTGTGGCTTGTAGTAAGAAGCTGCAGGGGCCATAGAGGCCACATGCTTTCTCCCACCCACCACAGCTGGTCCCCGTGTTCTATCCCAGTCCCTCGGTGCACTACAAAGGCCTGGCTGCCAGTGGGCAGCGTGAGGGACAAAACACAAGACAGCAGTTGCAGAGGGAGAGAAAGGATCAGTTGGCCTCAAAACTCAGAGGTCTGCTGTCACGTGGTCAGACTTGTAGACAACTGACTTTTGGAGTTTTCAGGCACCAGGGGATTCAGCATCTACCTGGCTAAGGAAGGACAGACATTTGCCATGTATTTTCCTTGAGACCCTCGCAGTTGTTAATGCAGTAGTTGCTGTTTGGCTGTTTCCAGGCACAGGATGACTCACCTGAAACTGTACTTCGAGCTATTTGTGCAGTCATTCGGCTGCTAAAAACATCTGAGAAAAAAACCGATGAGTCTGGCAAAATGGCAATCGGTATTGGGGACTATGGCATCAAATTGACCTTTTAGTTCTCAGGACAAAAAGTCGGGGGGAGGGGGTTGAGTGTTTCCTTTTTGCCTCTGTGTACTGCCCCCCTGTTGTGACTGTAATTTGGGGGGGTTGCTTTGAAGTTTTATTTAATAAACATGAACAGAGAGAAAAGAGACAGGAAGTAAATTGGGGTGAGAGAGAGAAAAAATGAAGGAGCAGTACCAGAAAAACCAAAACATAGAAAAAGAAATGATGAGACGGGACGACACATAGAAGAAAATAAGGAAACTGGTAGAAAACAGAAAAAGAGAAGGATACTGATTGAGGCAACAGAGCTGTCCCAAAGCATAGGGATTTCAAAACAAGAGAGGTTGGGAGTCCTTAGCAGTGGAGGGGGGGAAATGGTCTCTCTTTCCCCCGCCCCCACATCAGAAGTATTGTGGAATTTCAGCAGTCGGCAGTTCATGGGCCTACACTATGGCACAGATTTCTGAGGTCTAACCACTTCCAACAAGTACTGCTAAAAGCTGCCGCAGACCTTGCCTCAGCATAATGCAGGTCAGCTTTCATAAGCTGATTGCAGACTATAAGCAGATAACACATTCACAAGACAAGCAAAGCTGTATTAAAATCCAGTTACCACTTGGCCCAGAGACTAAATTAGCCATAGGCATGTTTTCATTGTCCATTGTAGTATTCACTGGGCACCAGAGGAAAGAAGAAAAACACACATTTCTCCCTCAGGGGGGAAAACACCAAACGAGTTTTTTTCCCCTAAGTATGTGATCCAACTGGTCAGACAACAGGAAAATATCATCGTCTGTATTTATTATGGTAGCACCAAGGAGCCCCAGTCACGGGCCTGCACTGCTAAATGATTTTGTGAATGGCAGCTCGTTCAGCAGCAATGTGCAAAGAAGCAAGATTGGAAATGCCAAGAGAATCTTACAACAAAGTCTCTCTTAATAATGTACCAAGTGTTGACTGAGTTTAAGATTGAACACACTTCCTAAATCTGCTTGTGGAAAGGGATATTTATGCTTCTAATGATGGAAAGAATATGCGTGCACACACACATAAACAAAAAAACGGAAGTGTATCCTTTATATATACATACATACAGCAAAAGCTGTTGTAAGTGACCATACAAAGGTCAAACCAAGACTGTGCGGTTAATGAGAATTTCTAATAAAGGGGAGACAGAACTGTATTCATCCATTTGGAGATACTTTGAGGCTGTTTCTTGAGAGAAAAACCTGAAAAAAACTATAACATCAACAAGTGTACAAGACTCCATTTAAAGTTACTGGGAAATGGCATTTTTGAAATACGAGACATAGAAAAACACCTAATTTTATTTTTTTCCTACAACATAGCTATCAAAGCATACCCAAAAGACTCCAAACAAGGTTTATTTCAAAGAGCTTGGCAAGATGAAATGCCCAGGAGCGTGTACAAGATTCTACTGATTTTCTTTCCATTTAGAAAGCACATGTGCGCAGGATCTGACCGCACCAGGCCAATTAGCAAAAATTCCAAAGCCAAATATTAATGTCATCTTACCCCTTCCACCAAGGGACAGCTCTAAATACAAACAGTAACACACCAGCAAACAGGACAGAGTGAAGAACTGGCCAAACTCTTCTCTGAGGCTGGGAAGAACAAATGGGTCCTGTTGCGTGCCCCAAATCAGCAAATCTGGGTTATTTCAGTCTAGAATCAGAAGGGCGTTCCAGAGCCTTGCGCCCTGCCAACAGCCCCTTCTCTATTAGAATGAGAGATAGGGCACCAGCATCTCCACTCATCGCAACTGTGGCTGCATACCACAGGGAAAGAGGCAGTCTCTCCAGGAGGCCAGATGTTGAAAAGCAAATTTTAAAAGTTATTCAGTGCTGAATTAGGAAGGCCAGGATGGCACATCTCAATCTGTGCAGTTTCCTAAGGATTGTCGGAACTCACCTCAAGCACTCTTTCTAACTCAGTTTTCAAACGAAGGGCTTGATTTATACCCCTGTCTCCTGGCAGTCTTACGCTAGTGTAACCCCAGTACAAACCAGGCCCTCGGTATCTAGTGGGCCAGGCCAATGGTAGCGTGATAGACTACGAGGCAGGGGAAAACAGCTTAGTTCTGAGCTGGCATAAAGCCCAGCAGAGGGTGGGAGCCTCAGGGGAAGAGAACTTAATCATTCTCCAGCTACCTCTTTAAACCCACCAACCATGCACCACACAGGGGAACGCTGACTGACTCTGAGGCCATTAACTATAGTAACCAGAAAAAGGGTCATTGAGGTGGGGCCGATTGTGCTATGTTTTCAGTGCACAAGGTAGGCGTGTTTTGAAACTGAAGATGGAGCTCTTAGGCACTATGGTACTTACATTATTATTGTTAAGAATGTAAAACCCTACAGAGACAAGGCCCTTGAGGTAGCTAATCAAGGTCAACACTATACTACCCCCTCACACAGGGTTTACCTCGCCTAGTTCCATCAAGGTGGAAACTACCTGTGCCTTGTCTCCTCCAGAATTTTACATCAATGTAAAACACACCTTTCCCAGCAATGAAGACCACATCCTGGGAGACTAATGAAGTTAAAAGGGCTAAAAGTGGGTGTGATACTGAGTCAGAAAGGGTTAAGCAACTTGCAGGCTAAATGACCCAAATTCTACCTTTAAAGACATAATAGGAAAGTATGTAAATGATAATTAGGGATATTCCTTATAAATAGCTAGCAAAGCCAAGTTAGATAGACGAGAGCTTTGAAATGTAGACTTGTATTGTTAAAGAATTGGGAAAAGATAGTGATTGTACTAGTCTATGTTTACCTATATCTTGTTAGATGTTAACAATGTAACCAGACGGCTCCTGTCTATTACTATGTTTCATTGATTCAAAGATCAAAAAGGGAATATTAACGTTTAGATGAACTGTGAATGTGGTAATATCACAGTCTTCATTTCTCTTTGAAGTATGTAATAAACTACTTGTGAATGGAACAGGAGTACTTGTGGCACCTTAAAGACTAACAAATTTATATGAGCATGAGCTTTCGTGGGCTACAGCCCACTTCTTCGGATGCAAATGGTGGGAGATGGGCAGTTGCCTAATGCTGATCCATGTAGCTAATGATCAGTGATGCTGAGGAAATAGGAGTTCTACTTCAAAGCCACAGTGCTTCACCTATTATTCACCTGCTGTCAAGAGGCTTCAAGAGAATTATAAAAGGAACTCTTGGGCCCTGATCCTGTTATCTCAGATCTGCTTCAGCTTCCTCAGGGGACGTTTGAGTCCCAAGACTGAGGTCCCCAGCTCCAGTCAGGATCACCCAGATATTGGACATTGGGCTATAACCTATGGAATTGATTCTGAAAGAACCTTTTGCAACTCTAAAACTCACCATCTCTATTATGAAACTGACCTAAGAACTCTATTCATATCTGTATGTATAACGATCTTTTAACCTATACTCTTTTCTTTTTAAATAAATCTTAGTTTAGTTAATAAGAATTGGCTGCGTAAGATCTGAAATATTCATTGACCTGGTGGGCGATGTGTCCGATCTTTTGGGATTGGTAGAACTTTTTATATGATGAATAAGATTTTCAGTAATCCTCGTCATATTTGATTTGGCTGTCTGGGTGGGAGCCCAAGGCTGAATTGTTTTAAGGGAACTGTGTTTTGGGCTTCTGGGTAACCAGTAAAGTGTTGTAGAAGCCGCTTTGTTGCTGGCTTGGTAAATCTAAGTATTAGAACAGCCACCAGTTTTGGGAATCATCTTCCCCATTCTTTGCAGTTTGCCCTGATTAAGCAATCTCAGTGTGGCCCCCCGGGACCCCGATCACAGAGCGGGATTCTCTGGGCTCAGAAAGTGGCTTGGAGATCACCCTGTGAGGGAAAGGTATGTCAGGACCCTGGAGAGGACTGTGAGGGAAAGCTAAATATGTCACGTGCATCCAGTTTTCAGATTCGCCTTATTTGCCACTGATTTAGTGTAGTGGTTGTTTGCTCAGAGTGGTTTTAGGAATGTTGTAAAATGCCCCAACATACAATTCCACCAACTAATAAAGAGGAGATTCAAACTGAAGCAGGACGAATGCCCACTTTTCATTTCCCCTCCCCTTTAATTATAAACATGGCACAAGAACCTGAAAATCATCCAAAGCAGTAAAACCATAAGGAACCAACACAACCAAAAATATAAAAGCTAGAAGTAATGCAACATGCTAACTCAGTCTGTGTGTAAAGAGACACACGTTCTCGTCTGTGCATTATGCAAGAGTAAAGTTCACATTCTCGTCTGTGCATTATGCAAGAATAAAGTTCCTGAAGCCACACGCACATACTACGCACTTTCCTATTTACTTCATCCATCAGCGAGTGATATTGCACATTTGGTTTCTTTTGCAATTTGGGTTTTCAAAAGATCATAACAACCTCTCTTATTTTTGTTCCCAAAAATAGAGAGAGGAGAGAAACACAGGACTTGCCTTAGCTGACCGGTACCAATCATCCACCTAACCCAGCATCTACCTTTGAGAGCAGCCAGTACCAGAACTTCAGAGATGAGTGTGAACTCCCCCCCACTATGGGCAATAATGATGCAACACGGGTATGGGGGAAAGTTACTTCTTAGTCCCAGACAACTGAGGGTTGGCTTATGTCTTAAAGTAAGAATGCTGAGATCCCTCATACATTTTTATCCCAGCACATGTAACAGCAGATGTGTTTACTACCCATATAAACGTCAAATCCTTTTATGACTCTTAGCTATTGGCCACAAGGTTATCTTCTGGTAGTAATAAGCTAATTATGCATTGAATAAAAAAAAAAGAGATCAGCTTGACGTTTGTTGCTTTCTAGTTTCGCTGGCAGACCCCTTGTTATTGTATTATGAGAAAGGGTAACCCCAAGTGCAAAACTGACTTTTCTTCACCATTCACTTTGTATCCCTCTGTAAACTTGTATTAAAGTCTTCTCTTTAAACTGTATTCTCACCTCTTTTTGTTTCCTTCTCATAACAGGTCATTCTAGGCCTCTAGTAATTTTCATTCCCCTTTGCGAAACACTTTCTATATTTCTGTATCTTTGAGATGGGATGATCAGAACTGAAAACAGTATTCAGAGCAGTGGCATGTTAGTCTCTAAGGTGCCACGAGTACTCCTGTTCTTTTTTCTTATATAATGTCATTCATTACGGCATTTCCAGTGTTATTCCCTCTCTCTTTTTTGATCTGGCCCAACATTTTATTTGCTTTTTTGATCACTGCTGCACTCTGAACTGAGGTTTTCCCTGAGCTCATCATGGTGATGCCCGGCTCTTTTTTCTGAGGGGCTACTGTTAATTTTAAAACCTAGTAATAAGTAAAAGCAGCTCAAACTATTCCTGCCAAAGTGCATCACCCTGCACTTGTCCAAGTGGGATTTCATCTGACACTGTGTTGCCCAATTGCCTATCTTAACTAGACCCCTCGGATGTTCCCCACAATCCTCTCTTTTAACCCAATACTTATAGGCCACGTATTCATTAGCTCTAGTCATGGCACAATGCTCAACGTTTTTCTTTGTTGAAAATCAGCTTTTCCACTCTGTCTCTGATCCACGATAGCACTTTAGCTCTCATCCCATAACTATTTTGTTTTCTTAATGGCCTCTGGTGAAGGATTTTACCAATGTCAGTTTGAATACCCATGTACATATTTTTAAATATATATTATACGATGTCCGGCTGATCCCAGGGGTGTGACATTATAAAAAAGATTTACCCAAACAAGTGTTGGTGAAGTTCAGATCCAGTTGCAAACTTTGAGGGCTCTACAAATGGCTACAACTTGGCAAGGATAGTTCCCCACCCCCACCCCCATTTTATGTAACCCACTCGGAGAGCATTTTGATTGGGGAAATTTTATATTGGCCCCTCACCCAAATATAATTAGAAATAGAGGAAACCAATCAGGAGAATAATTAGAGTGAAACCTGGCAAGCGGTCTTAGCATTGTTTAAGTCTAAGGGCAGGTCTACACTACGTCAGGGATCAATGTTCTGAGATCAATCCACCGGCGGTCGATTTAGCGGGTCTGGTAAAGACCTGCCAAATCGACTGCAGATTGCTCTCCAGTCGATCCCTGTACTCTACCCCCGACGAGAAGAGTAAGGTAAGTTGACAGAAAATTTTCTCCCCTCGATTCCTCACAGTGTAGACCCCGCGGTAACTCAATCTAAGGTATGTAGCTGGAGTTGCATAGTGTAGGTTGACTTACCGCGGTAGTGTAGACACAGCCTAAGTCTTGGTATTATAAAGTAAAAAGTAATGCCATTTTACATCTGTTCAACCATTAATTATCAGGGACCACATTCACCCTGAGCAGAAGCAGGAATCACTCCACTAGAATCAGTAGAATGGTGCCCATTTACGCAGAAGTGAGACTGACCCTACCTATCTAGGACACCGAAGATCGCTTTTTCCTTGGGTATTTGCTTAGGACACGTTTCATTACTGAACCTGTATGTCCACTTTTAGTCTGCAATTTTCCATTTATTAATTTTTTTAGTGCTTTCATTTCTATTTTTCGTTCGTCTGGAGTCCCTACCATGAGCTTAGACACTGTTTTACATAGCGCTTTGGAGAAAATCACTTAAGATAGAGGAAAGAACATTACAGGTAGCTTCCAAATTATAAAAATGAAAGCTCTCACCAGGAGAGAAATTATATTTAACCCTTGTAACATTTGTCACAGCACCTGTGATGCAATTGAGCTTGTAATTCATATTAGGAGGAATGTCATAGCTTACACAGCTCAATGTAGTAGTTATAATGTCAATAACAATGTCTCACTGCCACATCTTTTAGTTGGATCTTTCTAAGTTATTATGTTCCGCCTCGTTTGGGCCCCTTCCTTATTATTAGCTAAATGGCAAGTCTACAGCTATT
Source organism: Trachemys scripta elegans (assembly GCF_013100865.1). Taxonomy (NCBI): domain Eukaryota; kingdom Metazoa; phylum Chordata; order Testudines; family Emydidae; genus Trachemys; species Trachemys scripta. The sequence continues at coordinate 131,562,462 of NC_048302.1, forward strand.
GATTAAATTATCCCACAATATTTGCTGGAAGTGATGAGAATTGATCATATGACAGGACAGAAGGGGTATTCTCCTTGAGTGTGATTTGATTCCAGGAGCTCTGATCACATTAACCAGCGACTGAATTAAGTAGAAGGCACCATATTGGTTTTTAAAAAATCCAAAACTTATTTTAAGTAGAGAAACTGAAGGCATTAAAAGTTTTTCTACTGTCTCGGCACTGACAAGCGTCTAGTGGTTTTCAAACCAATGTGCAACCGGAGGGGGCTGCTAAATACCAACCTCGTTGTATAAATCACTGAATTCTTCAACCACATCTTTCGGAATCCTCTGCCCATTGTTGGTAAGGTGATAAGCCACCCCATTCTTGGAGTAAAGACTGATACGGCCAATGCTTCTCTCACCATCAGTGGTCTCTTCAAGTAAGCCATTGTCTTCTGCTAGATGATAGACTGGGTTTCCATTTGAACCATGGATCCACGTAGCTCCCAGTTCAAAAGTGGCGTTCTCTAGGGGGGAACAATCCAATTAGACCAGTACGATGAACTCGTTTACACAGAGATGTTGTATGTCACATCCCAGTCTACAAATGAAGACCAGTAAATAGAGCACAAAAAGGACATTTGCCCAATGATGCCACATTACGAAAAAAACAACACTGAAGCACTGAAGAAGTGCTTTCACTTAAGGACAAGTTTAAGTGTCATACTAATGTTTGTTCATCGTAGGTCTCTACGGAACAAGTGTCATACAGTGCTACAAAAGGGGAGCAATCACAAGAGGGGTGTTCCCTAAAGAGATTCCAAGGTATGCAGCAGCAATGGTATCTAATAGTTCAAGAACAAAGCAGAATCCCGACTCCAGGTCCTAATCCATGATTGTCACTAGCCCAACAGGTGCCACTTAGCCTCTCTACTTCATCCTTCCCACCTATAAAATAGGGATACTATTCATTTACCTACCACAAGGATGCTGGAAGGACCTCTGCACAGAGCTTTATATCTTCAAAAGAGCTATGTGAGTATTTTCTATATCCCCGTATCAGATTCTAAGCAGTGTAACAGCAGAATGCAATGGTGTCTACCCTACAAACATCATTAGAATTTAGTGCACCAGAGGGTATATTGATCTCTCTTGCTCAGAAAGTGTGAGGGGTTAGGGGAGGAAAAGAGGAGTTGGCTCTCTGTACTGTACTACTGCAAACAGAATATAAATGAATACTTACATAAATATTGAAGAAGTGGTAGGGAAAGAATAAGAGCATCGGTAGGCCACCCAAAGCCTTCAAACATCAAATTTAGTCTGAGGGAAGGGGAGGGAAGGTGATTGTTATTCAAGTACAGGGCAAAAAGGCATCTGTTCCACTACAGCAGAGGAATGCAGGAAAGACTGAGACTGTCCTGTAGTGGCAGCCGGAGGCTGCTGACTTTAGCATGCAGGAAAGCCGCCTTCTGCAATTAAACGTGTGTGTTGTTTACTAAAAGGACTCAAGCTACCTGCATTTCCATAAGGTGGAATTAGATCATATTTTATTATTTGTGCCTTTGAAAGATTTCTTTAAAAAGATGCACTGTCACATTAAAAAAAATCATTTATTTTTCACTACCTATGCTGCTTGTTTGCTTTTTGCATTTCTCAGTTTGGACAATGCAAACTGATTAGTCAGTTACATGGTTCTCTTTAGTCCAGGTCTAATCAGTTTTGCCCTCAGACTCTCACGTATTAGCCCAATTCTGCACAGTTTAAGGTGATAACACAGGGGCATGTTTATTAGGTTAAAAAGAAACACGGTTTCTAACAGATTTTAACTTAATTTATGGGACTATTTCTTATTACAGTTAGGTTTTGTAAAAGCTCATTTGTACAAAACCAAATTTGGACTAAATCTGACCCAACACTGTCCCTTTAATATCATGGTCAACCCCATGCAATGCAGCATGTCCTGTAGTTTACGTGGATATTTTATTAGGAATTAGCAGGTTAGCTACTAGCCTAGATGTTTTCCCTCTTAATAACTTCCTACTGAAGAAGGTAAGAATCACGTAATTGATTACACCAGGGGTTCTCAAACGTCACTGCACCGCAACCCCCTTCTGACAACAAAAATTACTACACAACCCCAGGACGGGGACCGAAGCCTGAGCTCGCCCGAGCATGGCCGTCCCAGGTGGAGTTGGAGGGCAAAGCCAAAGCCCAGCCCCCTGCTCCGAGTAGGGGGGCCAAAGCTGCAGCCCAAGGGTCTTCAGCCCCGCGCAAGGGGCCTGTAACCTGAGCCCCACCACCTAGGGCTTAAGCCCTCGGGCTTCGGCCCTGGCCCCAGGTAGTGGGAGTAGGGCTTCAGCTTCGGCCCTGGCCCTAGGCAGTGGGACTTGGGTTTCAGCTTTGGTCCCAGGCCCTAGCAAGTCTAATGCCAGCCCTGGTGACCCCATTAAAATAGGGTCGCGACCCACTTTGGGGTCTCGACCCACAGTTTGAGAACCACTGGATTACACCATCACATAGTGCTTAACATGTAAACACAATCACAATGCCATCCAAATATGCTGTTAGAAGTGAGGCTATCAAGTTGTACGAATGAATCACTATTTCAAAGCAAATCCCAAGAGATTTGGGTTTCCAAGCCAAGAAACAATTTCAAAAGGAAGTAAAGTGCCAGTGGAAGTTATCTGCCAAGGCCCTGAATGTGCAAAGACTTACATGGGCACATAAAGCCTGTGCTCAAGTCTATGCAAAATCAGGGCCTAAATGTGTTAATATTTAAGGCATTGCAACTTCTGAACATACCCATAGATCATGCAGTCTGGTGGAAATGATTCAGTCCAGCAGTCAACGGTATAGTGCTCATAAATATTTCAGGTTTAAAGTGACAGTGATCTTATTACCTGGGATCTTCATACAATCCATGGCATACAAGATTATTAGCAGGAGTAGTATATAAAACATGTCGGCCAGTCTGTGGTCGCCGTTACACTAGTGTGAACTGGCATTAATACTGACTTCCAAATAGAATCTAGCTCTTTTTCTTTCAATTATCAGCATTTTTTAAAGTAACACAAAATACTAGCATATTCTTCTTTATTTTTACCCAATAGCATTTACTTTACTGTCACAGCACAAACAAAAAAGGAAAAGCCATTTTCTCCTGTGTTCTATAGGAGCCGTTGTGAGGAATGTAATTAAATACTGTACAGGGAAACTAAAAATAGTCTAGCTCACCTGTATATTTAGAAACCCATTAACTGACATTACTCAAAGCAGATAAGCCAGTTATTTCCTGGAGTAAGTGGCATGATAAATTCTTTAAAGTTGTGAAGTTAATCACATTCTTTTACACAGATTCGCCATTTAGTTCCAGGGCCCTTCAGGGCTTGAAAAATTAAGTAGTTCCAATACCAATCTCATTTGAATAAGGCCTTGTCTACACTACAGGATAAAGTCAATCTAAGCTACGCAATTTGAGTTATGTAAATAGCATAACTCAAGTCGCCGTAGCTTATATCTATTTACTGCGGGGTCCACACTATGGGATGTTGACGGGAGACGGTCTCCCGTCGATTCCCCTTACTCTTCTCGATCCGGTGGAGTACAGGAGTTGACGGGAGAGCGATCTGCGGTCGATTTAGCGGGTCTTCACTAGACCTGCTAAATCGACCATCAATGCATCAATGGCTGTGTGTCGATCCCCCGGTAAGTGTAAACAAGCCCTTAGTAAGAGAGTAGTATACAGTCCTCATAAAATGGGTCTGCTGGTCCCATTAACATGGCTATTTAGCTATAATATGTATTTCTCATGCATCACTGTGATGTAGCACCTGGATGTTATGATGATTGTTGTAATCCATACATCAGACCAATGCAGAGGCCGTATATATTATATATATTTATACACACCTCTACCTCGATATAACGCTGTTCTCGGGAGCCAAAAAAGCTTACCGCATTATAGGTGAAACCACGTTATATCGAATGTGCTTTGATCCACTGGAGTGCGCAGCCCCCCCCCGGAGCGCTGCTTTACCGTGTTATATCCAAATTCATGTTATATTGGGTTGCGTTATATCGGGGTAGAGGTGTATAACTAAAGCAGAACACTCCATCTCTTCTTTGTTATTGCCCTGAGTGGAATTCTGAAAAACTTGTCTACGTTGAGTTACAACTAACTCTATGAGAGGTCTCATTGGAACTGCAGATACTAAGTAAGTGTATCTGAATTTAGACCTTAAGTAACTATCTTCAAGGGTATGTCTTCACTGCAGATAACTCAGGTAATCAGCACCCAGATCTATGCACATAGCTTAACCTCACCCAGGTGTGAGCAAACACACTGCAAAGCCTGTGCCTTAACTGGTGCTATGCTCCCCTGTGTGCGTCACTAGGTCTTCAGGGGGCATATCTTTGTGCTGCAGGAAGCTGAGCTGTTCTGATTCTTTCCCAGTGGACTTGTGGAAAAACTTGTCTGTCCTTCAGAGAACATTAGGGGAATTGTGGGAAGGCACTGGAGGACTATCAGCAATTGAATGGTTTAGCTTGCATCCTCATTGTCAAGTGGACGGGCTACCCGCTCAAGTGAAAGTGGTACTCAAGTTCTAGCCTACACCTCCAATCAGGCCAGCTAGCCCAGGTTTAAAGCACTACCAACGTCAGATGAGAGGGTTTTGTGTGTGGACACAAGGGGGGTTGGGGCAACACTAAAGTAAAACCCTGAGTTACCTCTGCAGTGAAGACATACCGCAAGGAAGAGATCACTAGACCATCCCTTAGCTTTGTCATTGAGGAGGAGGGGCTGCGTATAAAGGCCTTGCAACCTGACCTAATAGGAGGAAAACTTGGGCTCCTCCTGATGACCGGTAACAAAGAATTCAACACCAAGACCCCTCCAACAGGAACAATATGTCCTCAGATACAGCGAGCCAGATCACCAGCTAGTACACACGGGCGTGACTCCAATGAAGTCAAACCTAAACCAGTTTATACCAGCTAAGGATGTGGCTTTGAATATTTAAACCGTGAGGAATGTTTTCAAAGAGACTGGAGATCTGGAGATGAAAGGCCCTCTGAGCCAGAATCTGCTAGCCTTGCTCTTGTACAGAAGCAAAGGGGATACTCCCAGGTGCATCTACATTAGATAAGAAGGTACATTCTGTGCTACCAGTAGGTAAATGAACCTCGTCAGTCTTATGGAATCACCTCCCTAATGCCAACTAACTAGTTTAATTTTTGACCATGTTCTCTGTATTCATTAACTTGGGCCTCTAGCTGGTCGTCTTTCACTTTATTTAGCCCGGCCTTACGTCACTTACTGTATTTTACTCTATAAACTCACCACAGTAAATAAACATGAGTGCCTGTGACCTTTCAGAAGGGAAATGAATGAAAAGGCTATTTGACAAATCTAAACTTTGGAGTCTGAATAGGGCATTTCAAATGCTGGCGAGACTTGGCACAGAGATTAGAATGGGAAATGTGTCATTTACTCCCCATGGGCTGTGTCCAAAATATCCTTGACCATGCGTGTGAGTGGAGGGAAGTGTTAAAGGTTTAAATATTAAGGGGCCAATATTTTCCCTGTGGAATATTTTGTATAGTACTAATATAGGGCCTAATTTTGCCTTCCCTGTTCACTATGTTACTCTGTGGTCTTGCCTTCTCTAGGAAGAAAAGGGTGTTCTTACCTCATGTTAGCTAACACGTGGTAACCAGCACAAGGAAAAATCCTAGTGAAGACAGGCAATTTGGAGCCTAAGGTTTACCTCAATGAACTAATACACGTTATACTCCAGAGGGCATTTTGCGCCAAAAAATTAAAAATTCTGCGCACAATATTTTAAGATTCTGCAAATTTTATTTGTCAAATAAATGTGGAGGCTCCAGCATGGCATTGAGGAGCACAGGCCACTGGCTGCACGAAGGTGGGAGATCACCCTGCAGCACCCCCACCCCTGGGAAACGGACTCAGCAGTGAGGCTGCACCTGACTCTGACACAGCACAAGGATTGGGCCTGCCCTGGAAACACCACCCCCCTCCATGCCAGTTGCACCAGGTGTGGGCAGGCAGGATCCAAGTATGGAGGGGCTTTGTGTAGGGGAATCCAGGTGTGGGTTGAGAGGGTTCCGTGTGGGGTAATCTGGGTGCAGTGGTAATGGGACTCTGCAGGGGGGTTCAGGTGAAGGTGGTTGGGGCTCAGCAGAGAGGTTCTGTATGGGGGGGGATAGAGCTAGGCGGGGGAATGTGGGGGACTTTGTGGGGGGACCAGGGATTGGGGGGGGGGGGGGGGGGGGGGGGGAGGGGCGGGGCGGGTGGTGTCGCCGGGTGCAGCTGGCAGGGAGGGGGGGTTCTGGATGCGGGGGGTGAGGATCGACAGGAGGGTCTAGGTATGAGAGGTCTGGATGCACGGGGGTTAGGTGGATGGGGGAGCAGCTCTCTATACAGGGATCCCTCCCCCTGCAGCTGAAGAGTGATGGGTGCAGGAAGCGGGAGAAGTTTGCAAAGCTTCTTGCAGCTGGGGGAGAAATCTGTGGGTGGGTCTGACTCCGCCCCAGATGCTGTGCAGGGGAAGAGCAAGTCCCGTCCTCCCCAGACGAGCCAGGACTAGCTGCTGAGCTTGGAGCAGGGTAGGGAGCTGGATCTTTCCCAGTCTCGCCCCCTACCCCACAGTGATTTACCTCTTTGCCGGCTGCCCTGGGCACCCAAAACATACTGCTGGGGAGGGTCACATGACCGCTCTTGTGGCTACCCTTTGCTTCCCTGTCAGAAAGTCATTTTTCTGCGGGGAAGCAAAGAAATCTGCGGGGGACATACATTCTGCGCATGCCCAGTGGCACAGAATTCCCAGGAGTAACGTTAATGCTACACACTGCCTTATCTTCACTAGGCATTTACTTCACATTACTTACCATGTTTTAGCTAACGGGATGGGAATATTAATTCTAATCTAATCTCATCCCAGCCCAGGTAGACAGAGCTCTACTCCAGCTAGCACACTAAAACTAAGAGCATGGATGATGTGGCTTGGGCAGCAGCCCAGGCTAGCCACCTGAGTGCCGAGCCAGGGGGTCAGGTGGCCTTGCATTCAGGTGACTAGCTCGCGCCGCAATGTCCATACCACTATTTTTAGCTCAAGCAGAGGTAGCGTGTCTGTCTACTCGGCCTGGAAAACTCATTCCCCACTGCAGTGTATGTATCCCAAGATACCTACGTTCTGTGGTCAGCAGATTACTGAATGTTCTTAGCCAAGAGCAAAGGTTGGATGCCACAGAAAAAAATCTTCCTAGTTCATACACTCAAGTTACTGGAGAAAAATACCCTTCCCCACCCTCAGCCACGCTGAGCTCTCTTTATAAAGCCAAATGATCACCAACACCTTCACTTCACAATAATACTTTACACTTCTGCAGAGCCTTTCATCTAAAGCTAGGAGTGCTTGGGAAGCTCTGTGCCCCTCACATGCACAATAACCCATTGCACCCAGAAGTCTGGTAATTGCAGGCTAAAATATCCATTTGCAGGTGCAAATGACCAGGAAATGGCTTTAAGAGGATATCTAACAAATTAACCCTCGTAATAATACAAACCCTTGCCAGAAGCGCGAGATGAGAGAGTCCGATACAACAGTACAACAACATTTTCCTTACCAAGTTTGACGCTTTGCACTCTGCCTCCAATTCGGTCAGACGCCTCAAGGATTGTTACATCCGTGAAACCGTTTTCCAGGAGAGATTTTGTAGCTGACAGGCCCGCAAGTCCAGCACCAATAACTACTATTCGAGGCTGTCGTTTTCTCCGTAGGCCACTACTAAGAGGATCATCAGTGCTGTCTGAAGATGTTTCACAACTTTGCATGCCGTCCAAGCTCTCTTTCTAAGGAATCTAAGGAAAAGCAAACAAACAGGTTCAAGGAACTAAGCCAATAATTCTTCACGCTTCAGGAGGATTCCTTCTCTCAGCACAGAAGCAAATTTGGGGGAGTCTCTAGATATATGACTAGCAGAAAAGAAAGTCAACCTATGAACTAGAACAAGTCCTTTCAAATGGGAACCACAGAAAGGGCAAAGAAGGATGTAAGAGTTTCTGGTCTCGACTCTGGAGCATCAATCGTTGAGCCTACTGCAGTCTCCACCCTCTACATTGTAACCATGTAACAATTTCCAGCAAATTCATAGGATTTCTGACCTCCTGTCTCTTTATATAACCTACTGAGGTGGCAATTTTGTGGTAGAGCAAAAACACACACCCTGTGACAACTAGCTGTTCAAAGAAGTAACGTAACTTTATTCTGCTTCTGTGGCAACCACAAAGCATAAGCTTTAGATCATATAAATATGATTCTAGGTAAATGGGACTTAGCTCAAAGCAGGAAGACCGGCTATCAAACCAATAGCTGAACCAAAAGTGAGGGGCGGGAGGAGAATCTAGGGTTTGCTCATTAGAGGGCTATTTGATTATTGCATTGTTAAGAAATGTGACTAAATGCACTAATGATCACAAAACCACCACACTAATTTTCACTTCTGAGGTATCATTCATTTGAGGATCTCAAAGCACGTTGCACATATTAACTGAACTTCTCCACCTCTGTGTAGTACACAGGGATCAGATATGGAGGAGACAGACGATGGTCCAAGTTCAGCAGTCGTGTGCTCCAAATTCAGCAGCCACAGCTAAAGTCCAGAACAAGCCTACAGATCTATCCATTTTATAAACTTCCTCTCATCTTATCAGACTTCTGCCAGCAAAATCCTGCAGTACACAAGTGAGACAATTATATTCCAGCACTGAGCCCAGAGGATTAAGGTAGTCCATAACTGCTTCCTCACTGTTTTCTTGGAATGTGGCACTCTCCTGATAAGGCCTTGTTTCTCTAGGACCCTGAGGGGAGCGGGTGTCAGAGAGAATAGTAAAACAGGAAGCAAACTTGGCAGGAATATCGCCAAGGGTCAAACAAAATTAAAAAAGCAAACAAGGCAATTCTGAGCCAACGCTGGCACAATGTCCTTAACTCACCTAAAGTAGACTGTAGAATAGGCACTAGCCACAGGTAGGAGCTGCATGCTGAAGTACCTGCATACTACTGTGCTGTAATCATGGACAAATGGGACACATTCTGAGTTGTGTGTCCACATACTATTCCCAGGCTCATTTGTGTGGGTTTGGTTTTTTAGACACTATTCTCCAATGAATGTTTTAGCGCTTATGAAAGGTGCCTGTTGAGGTGCTAAAATTAACAAAAGCTATATCCAGCCAGCAGGGGAAAAGATCCCTCCTGACCCACAGACTCCCTCAAGCGCAAAAGGACAAATTTAACACAGTCAGTTGCACAGAGTATTTTTTAATTCCAAAGAAACAGGATTTAAAGGTTATCCTGCCCTGGAAACCTAGACACCAGCACTGGTTTGTGTGGAACAGCAAAATGAAACAGACTAACTCGGTTTTCATTGCACAGGCCAACGGAAGAACAAGAGATAAACACAGTACGCATAAGACAAAAAGAAGGACCTTACATTTAAGTAATTTTAATGATCTAAGACATCATCAATACTGGTAAAGACACCACACACACATACATTTTATATACTGCATAAGAAATGCTTTGGTCCAAAAATGCACTTCTATCCCGATATAACGCTGTCCTTGGGAGCCAAAAAAATCTTACTGTGTTATAGGTGAAACCACGTTATATTGAACTTGCTTTGATCCGCCGGAGCGCACAGCCGCCCCCTCCCGGAGCACTGCTTTACCGCGTTATATCCGAATTCGTGTTATATCGGGTCGCACTATATCGGGGTAGAGGTGTACCTACGTAGTGTGAAGATTTCTGTAGCAGAGGATTCTTTAACCAAGCAGACAGAGGCATAGCAAGTGGCTGAAAGCTGAAACTAGACAAATTCAGACTAGGAATATGACCTGTATTGTATCACTGTTTACTTGTGCTCCCCGGCCGGTCTGCATTCATCTGCTGCCTCTTGGTTTACATTTAGATTGTAAGTTCTTTGGGGCAGGGACCATTCTTTCTTTGTTTGTTTTTGTTCTGTGTTTGTACAGCACCTCGCACAGTGGGGTCTTGGCCCATGATCAGGACACCAAGTTGCTAAGTAATAACTAGTAATGGTAATTGACCATTGGAACAACTCCCCTGAGGCTGCAGTGGATTCACCATCATTTGAAGTCTTTAAATCACGGCAAGGTGTCGTTCTAAAAAGATACGCTCTAGCTCAGCCAGAAGTGATTGTCTTGATGCAGGAATTATTGGGGGAAATTCTCTGGCCTGTGTTATGCAAGTCAGCCTAGATAATCATAATGGCCCTTGCTGGCCTTAATCTAGGAAATCTATAACTATGCACACAAACGTGCATGTATGTATAATAATATATGTATTGAGCAGGGGGTTGGACTAGATGACCTCCTGAGGTCCCTTCCAACCCTGATATTCTATGATTCTATAATTTGTGTCCATACAATATACCGACACACATGGGAGTGTGTGCTGTTCTCGGTGTCCCTTAAAGAATAAAAAAGGATTACACAATACTCAGTAGCATGCTTCCTTCTCTCCAAACAATCCAAAACAATCTTAGATAAATGGATTGAAAATCCATTTTTCAACCTGCTATTCTCCTCCCGCCCTGCCAAAAAAACAGATTGTTATCTGAAAGCAGAGCTAATGGAATCCATATACAGAAGGTTCACACAACAGAAGCAGGAATGGGAACATATTTAGCAGATGTAAAGATTATGCACAGTGTGGCCATTATCTCATTAAGTAGCCTAGTGCTACTTGAATCAAGCAAACGTATAACAAGCCAGGCTCTAATGAGTAACCTTAGGGGGGAGGGATAGCTCAGTGGTTTGAACATTAGCCTGCTAAAACCAGGGTTGTGAGTTCAATCCTTCAGGGGGCCACTTAGGGAGCTGGGGCAAAATCAGTACTTGGTCCTGCTAGTGAAGGCATGGGGCTGGACTGGATGACCTTTTGGGGTCCCTTCCAGTTCTAGGAGATAGGATATCTCCATATATTAAAAAAATAAATATAAGAAAAAAAAAACCTTTATCTAATTAACTGCAGTGAGAAAGTATTCAATTATCTTCTCTAATGTACATTTTTTTTTCTTTTTTTTAACCAAGTAAAGGCAAAGAAGTGTTTGGAAGGATAATAAACATCTTCAGGCTGCCAACAGTTACCTCCTTGCATGCCCCCTCCTTTCTGGAAATTCAGGCTGTCCGTTGGGTATACACTGCCTGGCACAGAACAGTGTGTGCTTTTAAACAGATAAAAAATACGCCTGAAGTAGCCGGCAGAGTGGCAGGAGGATTGTACTGTTTGCTGCAACACTGCCTATCGCCAGTACCTCCCGCATCTTAATTGCAGTCATCCTGTCTCCCGGAACAATAAACAAGCATTTTGTAATTTCTCCCTCTTGTACACTCTAATTAGTTCTCTAACAGCAAGTGCATTAAGCATCACTGCCTGTTGCTCTGAAACATGATGTCAGCGCTCTCAAAACTAAACTTGCCCAACTGAAAGATCATCCTGATTCCCCCCCCTCCCCTGCCCCTTTCCCAGGCTGGCAGCCAAATTCTTGAGACCATTCATGATGCTTTTCAGCACTACTGTTTACACCAGCGCAGGTTAAGTACCAGCACCATTTCACTGCAGGCAGAATAAGGAATACACAAAACTCAAGTACACCACATCAATCTGAAACAAGGGTCTGCTGCTGTTATGAAATTCCTACATATCTAACTATTGCAACCTTACACATTTGTGTTGAATTCCAATTGTAACACCACCACCTCACCGAGTGTCATTTCACCATCTTCATCCTTAACCTCAAACTTCGTTTATTCAAATGTGGTTCTTTACTCTCCATTGTCAATACTCACACCCCTGTACTTGGCATTTCATTGTGGGCAATAAATAAATACCCTGCAGATAGTTACATGAGGATAATTAAACATTAAAATGCTGTTATGCCTCAGGGAGAATAAAAAGTAGCACCTCCTTACTTGAAAGCAGCACTGGCTAACATGTTCCAGGATTTTCATTCCCGCCTTTTCCACCAAATATCTTACCACCGGTTAGTGTCCCATCTCCAAACTCTAATAACTCTTACTGCTTTGTAAAGTACTTTGAGATCCTCAGATGAAAGATGACATATACAAGTGCAAAGTATTATTACTCACATCAGCTCCCTCTCTGTAGTCATATCCGCTTATTTAAGTGAAAGAAACAAGTTTTTACTCCTGATAGCACTGCGTGACGTGTTCTGCCTCATTCATCACTGGCTCGATTCCCATTACAGATGCCAAAGCCACGACTCAAGATGCAGAAACAAGGTGGCTTGATTTCTAAACCAAAAGATGACTTTCCTAAGATTTTAATCTTGGGTGAAAGTCAGCCTCCCCGCACAATGCCCAAGCAATCAGGCTTTGTGCGGGGTGATAAGCAAATGTTGAGGGGACAGAGGGGAATGCAAATCAATCGTATTTGTATTACATTAGCCCCAAAATGGCCCCTTCGTGCCAGACGCTGCACAAGTTTGCAGCAAAAAGACAGTCCTTGTCACGAAGACCTTACAGTCTTGTTTAATGACAAGACACAATAGGCGGATGAAACAAACAGACAAGGAAGGATAATGAGGATGATGATATGAGCATGTTTTTACTTAGGGTACATCTACACTACAGCGGGGAGTCGATTTAAGATACGCAAATTCAGCTACGTGAATAGCGTAGCTGAATTCGACGTATTACAGCCGACTTACCCCGTTGTGAGGACGGCGGCAAAATCGACTTCTGCCGCTTTTTGTCGGCGGCGCTTACTACCACCTCCGCTGGTGGAGTTAGAGCGCCGATTCGGGGATCGATTGTCGCGTCCCGATGGGACGCGATAAATCGATCCCCGAGAGGTCGATTTCTACCCGCCGATTCAGGCGGGTAGTATAGACCAGGCCTTAGACTAGCTGTGCGCACAGCATAACGTATGCCCCTATTGGCTGGAACAGCGGCTTCCGCTGCCCTCCCATGTCCCCCGCGCATGGGTTTCAGGCCACTGGATTTGTACACTTGCAGAGCCTATGGCCCTGAGCCCAGCTCGCCCCAACATCACCTCAAAACCAGCCTATTTGGAGGCAGCATGGAGACCTCAGGCTAGATTCTGTGCTGTGTCACCTGAGCGATGCAGCCCAGAAGGAGCGGGGAAGGAGGGTGGCACAAGGACACCTTTAAGCCACCTTTGTCCTGCCCAGATTCTGGATTCGTGAGGGCCTAAAAAGGCAAGACTGCATGTCACTTGCTCTGCAGCCCAGAATCCTCATAGCACTGAAGCTACAAGCATACCACCCCTCCTGCCTCCCTAGATCCAGGCCTGCCTCGGCATTCCTCCCTATGCCAGGGTCTGCAAAGGGGGAGCAGCACAAGGTCATCCGTCTAGCGCAACCTACAGTGAATCCCCATTTTCTCTAGACTAGGACCCCCTTTTCCATGTCAGGACCCTCCCTACCCTTGAAGTCCCCCTACTTCCATCTAGCCACCCTCCACCCCCATTTAACATTATCAAAAAGGCAGGGGCACTGCAATCCCCTGACGTGTTTGAAGCTCCCAGGCTGAGAACCTGCTCCTTCAATGCATACATACAATTCCTATTAACATAGTGAATAGGGCACCAGACTGGGATCCTATTCCCAGTTTGGCCATTGACACACTGTGTGACCTTGGGCATTGACACACTGTGTGACCTTGGGCAAGTTACTTCACTTCTGTGCCTCAGTTTCCCCCACTCACCAAATAGGCATAACAATGACGCATCTTTGTAAAGTGCTTTTCTAGTTTTAAGTATTATACTAATGAACATTAGATACTATAGAGACAAAGGACCTCAATACAATACATCAAGAGTAGCACTTAAAGTCTTTAAACTTCATAGAAAAATAAACATAAATGTTTAAGTTCTTAGGCAAAAAAACCAAGATATATTTTTGTAAATGTGATCCAAGACAGCCATTCCCTTTGTCTCTTCCTACATCATCCCTTCATCGTCCTCCCTGCATCATCTTCCCTTGTCTACATCATCATCAATGGAAAATGTGAGGGAGAGAAAGCTAAATACTCAAATCCTACATTTTTAAAGGTATCTCCAGCTATGCAAACAAGATGTGAAAGGCTTCAGGCAAGCCCTACCACTAGCCAGTAAGCACTAGTTCACCCTTTCTTGGATTCTTTCACTGATTACTCAGATGCTATGCACAATCTCATCGCAACTAGAGTTGAAGTGAGATAGTGTGTAGTATCTGACTAATCAGTAAAACAAGCCATAGAATAAGTGAAACCTAAATATAACAACATTCCCATGGGTGATGACATGGTCTTCAAAATGTCCCGGGACAGGGTGGGATTGTATTGCAATGATTCATTTCCCAGGCTTATCAAATGCTTGCAAACTTCGTCAGAGCGAGATGACACGCACAGCTAACAAGGCGGGTGGCTGGGAAGGTGAACACAGCAACACAGAGCACTATGCGCAACAAAAAGACTGGGGAGAATTTTAGGAACAAATATTGTTTTACAAAAAGAGATTCTGAATACAGACGCTTTCCATTTAATTTTTAAAGCGGCTGATGCAACAAAACAAGATGTTAAAATCACAAAAGCATCACGCAGTCACAAAAATCTATAATTTCTTCAGCATTCATGTATAACAGATCAACCACCACCTGGAGCCTTCAAGTTCCGCCTATGCTGCTGGGGATCTCATGTCCTGGAAGGTGAATCCCACTGAATAATAACACAGAGGTCCTGTAAAAAAGCCCCTTCCCTCCAATGGAGTTACGCCTGTTTATATGAGGGCTCAATCGGGTCCCTGATCTCCTCCTAGCAGTCACAAACCTGTACAGTAACAAACAGGAAATCAGAATGTGAGGTTGCAGTCCTATTCCATCTCTAATGACTAAAGATTACATTAAGAATCTTTCAGATCACTTCAACATGACATTGGGCTATAGGTGCTCTCAGATAAGCAGAGTTGGCTATGGCTAATACTCACATGAGAAACTTCAAAGCAGTCTCTGGATAATGGTGATACAGTTTTTGGCATTCATTCACTGCGAATCAGCATGGCAATGGGTACTGGGCTGCTGATTTGCTGTCTTTACCACAAGAGAGCAACCAGGAATCCTGACTTTGCCATTGCTTCATGCTTTTTATAGATTCTGTGATACTTTTTGCAAGCGAAAGGCTAACCCTGGTATCTTACACAAGTCCCAGTCATGGTAATTACGTCTTCCCTACTTGAGCATGCCATGCAGTTTCAGTCGGATAAGAAACGGTTCCTCATTTGCTTCCTTATATCATTGTGTAATGTTGCTGAGCATCAAAAAGAACTACCATGTTGCAATCCACAGGCCACTGCTGAGTGAAGCAATGCCTTTATTGAGACTGTAGTGTGGTTTGGGATCCCTCTAGCAGAAAGGTGACGATAGCTACAATATTCAATACTACGCATATGGTTCTAATAATTTCCTACTGTCTGCTAAGAAGCATTTGACGCAACAAACGTTCCCCGCTCTCCCAAACATCACCAGAAAGTTGCTAAATGTAAAAGCTCTCTGCCCCAGACTGTTTTTCTTTTCTTAAACAAAGGCCACTTGATGGAGCTTTTGATCATCAAAGCACTGCACATTTTTACCACGTGTGATTGGACTTGTTTTACGGTATTCAAACATTGCTGGGGTAAAATGAACTGGTCTGAAGCTGATTCACATGAAAGCAACTTATTACATTCAGTTTTTGTTAAGTTGAAGATATTTAACAAGCTCCCAAGCATCTTGGCAGGCAGTCTAAAGACTTCCCTGTTTATTTGTTTGTTTGTTTGTTTTTAAAAACTAACATATGGGCTGAGCAGGTGGTCTGCCAAAGGGCACTTCCATATAGTGCTCCGAACTAGCAGAATAGCAAAAAAATAAGTTGAAGAACATTATGCCAGGTGGTCGGAATGTGACTCATGTCGGTTTAGAACACTCATAAAACCTGCCAGTGTGTGTTTTCTCAGCCCTTCTGATCTCAGAGAGAGAAAAAAGTAATTGGGTGGCCCACATTTGGCTCTTCAACTTGCTCCCGAGGCTAGGGAGTGCTGCGGATACAGCTTGCTCAGCCAGCTCCAGCGGGTGAGCGGAGCACCTTGCACTGCTCTCTAAATACCCCTCGTACTAGCTCCTGGAGTGAAGCTCAGTCAGCGCTTGAGGATAAGTGGGGATGAAGTTAAACCAAGGAGGTAAATCCTAGAGGATTTCCTCCACGATAGGAAGTCTTGATCCATATGCCCAGATGTCAGTGACCATCCTGCAATGATTCCCAGAGGTATGAGCTAAGAATTAACTTAATAGGGTTTGAGGAACATACTGCAGAGGCCTCCTGCACTGGCTGGGGATGGACTAGCTGCTGTCAACCAGTTCTGGCAGAAGCTTCAATTCCACAACCCTTCAATACCATTTTACGCAACCTTTAGCTCTTTGGACATCCAAAGGTGGCTGGCTTGTCTTGGAATGAGACAACGGTTCTCCT
Organism: Trachemys scripta elegans; assembly: GCF_013100865.1. NCBI lineage: Eukaryota > Metazoa > Chordata > Testudines > Emydidae > Trachemys > Trachemys scripta. The sequence continues at coordinate 131,579,014 of NC_048302.1, forward strand.
ATGCTCTGTGGCCTGGGTTACAAATGTTCCCCTGTCCACCCAGCTAATGAGGTCAGCAAACTTATTCAATGGTCCTTCATTGAGTAATGTGCCAGAGGATTCAGTGTTAAACAGGATGCAGTTAAAGAGAATTTTACAATTGCAGCAAGGGTATAACTTTGGGTTCACTGTATTCTTTCCCTGGTACAGTTCACTGAATCATAGAAATGTGGGACTGGAAGGGTCCTCAATAGGTCATCTAGTTCAGTCCCCTGCACTGAGGCAGGACTATGTATTATCTAGACCATCCCTGACAGGTGTTTGTCTAACCTGCTCTTAAAAATCTCCAATGATGGAGATTCCACCACCTCCCTAGCCAATTTGTTTCCATGCTTAACTACCCTTAGGCCTGGTCCCCACTAAGTCCCTACTTCGGACTAAGGTACGCAAATTCAGCTACGTTAATAACGTAGCTGAATTCAAAGTACCTTAGTCCGAACTTACCGCGGTCCAGACGCGGCAGGAAGGCTCCCCCGTTGATGCCGCGTACTCCTCTCGGCGAGCTGGAGTACCGGCGTCGACGGCGAGCACTTCCGGGATCGATCCCAGAACATCGATTGCGTGCCGCCGGACCCTCCGGTAAGTGAAGACAAGGCCTAAGGCCTGGTCTACATTGGGGGTGGGGGGATCGATCTAAGATATGCAACTTCAGCTACAAGAATAGCGTAACTGAAGTCGACGTATCTTAGATCGACTTAGAATCACTAACTTCACGTCCTCACAGTGCGGGATCGATGGCCGCCGCTCCCCCGTCGACTCCGCTTCCGCCTCTCGCCATGGTGGAGTTCCGGAGTCAACGGCAGAGCGATCAGGGATCGATTTATCGCGTCTGACACGATAAATCAATCCCCGATAGAGCGATCACTACCCGCCGCGTACCTTTACAGTCAGGAAGTTTTTCCTAATGTCCAACCTAAACCTCCCTTGCAGCTCTTCTTTCTGGTTAGTGTTCTACCATAACATCACCTTTGTTTTTTACCCCTTTTATTCTTACCCAGAGACAGTCAATAGGTCTGCCTCCCACTTCTGTTCAACCTCAACCTCAGTGCAAGTGTAAACATCTATGACATACAAGGCAACACCTCTTCCCTTTTTTCCCCTCCTTGAACAAGCTGTATCCTTCTATACCAATATTCCAGCCAGGTGAATTATCCCACCAAGTTTCTGTGAAGCCCATTATGTTGTAATTATGATTATTCCCTAGTATTTCTAGTTCTTCCCGTTTACTCCCCATACTTCTTGCATTAGGACATCTAAGATGTTCATTGGATTTCCCCTCTATATTCCCTTTTGTCTCTCCTTTGTCCCTACTACGACTGCCCATGTTCCCCCCAAATTCTGACCCTTCCCCCAGGTCTCCATATTTTGGTCTTAACCATGGGCTTTAGTCTCCTGTCCCCATCAAGCCTAGTTTAAAGCCCACCTCACTCTGAATGCCTTTACAGTTTGAGTGCCTTTACTGTTAATTATGTTTCTCCCACATCCTTCTATAGACATGTCTCCTGAAAGGAAAGCAAGTGCTGCCAGTGAATCCCCGGCTCCCCCTCACCCCCAAAGTTCCACAACAAGGAGCAGGAAAACACAAGTAAGTTAATGCTGAGGGGTCCGAGTCCTCTGAGATGGGAAGGGTACAGTAACACACAGAGCAGCCATCCCCCATTCCCACTACATCATCTCCTGCTACAGCCCAATACCTGTGGTTTCCTATAGGAGAAGCAGCAGCAACAATGCCATAGAAGTGGCACTTCCCAACTCCTGGACCGTTCCAGTGTGTCCCCATTGCCACAGGAAATGGGGAGCTTCCCCCTCTATCCCTGGAGAAGAAAAGGATGATATAGCCCCAGATTCCTACACCTATGTTACATGCTGGCATGCCTCAAACTATAGTCCATGGACCCTAGGGGGTCTGCTGTGAGCTCACATGGTGCTAACTCTCCTCCTCATTTCTAGCCGCAAGTCTACACTACAAAAGTAAGTCAACCGAACTTATGTTGGCATACTGCAGTAATTACATCGCTTGTGCATGTCTACACTAGGCTCCTTGTGTCGGGAGTGCGCATCCTCAACAGGAACGCTTGTATCGATTGTACTATCAGTATGGGGCATTGTAGGATGGCTTCTGAAAGCCAGTAACAGTCGACATAAGCAACATAGTGTCTATGCTGATACTGTGTCGACCTAATGACATTGACATTGACCCTACGCCTCTCGTGGAGGTAGAGTTATTAAGCCAGTGTAGCAGAGGACTTATGTCGATGGGAGCCAAATTTAAGCATAGACACTTCCATAGTTAAGTCAACAAAACCTGCCTTGTGCCAACCTAACTCTGTAGTACAGACCAGGCCTAAGGCCACGTCTACACTACCCGCCAGATCAGCGGGTAGCAATCGATCTATCAGGGATCGATTTATCACGTCTTGTCTAGACTTGCCGCCGTGAGGACGGCCAGGTAAGTCAAACTAAGATACTTCGACTTCAGCTACGCGAATAGCATAGCCCTAAGACACGTTAAAAGAATACAGGAAATCCCTGGAACAGTAAAGTAGGCAGATAAGCCAAGTGCTGTAGTTGTCATGGAGATGGTATGAGTTCATGAACAGAAGGGAAAAATGCCTGGGAATTGCAAACAGGAGGGGATTTGGTCCATGAGACAACTTATGTAAATTGGAGAATAAACCAAGTGGGGATATGACAGTGGGTGGAGGGTCAGTCTACACTAGAAACCGGAACCATGTTTTGCTATAAACTGGGCCAGTGCTGCAGCTAGGTTCCCTTAGGTGATTGTATCAGTAGCACAGCCAGGGAACAGCTGTGCACTACCCAGCCCACGTAACCACATGATCGTATTACCCTTACTCTTGTTCTCTCTCCTGTTAACTCAATAAGATCGGTCTTAAAATCAGATTCCTGACCTCAGTTATAATGTTTATATAGCGCTGAGCAAACTGGGGTCTGCATCAAATAAATGACAATGCCCATATTCGCATTAGACTTCTGAATGCTTTGGGATTTTGACTGTTTTGTAAACGCGTTACAGTAAGCGAAGGAGCGATGCCTGAGTTCTGAGTACAACTCACCAATGTAAAGGGAGGTGAGTCAGTGAAGGAAGCTATGTTCACTGAAGGAAGCTATGTTCACTGTGTCTACTACAGCATAGGCAGGACCACCTAATTCAGGACACACTGCATTAAGGACACTACATCAAAAGAACCACATCTTAGAATCCAGACATTACAGACTGCCATGAAGTAGCAGCAGTTCTCTAAACAGCATCATGTATGCTATATTTGAAAGCCGCGCACATTCTGAGTCTTTGATTGAAAGCCACCCTTAAGCAGTAACCACACCTTTCCCTTGCAAACCACAGGAAAAAATAATTAAATGTAATGGAAGCCTTGGCTTCTAACCAAAGACATACATGGCCAAATTCTACAATGATTCACCCCCCACAGCAATATCATTCATACCTAGCCTATTTCTGCTGAAGTCAACCAGTGCAGAATTTGACCCATTGGGTGGATACGGATTGAGAAGGGCTCCCTTGCCTGACTTCTTCTAGAATTCTAATTGCCCATCAAGTACTGTCATGAGAGGAAGCAGCAGAATCCTAAATTCTCACTAGCCCCACACAAGAGACTAACGTAAGGATTATGCAACACCTACAACATAAACCTTAACACGCCACACCTCGTTTTAAAATTCCAGGTGTAAGGCAGGAAGGGAGGCCTGATAAATATAATTAACTAGAAACAGACACAAAGCAGATGTTATTACAAAAGTCTGTTATTTTCTTACAGAGGAAAATTATCATTAATCCAAAGCAGTTCTTGCTGCAGCGAGTGTCACAAAGGTAGTGTGTAGAGGAAGAACATACAGTACAAGGTCAATTTGTTGAAGAAGGGTGGGGTGGGGTGGGGTGGGATGAGGCTTCCTGAAAGGACCTGTCCACACTTGAAACGCTACAGCTGCAGCACTGCAATGCTTCAGTGTAGACACTACCAACACCATAGAATCATAGAAGATTAGGGTTGGAAGAGACCTCAGGAGGTCATCTAGTCCAACCCCCTGCTCAAAGCAGGACCAACCCCAACTAAATCAATGGGAGGGGTCCTCCTGTCAGTATAGGTCATCCACCTCCTCGCTGTAGCTATGTTGACAGAAAAATTCTTCCATTGACCTTGCACGGTCTACACCCAGGGTTAGGTGGGCTTTACTATATCACTCAGGGAGATGGTTTTTTCCCACCTCTGAATGACATTGCTGGGTCAACCTAACACTTTAGTGTAAACCAGACCTAAATTCTCTGGTAACACTGATGGATGGGCTTCTGAGATTTATGATACACTCATGACTAGATTCCTTCCCAATTTCTTCATGAAGTTTCAATCAAGGAGCCTCTTATTGAAGATTAAGGCATCTCCCCGGTGCTGATCAAAGGGTGTGTTTTTTAATATGAAATGCATATCCTTTTATCTTACAGATGTTTCTGTGGCAAAGGCACGTAGAAACTTTTAGCTAGCTGATGTCTATCTTTAACTGTTTGGTGACAGCTGTAGGAAATAAGACAAATCATCACTATGTTACCATGAAGAAAAATCAACTTATACTGAAGGAGCCAAATTTATCCCTGCTGTAACTCCAGAAGCCATTCTCCACTGCCCTCATGATTACTAGTGCCTGGACCCAGAGCAGAGAGAAGACCTAGCTAGTGAAATGAGGGAGGAGAAGAGTAGAAGAGATAGAAATGCACTAGTAATGCATGGTAACAACAGACAGTTTTTTGTTTCCATATTATTACCTTCACCAAAACAGAGCATACGGCTGAAATTCTATCTTGGGGCTCTGGTGACAGTAAAATTGCTTCAGCTGAGCTCTTGAATTGAGATCATTGGATCCTAGCCTTATGTACGCTAGGATGTACATAATCCGTGGTTTATTTATCTGTACAACACGGCTTTCAGTTTTCCCCACCATGGCTTAATTAGAGTGACATTGGTTAAATCAGAGTGATATTTCTTAATGATTACCAATATATACTGCATTTTAAACAAATGGAACTTTATCTTGTGTTACACATCTTTAATAAACTGTATCTCAAACCGCCTTCCAGAAGTAAATAATTATGCAGAAAGAGAAAAGTTAAGCATAGGCTAAGAAGGAAAGTGACATTTTAGAAATAGGGGAAGTTTTAGGGACAGGGAGAATGGTCACATGGCTTACACAGAGGACTAGGAATCAGATGACTTGTGTTTTAGTCCTGGCCCTGCCACAGATTTCCTGTGTGATCGGGGATAATAAACATAAAATTCTAACCATGAACTAGTAAGTACCCTCAATTTCCATGTATTTTGAGGAGAGTTGATTGCATTCAGCATGTCACACTTTATCCTTTCTACACTTCAGTTTCCTCATGCGTAATAAAAGGATAATATTTAGCTACGTCAAAAGGGTGTTTTCATTCATATTTGTAAAGGGCTCCAAAACCCTTACGTGTACATTTAAGATGTTAAGACTCACCTCCTTAACACAGGACCATATAATTTCAATTACTAATTCTTACATCAAGCCCGAAACTACAGGGTGAATGCATTACAACAGATCAGATGACATGTCCACAAGAAATACAGTAAGATTAGACAGATGTAAATGTCAACCAAAGTATAATGCTTAAAGACAAGTTATTTCATAGGAGGATTCTTTTTTAAACTTAGATTAGAGAGTTTCCCTTGTGTAAGGTTCTTTTTATTTCCCCTTCCTGTTTAGCCAGTCTGACCCACCTCATTTTTCCATTGCAACCATGAGGGTTTGTCCTACAGAGAAGGTTGGGGAGGTTTTGTTTGTTTGTTTGTTTTTCCCCCTGGGCTAACTTCGAGTTTAAAAAGGAAAAAAATACACTTGAATGAAGCACAGTCCCTGTTTTTGGAAAGCTTGTTTTGAAAACTTGGGAGGAAGCAAAGTCTCCTCAATTTATAAAAAGTCCTGTATAACAGTTTAATTTCAAGTTGGCCTCCTCTTTACAATGTCATCTTCAGGAATATAGGTCAATATTTAAAAAAAAAAAAAAAGAGACTAGTGATTTTTGTATGCTCACATTGAGACATCTTGACGGCACCTGATTTTCAGAGGGGTGGGTGCTCAGCACGCAGTCCCTTTTAAGATGCTAGACTGGACACCCAAAAAGAGACACTCTCAAAAATCACTAGTCACATTTGAAAATCATGACCATTATTACATTTATTATCAAGATTAAAGCTCTAACCCCCAAGGAAGCACCTCTAAAGAATAAAGCTTGATGCGAAGAAAGAAGTGGATATTACAATATCTTTCTATTCTATAGAGATTCTTAAATTTTATGACAAGTCATTCCATTGACAAACCTTTTCAAAGAGGTAAAACATAGGAACTGGCAGGGATCTCCTGAGTCACTAAGCCCAGTCCCCTGCTACCACATCACAAAATCCTGTTCAAAATCTTGTCAAGCTCTATCTGAAAACTAGTTAGGTTGTCTGTCCCCATTACTCCCATTAGAAAGCTGTTCCAGAACCTCTCTTCTCTAATGATTAGAAACCTTCTTCCAATTTTCAACCTAAATTTATTCATGGACAGTTTATACCCATTTGTTCCTGGGCCAACTTTATTGTACCACCTTTTTTTCCTTCTCAGTAAGGAAAGCAAGACTTCTGGAGCATTCATGAGGTTTAAAAAGTTCACTTTTTCTGAGTACTGAATTGTTTGTTCCAATTACTGTACTCTGGTCTTTGCAAGCGTCCTAACCCTGTTTACACTACATTTTCTTCCATATTATGACATAGCTTTTTGAGATCATGTTTCTGCTACCAGGGGCAGCTCCAGGCACCAGCGCACCAAGCGCGTGCCTGGGGCGGCAAGCCGCGGGGGGCGGCCTGCCGGTCGCCGTGAGGGCGGCAGTCAGGCTGCCTTCGGCGGCATGCCTGCGGGAGGTCTCCCGGTCCCGCGGCTTCGGTGGCAATTTGGCGGCGGGTATGCCGAAGGCGTGGGACCGGCGGACCTCCCGCAGGCATGCCGCCGAAATCTGCCTGCCTGCCGTGCTTGGGGCGGCAAAATACATAGAGCCACCCCTGTCTGCTACATGTCAGAGTTCCGTGTTATTATATGGTAGTTTCCCAGTGTTGAAACGCCCTTGCGTCTAAACTGAGTTTTAACCATTTTAAATAGCTAATCTTTTAATAAAAGATTTTAAAATGGGGTTTAACAATGACAACAGGTAAGCATTTTTAAACATAATTATGCTGCTAGCATAGACAGGGTCTATTCTTATTGGCAGTCCCAACGTTGGAGAGACTTATTTGAGAGGTCTGCCCTGTCCATCCTGGTAGTATAAATATGAGCTAAGCCAGATTTTTCAGAACTTTTTCATAACACAACAGCTGCCATGTGACAACTCGAAAGGAAACAAACGTGATGCATTTATGGGCCTAAAATGAAATTAAACTGTTATACAAAACCAGTCTTCAAAGCAGTCTTTGAACTAACCTTAAACCACTTTCTGCAAGTGCAGGAGAAATAAGGAACATGTCTAGTCTGGACCAGCCTACTGTCCTCTGTGCCTACGTGCTGCTACTCACATTTAGCTAGTTGTTTAATTGGATAATAGAAAGTACACTTCATAACTGCATCAGTATATCACATTCAGTCTGCCTTGGAATAGGGGCATGCAAATGGTAACAAATAAATCAGACAAGCCAGGCAGCAGAGTACTAAGTTATGGCCCCACATCCTCCACCACTTCACTTTCTTCTCCTGTGTACTCCCTAGGGAAGGGACTACAGGCCTTTGTTTGCACAGCACCCAGCAGAATGGGACCCCAATCCTGAATGGGGTCTTTGGGCACAACTGTAAAAAAAGTTGATTAATTATCAGTGTTTCTTTATAAAGACGGAAGCCTGGTTCTGATCTCACTTAAACCATGGTAAATTGGGAGTAGATCTATTGAAGAAAATGGAATTACTCCCAGTTCACACCAGGGTGAGATGAGAATTGGGCTCTGACTGCCTGTGTGTAATTGTCTCCACTCAGGGTCTGGTTGGGAAGCGTGGCCTAGTGGTCATGGCCACAACCCCAGACTGCCAAGGGGGTTGTTGGGAGGGGAGCCCAGGCCCTCCCACTCCACCGGGCTCTGACCCAGGGCCCTTTGGGCTACCAGTAACCTGGCAACCAAGACCCGTCCTCCCTGGGCCTCTTCCTCTCGTCTCCCCCACCTGGAGTCACCTCAGTCCAAGGCATTCACCTGGTGGGAAAAGCCAAATCAAAGACAAGAAAAAGGGAGTCGCCACTGTCCAGGGCCACAGGATATTTTCCTCTCTCCTTGTCTCTGCGGAGGGTCCTCCCTTCCCTCACGGAGGGCCCCTTTGGGCAACTGCATCAGAGCCTTTAGGTTTCACTCTGCTCTGCTGGAGCTGTGGGCTGCAGGTCTGCTCACCTTCAGCACTGCTCGCCAACTGAGCTAATTCGCTGCCTTTTAATTCCTCCAACAGATGGAGCATTTGCTGCAGGCATGGTGGGGCGGGGCTAGCTGAGCCCAAAATGAGCCCTTAAGCCTTCGTTGCTCAGTGTGGGGTTTGTACACCCCATCACACTGTGACTTAAGAAGTCAACTGCTCCTACCTTTTATTCCCATATTGAAAATCATAGTCATTTATGGACAAATTACAGCTGGTGGGAAAACAGAAATTCCTTCCCATGGGAAATTCTGACATTTCGAAAAAACTTCAACCCGAATTGGTACGAAAAGTCAAAATGTGCAGTATGGAAATTCCAAAAATATTTCAATTAGAAAACATGAAAAAAACCCTGACAGAAATGTTTTGTTCTGATGTCAAAATGTAAATACAGAAATATTAAAATTACATTTTAAAAAATAAATTGAAACAAGGAAGCTGAAATGAAATACTCCCATTTCAATTTCAAATAATTTAAAAAATTTTACCATCAAAAATTATATTGAAATCAACACTCTCCCGCAAAAATTTCAATTTCAAAGATACAGCCTTTTTCAATGGATAACTGTTCCATCAAAAACATTTCAACTAACTCTAGGACACTTCCCCAACAGCCAATTGTTGTGGACATTTCAGACAGACATACATTGGTCTAACAGAGAACAGACCCTGACCCGTGACTTCAAGTGAAGTTTACACAACAGAAGCAGATAAAGTTATTCTTTCTCTCACTCCAGCCAGTGGGAGTTTTATCATGGACTTCATAGATCATAGAGCTGGAAGGGACCTCAGGAGGTCATCTAGTTCAACCCCCTGCTCAAAGCAGGACCAATCCCCAGACAGATTTTTTTACCCCAGTTCCCTAAATAGCCTCCTCAAGCATTGAACTTGCAACCCTGGGTTTAGCAGGCCAATGCTCAAACCACTGAGCTATCCCTCCCCCTTCAATAGAAGCAGGACTGGAACCTTAAGTAGAAAAGACCTGGTTCTTACCACCACATGACCTATGTAATTATAGGCCTGTCAGTCTGACATCGATCCCAGGCAAGATAATGGCGTGGCTGCTATGGGACTCAGTTCATAAAGAATTAAAGGAGGGTAATGTAATTAATGCAAATCAACACTGGTTTATGAAAAACAGATCCTGTCAAACTAATTTTTTTTTTTTAATGAGATCACAAGTTTGGTTGATAAAGGCTATAGTGTTGATATAATAGACTTCTGTAGGGCGTTTGACTTGGTACAGCATGACATTTTGATTAAAAAACTAACCTGATATAAAATTGGCACAGATTAAATGGATTACAGATCGGTTAACAGACAGGTCTCAAAGCTTAAATGTAAATGGGGAATCGTCATCAAGATGGTGTATTTCCAGTGGAGTCTCACAAGGTTGTTGGCCCTACACTATTTAACATTTTCATCAATTATCTAGAACAAAACATAAAATCGCCAATGATCAAGTTTTCAGATCACACAAAAATTGGGGGAGCAGTAAATAACAAAGAGGCAAGGTCACTGAAACAGAGCAATCTGGATTACTTGATAAACTGAGTGCAAGCAAACAATATGCATTTTAATATGGCTAAATGTAAATGTATACATCTAAGAACAAATAATTTAGGCCACACTTACAGGTTAATGGACTCTATCCTGGGTAGCACTAACTCTGAAAAAGATTAGGCAGTCATGGTGGATAATGAGCAAACTTGATCTCCCAGTGTGATGCGGTGGCCAAACGAGCTAATGTGATCCTGGGATGCATAAACAGGGGAATCGCACATAGGAGTAAAGAGGTTATTTTACCTCTGTATTTGGCACTGGTGTGATCACTGCTGGAACACTGTGTCCACTTCTGGTGCCCACAATACAAAAAGCATGTTGATAAATTGGAGAGGGTTCAGACAAGAGCTAAAAGAATGATGAAAGGATTAGAAAACCTGCATTATAGTGATTGAGCTTTTTGAGTGTATCTATTAAGCTTAACAAAGGGTACGTCTTCACTACCCACCGGATCAGCGGGTAGTGATCAATCTATTGGGGATCGATTTATCACGTCTAGTGTAGACACAATAAATCAATCCCCGATCGCTCTGCCGTCGACTCCGGAACTCCACCGCGGTGAGAGGCAGAAGCGGAGTCGACGGGGCAGCGGCGGCAGTCGATCCCGTGCCATGAGGACGTGAGGTAAGTCGAACGAAGATACGTCGACTTCAGCTACGCTATTCTCGTAGCTGAAGTTGTGTATCTTAGGTCGATCCCCCCCTCCCCCAGTGTAGACCAGGCCAAAGAGAAGGTTAAAGGGATGCCTTGATTACAGTCTGTAAGTATCTGCACGGGGAAGAAATATTTAATAATGGACTTGTCAGTCTATCTGAGAACACAATCCAATGACTGGAAGCTGACGCTAGACACATTCAGACAGGAAATAAAGCATAAATTTTTTAAGTGAGAGCAATTAACCACCGGAACAATTTACCAGGGGTCATGATGGACTCTCCATCAATGACTATTTTTCAATCGAGACTGGATGTTTTTTTCTATAAGAACTGCTCTAGAAATTATTTGGGGATGATTCTATGGCCTGTACAGAAGGTCAAAGTAGATGACTGCAATGATCTCTTCCCTTAGAATTATATGGCCATAGGTGTATGCATGGAGTTTAAAAAGTAAGACAAGGTTCCATTCCCATGCAGCTTGAAATCTAAATATGATCATAAATAAGAACTACAAGATCCTGGTGGGATGGGACAGATGGGTAAAAAGAAGAGACCACAAACATCTGGCTACCACAGCCAGATGTTTCAAAGTCCAAGGAAAGCAGGAGACACACATTGGACAAGGTACCGTATAAAAGATGCATAAGAAGGAAAGGGTTGAGAAAAGAACTACAAGAATGATTGAAGGCCTGGGAAATTTGCCTAGCCATGAAAGACTAAAGCAGCTCAATCCATCTAGCTTACCCCAAAGAAGGTTCAGAGAGGTGACTTGATCACAGTCTCCAAGTACCTACATGAGGAAGAGATTTCTGATAACAAACAGTTCTTTAATGTAATAGAAAAAGGTATAATTAAATCCAATGGTTGGAAGCCTAAACTAGACAAATTTGGACTAGAAAGAAGGTGGAAATTTTTAATAGTGAGATTAATTAAGCATTGAAAAACTTACTCAGGGATCTGGTGGATTCGCCATTATTTGAAGCCTTTAAATCAAGACGGGATATCTTTCTAAAAATGATGCTGTAGCTCAAACAGAAGTTATTGGCTTGATGTAGAAATGCTTGGATGAAGTTCTTTGGCCTGTGTTATGCAGGAGGCCAGATAAAATTATCATAATGGTCCCTTAAGGCCTTAAACATCTATAAACAGGTTATGTGTCCAGACAACAGCACAGGCAGAAGGAGAAATTCTTTGCCAGTATGTAGAATCAATAAGGGAATGCATAAATGAAATTGATTTTTAAATTGTCCAAATGACCTAGTTTCATTAGCCTAGCTGGAAAGAGCGTTTCTTCTCTTCTCTTACTAGCACTGTAGACGAACTGCTCAGAGTGTACTACATTACTACTGAGAGTTGGCGTGGGGGCTGAGCGAGGCAGGCCAATTAGTCAGGCTTGGGTGGGGGGGCTGCTGGGAAAGAGGGGAGAAAACGATCAGACTAAATTATGATGGCAAATTGTGTAACCACCATCTGCTCAACACAATTCAGACAAGCTCGCACTGCACAACAAACAGCTATAATTCACTTGTATTGTAGGTCAAAAACTCAAATCTGGTCAAGTCAGCTGCAACACAGTCTCATGTATCTGACAGCTGTTCAGTGGCATATATAAGAACTCAGTTGTGGTCTTAAGGTTTGTCTATACAGGGAAATTGACTAGAATCCACTTTATGGATTAAGCTAAATCAGTAAAAGGCATGCTTCTTTTTAAGTATCCACATTGGGAGCCATTGCTTTTTAAATTCACATCCTATTTTATTCCAGAATACATTCCCTGTGTAGACAAGCCCGGAGTTGTTTTCCTGTCACACATCCTAACGGACACCCTTGTTAGCAAGTCTCCAGAGGCATACGGTTTGAAAATGTCAGAGATACTCCACCCAACCTCTCCCTGCAGATCAGGGTAAAGACACATTGGTGAGGAACTCTGCACAGCGGCTGCTTGTGCTGTACCTATTCAGTGAGAAAAAGAGAACTTTGGTGTCGAAAGTCGTCAATAAAATTACTTTTGCCAGCATTAAGTTCACTTAAAACAATTTTTTTTAAAGGAGAAAATATAGTGTATTTGTTGGCTACCAGAGCCAGATGTTTCAAAGTCCAAGGAAAGCAGGAGACACACATTGGACAAGGTTCCATATAAAAGATGTATATGAAAAGCTTACATCTGCTCAGACAAGACAGGTAAAGCGCCATAAGAACTAACAGCAAGCCAGGTGGATTAAAAATAAAAGAACAAAAAGGAAAAAAAATTCAAAAATTTTAAATCAGATTTTTTTATTTAAATTAAATACAAAAAATATGAAGCAGTACATGTTTGCTGTTGAAGCTTTAAAGAAACTCAAGCCACTGACCTGGTGGAAGTCACTGGCTAAGCACTTGCAACCATAGTTTTCTGAAGTGCTAAACCAGCTTTTGACAGCAGTAGCCACTTCTGCAGGTGCAGAGAGAATATTTTCTTCATTTCAGTTTATTCAACTAGTTCAATTCAATGACTAGTTCAATCACAGTTAGGAAACTAATTGGGAGCTGAAAAAGCAGGAAAGCTTGTTTTCCTCTTCCTTTCTATGAATAAAAACTAGGTGTGAGAGACTATGAGATCTTCTATTTCTAAAATCTTGAAGGACATGGGGACCAGAAACAATCAGTTCAATTCAATAACTTCCTTTGTTCAGTAAATCAGTTACTTTTAAATGCAAAACTAGTTTTAATAAACTCGTTGATAAACTTTTTTCTTATGTATCCAGCACTTTTAGTTTTATTTAATAATAAAATTTTAAAATGCCGTTTTTGTGCATTTTTTAAGGAATTTGAATGTCCATCCAAATAGAGCTTGACACAAATACAAAATCAATCATCTTGTCAATAAGAAATGCATCATTCACCATTTTCTAACATAATAATAATGTAAAAATTAAGAATTTGAATAAATATATGTTAAGCTTTAGAATTATTTAAATAAATGTGTATATTCTCCTGGTTAGCAAAAAGAAGCACCAAATTTAGTGTAAAGACTATATTTAGTTGCAAATCAATATTTTTAATAGCTACCAACCAATGAGAATCCACCTTCCTTTAGGAAAATAGCTAAAAGTACAAATGCAAAACAATTAAAATCAATTATTTAAATCAAGGTTTCCTGCTTGCTGATGGAAATCACAATTAAAATTGGTGATTTAAATTGCTTTGATTTAAATCAATCCTCCCTGATAGCAAGAAGGGGGGAGAGGGTAAGGGTGGAAGTAAGTGATGTACATAAACTAATCCCAGGGGTAAACCACAAACATTTGTCGCTTGCATGTTTCAGGAATATCCAGGCTAGCCTTTACAATGGGGTTAGCTCCTCCAGTTAACCGCATAAAAACACCCTTTGTACACTGTTGAGGCTTGTCTACACAGGGACACATAGGAAAATTAATCTCAATTAAAGGTTAAGCTTGTAAATGGGAGCAGCTAAATTTCAGCTGGGATAACGACATTCTGTTATATAAAATTTCCCCTTTAGTTTCAAATGAATATATCTAAATTTTTCAGTTTACAGGGGGCTATTGCCTTGTGCATGAATAATTAATATTCTTTTTAAAACCCCATGATAATTGATATGAACATAATATCCAGGATGTCCCATATGGATTTCAACTAGTGCCACTGAGGTGTTGTGTGATGTGGACACGTGTCCGTTTGGAACCAGAAAAGACCAAATTCATTTCACATAGAACCACCAACAGCTATCAAATGCCAATCCAACTGCTTCCTTTGTTACTCAATTGCTTCTCAGAATCATTTTACTAAGGACATAATAATCAAGCAATGACAATTATAAAATGCCAGTTAAACACATTACTATTGAGATTGGCTGAGATTTTAAGTTACTAAGGACATAATAATCAAGCAATGACAATTATCAAACACCAGTTAAATATGTTACTATTGAGGTTGGCTGAGATTTTAAGTTATCATGTATATTTAAAGGACAGCTGTGATTTCAAATGATGTGCTTAAATGTAGTTTAACTGCAATTATATGTTACAGATTTCATACATGCCGGCTGTAGTCCACGAAAGCTTATGCTCTAATAAATTTGTTAGTCTCTAAGGTGCCACAAGTACTCCTGTTCTTTTTTCAGTTTAGTAGCTTATCTTCATAAATAATGTTTCTAACATTTGTCCCCGTACATTTTCTATGTAATAATGCCTTCTGTTTAAATAGCATCTTTCATCCCCAAATGCCCAACTATTACCAACTGTACATGCAAAGCAATAATTTTATCCACCACTGAAATGTACTTCTGGGGTGAAATGCATCAGCTGTTTAACAGCACTTGGTGACACCATGGTTCATAACAGTTTAGGATAGGAAGTGAAGCAGAATATCATTGTCCAACTAAAATTGAAGGGAGAGATTAGATGGGCAGAACATAGGTATCCAAACTACAATAGAACCTCAGAGTTACGAACACCTGAGTTACAAACTGACCAGTCAACCACACATCTCATATGGAACCTGAAGTATACAATCAGGCAGCAGCAGAGACAAAAAAAAAGAAGAAAAAAAGCAAACACAGTACAGTCCTGTGTTAAATGTAAACTTGTAGCAGGAGCAAGGGAAAGCAAAAAATTAAGTTTCAGAGCTGTATTAAGTCAATGCTCAGCTGTAAACTCTTAACATTTTGGAAATGTTATGGAAAGAACCATAACATTTTGTTCAGAGTTACGAACACCTCCATTCCCAAGGTGTTCGTAACTCTGTCCACCACACAGTCTGAAGAGTGCCAGGAGATCCTAACTGGCCACAGCTGGTCAGGGCCTACATTTTACATCCCATAAAAGTGACAGCACCTCAAGCAAAAGAGGACCATGTTAAGGAGTTGGTTCAATACCAGTTCATAAAGAAGAGCATTACCAACACTATTTCCTACAGCACCTGGCTCCCATGAACTGTGAAAACCCTACCCACTCCGTGCATTGATTTATAATGTGTCAAAAGATATAAAGTCATAAGATATATATATATATATATATACACACCCTCACAAACACAGCAGCAGTGACACCAGAATAAAAGGTTTCTCCTCAACATTTCTATAGTAATTCTATGCACCATATGAAAAGAAGTGTGGAATAGTTGTTGTGTGTGACCAAACACTGGGAGTTACTCTTTCCCCGCTTCCCAAAAGAGGAATACAGGAAAAATATCCTCTGCAATACAAATGACCCGAATTTGTGAAATCCTGCATTTGAATACCAGGAGCAAAATTTAGCATGCAGCTCCCACTATTCAATTAGAAACCCAGCAGCTCATGAGTGCCCCCTCCTTTTATTACCACAATTTTCATAGGACCATAGTAGTCAGGGCACTCTTGCACCACTGTTCCCTCTCTCTCCTTCTCCTACCTTTGATCTGGAACCTATTTCCACACTACACCTTGTGTTTGGAGCAACTTCCCTTTTCCCATGCACCAAGCAATCTCTTTTCTGCTCCTTCTTTAAATATTTCAGCATACAAGGATCTATGGGACTGGGACCTTCTTTGTGCCTTGTACAGCCCCGAGCACATTGTCTGTGCTTAACACATAACTGATCATTTGCTTAGCATTGCATCACTGACCTCCCCTCCAGCAATGTCTGCAGCCTCACTTGTGCCAGAGTCTTATGTGTTTCTATCCTATCTGTCTAAACTCTTGGCGGTGGAGCCCTTATTTTCTTTCCGAACAATAAAGCACCTTATATAGGTAAAAAGAAGAACAGGAGTACTTGTGGCACCTTAGAGACTAACAAATTTATTAGAGCATAAGCTTTCGTGGACTACAGCCCACTTCTTCGGATGCATATAGAATGGAACATATATTGAGGAGATATATATACACACATACAGAGAGCATAAACAGGTGGGAGTTGTCTTACCAACTCTGAGAGGCCAATTAATTAAGAGAAAAAAAACTTTTGAAGTGATAATCAAGATAGCCCAGTACAGACAGTTTGATAAGAAGTGTGAGCATACTTACAAGGGAAGATAGAATCAATGTTTGTAATGGCTCAGCCATTCCCAGTCCTTATTCAAACCGGAGTTGATTGTGTCTAGTTTGCATATCAATTCTAGCTCAGCAGTCTCTCGTTGGAGTCTGTTTTTGAAGTTTTTCTGTTGTAATATAGCCACCCNTTAATTAATTGGCCTCTCAGAGTTGGTAAGACAACTCCCACCTGTTTATGCTCTCTGTATGTGTGTATATACAGCCCACTTCTTCGGATGCATATGCATATGCATCCGAAGAAGTGGGCTGTAGTCCACGAAAGCTTATGCTCTAATAAATTTGTTAGTCTCTAAGGTGCCACAAGTACTCCTGTTCTTCTTTTTGCGGATACAGACTAACACGGCTGTTACTCTGAAACTTATATAGGTATGGAGCTTTATAAATAATAATAGTAATTAAATCCATCCCCTGTAAATGAAAGATACAGGGGCTTACTAGAACAAATGAATGCGTATATGGACACCACAGTTTCATTCCTGGCTGTCCCAAAGAGTCCTCTGGAAGTTTGAGCAAATCACTCAGCTTCTTCACAACTCCATTTCACCATGTGAGGGCTTGTCTTCATTACTGCGCTACATCGGCGCAGAATTACTGTGAGGCTGAATTCATTGATTGTTACAATGCGCTTGGAGAGCCTCTGATGGAAGAGTAGCTCTGGGAAAGCAGGAAATGCCATACTCGATCACCCTCTTGTCTTAGCACAATGGGACCCTGGTTTATTACAAATAATAATCACCCCGTATCCTGTCTCTGATGTAGGCCAACACCATAATGTCTCAGAGGAAGGTGCAACAAAACCCAAAGTGAGCACGTGCTGAACAATCTACTCACAGAGGAATTTTCTTCCTAGCCCCTGCCAGTTAGTACTTGGCTTAGGGTCTGATGGAGTGTTCAACATCCCTTCTAACAAGTTCTTTCTATCTAATGTAACTGTGGACGTTCTCAATATCTATATGAAATGTCTAATCATTTAAAAAACACTACTGTGTTCTTGGCCTCAGTGATATCTCGACAATAACCTCCACAAGTTAATTATGTGTTAAAAATTATTTCCTTTTGTCAGCTTTAAGTTTGCTGGCCCTCAATTGCATTGAAGGTCCATTTGTTCCTGTACTGTTAAAAAAATGTCCTAGGAGGGCCCTGTTTATCGCTCACGTCCCCTGATATTCATCATTTTTCTAAACTAAGCAACCCCAGTCTTTTCAATCTCTACCCATGAAAATATATCTTCCTGTCTCTAATCCTTTTTGTCACCTATCTCTGAAGCCTTTCTGTTTCTGCATTTTTTATTTATTTTTTGTCTTGGGATGACCTGAAATGAACACCGTATTCCAGGTGAGAGCATATCAGGTGAGGTAATATTTTTTATTGGACCAATGTCTGTTGGTGGAAGAGACAAGCTTCTGAGCTTACACAGAGCTCTTCTTCAGGTCTGGGAAAGGTACTCATAGTGTCACAGCTAAATACAAGGTGGAACACTTCGCAAGAGAGACCATTCAAGAAGAAGTGACCAGTTAAAATCTCTGCAGTTAGAGGACAAAAAGGGGAATTAGCGGGTTATAGATTGTTCTAATAAGCCATAAATCCAGTGTCTTTATTAAGTCCATGATTTTTACTGTCTAGCAAAGTTATGCATTTAAGCTCCCAGGAACATTTTTTTAAAGTATTGTTGGACCTATGGATCATGAAAGGTGTATTGTGGGGGGTACTGATCATCGCAACAGTGGAGATATGTCTGCAGGTTTTGCATCTGTTATTATGGTAGGGTCTGGTGCTGCTTTGAGTTGGTGTGTCCTGATCTGTGGGGAGCTTGCATCTAATAATGAGCTTGACATGGTTGATGGGTTGTTTGAAGGCCAGAAGAGAAGGTTCAGAAACGATGTCTTTCAGGATGTAGTTCCCATCAAGTATGGGTTTTATCTGTTTAATGATACCCAGTATGAATTGCAGTGTAAGGCGGTAAGTGACCAGTAGGGGGTGTTGTCAGAGTTTTTTTTTTCTCCTGTATTGAAGCAAGTTCTCTTGGGGTATTTGGGTGGCCCATTCCATGATGCAATCTACTTCTCTGATGGAGTTTCCTTGTTTGGTGAAGGTGGTTTTTAAGTGTGTTAAAGGTGCATATCCCAGACTTTCTCCTCAAAGCATATTCTGTGGTATCTGAGTGCGGGCTACGGATAACAGATTTCTTTGTGTGTTTGGGGTGGTTATTGGATCTGTGAATGTAAGCGTGGTGATCCATGGGTTTCCTGTAAATAGGGATCCTTTGTTGATGCTGATTGTGGTGTCCAAGAAGGTGATGCTGATGTGGGAGTGTTCTAGAGAGAGACTGATGAATGGGTGGTGGTTGTTGAAGCTGTGGCGGGAATCTCTGAGGGACATTTGCACTAAATGCGTCAATAACAACTATGTGGGTGAAATAGGACAATCACCTCACTCTTGAATGAACTCACACAGAAAAAAGATAAAAGATAAAAACACCCTATCACCCATCAGCGAACACTTTTCACAAAGCAATAACGCCACATCGGACCTCCCTGGTATTGTTCTCAAAGAAAACCGGCACAGCACCTTCAAAAGATGAGCTTGGGAATTTAAATTCATAACCCTGCTGGATACTAATATCACAGACTTAATAAAAACACTGGATTTATGGTTTATTACCATGGGTGGTGCGTGGCTCTTCCATTTGGAGAAGCTGGACATGCCCAGACCGTGGCCATGCCCTGAGGCCTGCCCCCACTCGGCCTCCTTCTCCTAAAGTCATGCCCATACTCCACCCATGGCCCCGCCCCTCCCCCAAAGGCCCCCCGCCTGCCTCTCCCCCCGAGGCCTCCCCCACCTTCTGCTCACACGTCTTTGACCCCTCCCAGAAGGCTCCCCCGCCCACCCACTGCTTCTGCCTCCTCGCCCGCCCCGTTTGTGCCTCTTCGCCCCCTCCTCTAAGCCCCCCACCCACCTGCCACTCATCGCTTGCATGTGCCTCTTCACCCCCTCCCCTGAGGCCCCATGCGGGCAGAGCAGGGACAGGAAGAGGCAGAGCGAGGGCAGGGCCTCGGGGGGGAAGAGGATGAGCACAGACGGGGCCACAGCCCTGGTGCCCTTTCGGAGGCAGTACACTTCAAAGGCAGCAGGTCAGCTGTTTGGGGAGGCTCTTATACCCGCTACCCACACTTGTTACTACAATCTGTAATCCACAAACGCCCCCTTTTTGTCCTCAACTGCACAGGTGTTAACTGGCTACTTCACCTTGAATGGTCTATTACAACGTGTTAACTACTTACGCCAGTTGACCTGAAGAAGAGCTCCAAAGCTTGTCTCCTTCACCAACAGACTTGGTCCAACAAAAGAGATTACCAGACCCACCTTGTCTCTCTGAGAGCAAATCTATGCTACTAACTTGCAGCGGCACAGCTGCAGCGCTTCTGGTGAAGACGCTCTAAGCCGGGGTCGTCAACAGGTGCACTCCGGGCGAAATCAGGACTGTCAGAGGCTTTTGCCCGGACCACAGGGCATGCCGAGACTCGGGGCTTCAGCCCCACAGGGGGCGCCGGAACTCAGGGCTGCATCCCCGCTGTGACTCTGGGCTTCAGCCCTACGGGAGTCGGGGCTTCTGCTCCACAGGAGACACCGGGGCTCAGAGTTTCGGCCCATGGGAGGCACCGGGGTTCCCACAGGTTTGAAAATATTTACTGGGGCTCTGGCTGACTTTAAACCCCGTGTAGGGCTGACCATAGGAGCCCCGTTGCCCAGGGCTGACAGCCTTGTAGCTCCTGTAACCTAGAGTTGCCACCCATCCAGGTTTTACCCAGACAATGCGGTTTTTGGCTTCTGTGTCTGGGTGCCATTTAGGGTTGCCACGTTCCCGTTTTTTGACCAGCAAGTCTGGTCGAAAAGGGGATGTGGCAACCCTAAATGGCACCCAAACCAAAAATCCCATTACCGTGGGGCTGTCTCCTACCTGTGGGCAGATTCTTTGAGACAATCCAGCGAGCAAAAGGGGGAGAAGGAAGAGGAGCATACGAAGGGGGTGGGACCTTGGGGGAAGAGGCAGAGCAGGGGCGGGGGCTTGAGGGAAGAGGCGGTGCAGGCGCGGGGCCTCGAGAGTCCGGTTACCAGCAGTTAGAAAGGTGGCAATCCTATGAACCACAGTTAAAGTCGCCGCCCTTCGCCCCAATCAAAATCTGAAATGGCGCCCCTGGGTCACGGACCCTGCTATTAAAATGTCCACAATTCCACCTAAGCTTCTGAGGGGTGCCTATTTCCTGTCTGTCTTGGAGAAACCTCCTCTGATTGACTGCTTTTTGTCTTGCTGCCAATCAGGGCTGCTGCAGGAAGTATGCAGTGCTCTCTGCCCCTGTCCCTCAGCAGGCGCCATTCTTACATGAGATAGGAAGGAGAAGACAAAGTTCAGAGGCTTCCGGCAGCTCTGCTCTTCCCTTCTCTCTACTCCTATGACAAGGAAAGGGCTTGTGCCTCTCCCTCTTCTTCTCTCCCTCCCTGCACCCCCTCTCCCTGGACTCTGGGGAGGGGGGTGAAGAGCCGCAGGCACAGCAGGAGGAGCAAAGGTGAACCAAAGTAGTCCCACCTCTGGCGCTTTCAATGTTTAATGGCACCGTGTTCAAACATGGCATCCAAAAAAAGAAGAGTGGACTGACGCTTACTATTTTATTTTGCCACAACATCCAAATGGTCGACTAGTATGTTTAATTTGTACAGAGACCGTGGTTATCGTTAAAAGCGGCAACATCAAAAGGCACTACGAAATGAAGCACATGGATTTTGACTACAAACATCCACTGGGCTCCCATTTAAGATCAGATAAGATCACTTCATTAAAGGATGCATATTTTCAGAGCACAAATATTATTTCAAAGGCTACTCGTGCTTAGGAAAAGGCTACTGAAGATTCACTGAGATGTGTGGGAGTAATGGCAAACACAGGAAACCTTTTCCAGATGCGGACATTATTAAGCGGTGTATCATCTTCCTGTTTGTAAGGAACCCATTCATGGTACAAGCAAATGGCACTTGGAGTGATCAAGCAAAATCATCCTTTCCAGATGTTGAAAAAGGCAAAACCACAGCCAGAGCGTACTGATTTACAAGCGGATGAAGTGTGTAAGGTGCACATCTGAAACTTTCTGGACAACTCTTGTGCTGGATTGCAATTATACACATTTAAGGAAGATGGCATTTAACATTTTGACTATGCTTGATTCAACGTACATGTGTGAGTCAGCATTCTCAACAATGAATAACATTAAATCACGTAATCATAGAATCACAGGATTTGAAGGAACCTCGAGAAGTAATCTAGTCCAATCCCCTGCACTCATGGCAGGACTAAGAATTATCTGGACCATCCCTGACAGCTGTTTGTCTAACCTGCTCTTAAAAATCTCCAGTGATGGAGATTCCACAACCTCCCTAAGCAATTTATTCCCGTGCTTAACTACCCTGACAGTTAGGACGTTTTTCCCAATGTACAATCTAAACTGTCCTTGCTACAATTTAAGCCCACTGCTTCTTGTCCTATCCTCAGAGGTTAAGGAGAACATTTTTTCTCCCTCTTCCTTGTAACCTTTTATGTCCTTGAAAACTATCATGTCCCACCTCAGTCTTCTCTTCTCCAAACTAAACAAACCCAATTTTTTCAAACTTCCCTCATAGGTCATGTTTTCTAGACCTTTTGTATCTTTTGTTGCTCGTCTCTGGATTTTCTCCAATTTGTCCACATCTTTTCTTAAAAGCGGTGCCCAGAACTGGATACAATACTCCAGCTGAGGCCTAATCAGCGCAGAGTAGAGCAAAAGAATTACTTCTCGTGTCTTGCTTACAACACTCCTGCTAATACATCACAAAATGATGTTTACTTTTTTTGCAACAGTGTTACACTGTTGACTCACATTTAATTTGTGATCCACTATGACCCCCAGATCCCTTTCTGCCGTACTCCTTCCTAGGGTCACTTCCCATTTTGTATGTGTGCAGCTGATTATTCCGTCCTAAGTGGAGTACTTTGCATTTGTCCTTATTCAATTTCATCCTATTTGCTTCAGACCATTTCTCCAGTTTGTCCAGATCATCTTGAATTATAATCCTGTTCTACAGAGCACTTCCAACCCCTCACAGCTTGGTATTGTCCACGAACTTTATAAGTATACTCTCTATGACATTATCTAAATCACTGATGAAAATATTGAACAGAACTGGACCCAGAACTGATCCCTGTGGGACCCCACTCGATATGCCCTTCCAGCTTGACTGTGAAACACTAACTACTCTCTGGGGATGGTTTTCCAACCAGTTATGCACCCAATTTATAGTAGCTCCATCTAGGTTGTATTTCCCTAGTTTGTTTATGACAAGTTTATGCAAGACAATATCAAAAGCTTTACCAAAGTCAAGATATACCAAATATACTGCATCCCTGTCAAAGAAAGCTATTAGATTGGTTTGACGGGATTTGTTCTTGACATATCCATGCTGACTGTTACTTATCACCTTATTATCTTCTAGGTGTCTGAAAACTTATTGCTTAATTATTTGCTCCATTATCTTTCTAGGTACTGAAGTTAAGCTGACTGGTCTGTAATTCCACGTGTTGTCTTTATTTCTCTCTTTATAGATGGGCACTATATTTGCACTTTTCCAGTCCTCTGGAATCTCTCCCATCTTCCATGACTTTTCAAAGATAATCGCTAAAGGCTCAGATATCTCCTCAGTCAGCTCCTTGAGCATTCTAGATGTATTTCATCAGGCCCTGGTGACTTGAAGAAATCTAACTTGTCAAATTTCAGAGGGGTAGCTGTGTTAGTCTATATCAGCAAAAACAAGAAGGAGTCCTTGTGGCACCTTAGAGACTAACCAATTTATTTGGGTATAAGTTTTTGTGGGCTAGAACCCACTTCATCAGATTTATGGAGTAAAAAATACAGTAGGCAGGTATAAATATACAGCACATGAAAAGATGAGAGTTGCCTTACCAAGTGGGGTGTCAGTGCTAATGAGGCCAATTCAATTAGGGTGGATGTGGCCCATCCCCAACAGTTGACAAGAAGGGGTGAAAATCAACAGAGGGAAAATTACTTTTTGTAGTGACCCAGCCACTCCCAGTCTTTATTTAGGCCTAATCTGATGGTGTCAAATTAATTCCAGTTCTGCAGTTTCTCGTTGAAGTCTGTTTTTGAAGTTTTTTTGTTGAAGAATGGCCACTTTTAAGTCTGTTATTGAGTGTCCAGGGAGATTGAAGTGCTCTCCTACTGGTTTTTGAATTACAATTCTTTCACTCCCAGCTATCTTCGAGACACCACTGACTTCCTGAGGAAACTACAATCCATTGGTGATCTTCCAGAAAACACCATCCTAGCCACTATGGATGTAGAAGCTCTCTACACCAACATTCCACACAAAGATGGACTACAAGCCATCAGGAACAGTATCCCCAATAATGTAACGGCGAACCTGGTGCCTGAGCTTTGTGATTTTGTCCTCACCCACAACTATTTCAGATTTGGGGATGATTTATACCTTCAAGTCAGCGGCACTGCTATGGGTACTCGCACGGCCCCACAGTATGCCAACATTTTTATGGCTGACTTAGAATAACGCTTCCTCACCTCTCGTCCCCTAGCGCCCCTACTCTACTTTTGCTACATTGATGACATCTTCAACATCGGGACCCATGGGAAGGAGACCCTTGAGGAATTCCACCAGGATGTCAACAATTTCCACCCCCACCATCAACCTCAACCTGGACCAGTCTACACAAGAGATCCACTTGCTGGTCACTACAGTGCTAATAAGTGATGGTCACATAAACACTACCCTATACCAGAAACTTACTGACCGCTATACTTACCTACCTGCCTCCAGCTTTCATCCAGACCACATCACACAATCCATTGTCTACAGCCAAGCCCTGAGATACAACTGCATTTGCTCCAATCCCTCAGACAGAGACAAAACCTACAGGATCTCTATCAAACATTCTTAAAACTACAATACGCACCTGGGAAGTGAAGAAACAGACTGACAGAGCCAGAAGGGTACCCAGAAGTCACCTACTACAGGAGAAGCCCAACAAAGAAAGTAACAGAATGCCACTAGCCATCACCTACAGCCCCCAACTAAAACCTCTCCAGCGCATCACCAAGGATCTACAACCTATCCTGAAAGACGATCCCTCACTCTCACAGACCTTGGGAGACAGGCCAGTTCTCGCTTACAGACAGCCCCCCAACCTGAAGCAAATACTCACCAGCAACTACACACCACACAACAGAAACACTAACCCAGGAACCAATCCCTGCAACAAACCCCATTGCCAACTCTGTCCACATATCTATTCAAGGGACACCATCGTAGGACCTAACCACATCAGCCACACCATCAGGGGCTCGTTCACCTGCACATCTACCAATGTGATATAGGCCATCATGTGCCAGCAATGCCCCCTGCCATGTACATTGGCCAAACTGGACAGTCTCTACGCAAAAGAATAAATGGACACAAATCAGACATCACGAATTATAACATTCAAAAACCAGGAGGAGAACACTCCAATCTCCCTGGATTGGCCCCATTAGCACTGACCCCACCACTTGGTAAGCCAACGCCCATCTTTTCATGTGCTGTATATTTATCCCTGCCTACTGTATTTTTTACTCCATGCATCTGATGAAGTGGGTTATAGCCCACGAAAACTTATGCCCAAATAAATGTGTTAGTCTGTAAAGTGCCACAAAGACTCCTAATTTGTCTAAGTAATTTTTAACTTGTTCTTTCCCTATTTTATTCTCTGCTTCTTCCTCATTTTCACTGGCATTCACTATGTTAGATTTCCAATCCCTATTAACCTTTTCGGTGAAAACTGAAACAAAAAAGTCATGTAGTACTTCTGCCATTTCTACATTTTCTGTTATTGTTTCTCCCCCTTTCCCCCATTGAGTAAAAGGCACATCCTGTCCTTGGTCTTCCTCTTGCTTCTAATGTATTTGTAGAAGCTTTTTCTGTTACCCTTTATGTCTCTAGCTAGTTTAATCTCATTTTGTGCCTTGGCCTTTCTAATTTTGTCCCTACATACTTGGGCTATTTATTTATATTCATCCTTTGTAATTTGACCTCATTTCCACTTTTTGTAGGACTCTTTTTTGGGTTTCAGATCATTGAAGGTCTCCTGGTTAAGCCAGGGTGGTCTCTTGCCATACTTCCGACCTTTCCTACACTCCGTTCTGACTGATAATCGTCTGTGCAATTGTCTCCATCTTGTCTTGACTGAACTCACGCCAAACTTCTAGGCCCTTGTCTGGTAAAGGACCTGTCACTTTTCCCACTGATGGCAAATCGTATAATTATACATTATTCACACATATTTTATTTTAAATTTCTATTGCCATATAAAATTACATTTTCAGTAGTGATACTACAGTGTTAACAGGTATTTCACAGTAATTATTCATGATTCTTTTGCTTAATACACTTGTAGGTGGGTGTGTATTTGTAATTGGAAAGACCCGAATCATAAAAGATAAAGAGTTCACGTGTACTAGGGGTTATTTTCTTTCAAACCCTGATACTTATATTAAATAAACCACAAAAGTCTTGAAAGTTTTGAATATGTTTATCTATCTCTCTATATACACATATGGATACAATAATTTTATTTGACAAAACACATTCAAAACTTAAAACAATTGTCTGAAAGTATTTTAATGCTAATATTTGCATCTTATCTGCGTACTTTCTCAAAGTCTCAGATGTAATTTATTACATATTTCTTGGAGGTTATTTTCAGGTTATACAGTGGTTTGATTTTATTTTTCATTTAATGCACTCAAAAATAAGCAATAGGCCCTGGGTATATTACACAGCAATGTATGCATTCATTGAACAGGGGCACTTGCAGTGTGAAAAATATTTCTCTGGTGGCTGGATCTTGACCAAGAAATTTGGACCTTGAAAAAAAAAATTTGACTACACCTGCTCTAAGCCAATGGAACAGAGCTCTCCCATCAGCTTTATAATTCCACCTCCACGAGAGGCGGTAGCTTTGTTGACGGAGAAGCTCTCCTGCGACATAGTGCTGTCTACACCAGCACTTAGATCAGTATAACTATGTTGCTCAATAATCCACACCCCTGTGAGACGTAGTTATACCGAAGTAATTCTGTAGTGTAGAGCATGGCTAATATCCTCAGACCAACACAACTACAACATTTGTATTTTCAGTGTTATTTTCTATGCTATTCCTTAAGCAGCACACCATTTTGGTTGCTTTTTTGGGCAGGTCTACACTACGGAGTTAAGTCGACGTGTGCCCTGGACTCCAAGACAGGAACAGTGCTCAACCCACTCCCCAAGTGAGTGTTAGAGGTATAGCTTATTACGATCGCTTTCCTCCAGATCTTTGTTATATTAAACATTTGTTCTAACAGCACCTTGGGACATCTTGTTAACATTCTGCCATATTGAAAGCTTAGCTTTCATTTGTGTTCTGCCTTAGCCTGTTTCTTCTCCAGGACAGTACTTTGCCTCTCACTCCATGACTTAGTTTTCTTAATTGTCTCTTATAAGCAACTTTGTCAAATGCTTTTTGAAGGGCCAAATAAACTAGAAATGACAGAGGCACAAAGTCTTATCATACAACTTCTACGAGGCTTTGCTAACGCCATTCGGGGAGGTGGTGGCATAGGTGCCGACTCCATGAGTGGTCTGGGGCTGGAGCACCCAGGGGAAAAAAAATAGTGCACCCACCGACAGCCCCGTGGATCAGCGCTGCCCATTCCCCCTCCCAATCAGCTCCTCTCCCTCCCTCTCTACACCTCCTGAGCACGCGAATCAGCTGTTCAGCGGCGTGCAGGAGGTGCTGGAGCGGAGGGGGAAGAGTGGGGGCAGGAAGAGGTGGGGGAAGAGGGGGGAAGAGGCGAGGCGGGGGCGGGAAGAAGCAGGGTGGGGGTTGCGGGTAGGGCCTGGGACAGAGCGGAGGTCGAGCACCCCCTGGGAACAGAGGAAGTCGACGCCTATAGGTGGCGGTACTATGCCGTCAGAACTCCTCTTGTTGACATATGCTGTCTACACTAGCTGATTATGCTGCTATAGGCCACATCTACATTACAGATCCTAAGTTCTCGGGGATGGGGGAGAAGTACTCCCTAGGTACAGGAGAGTTGGATTAGGGGTAGTGTAAGACTGTATTGCTTTCAGCTCTCTCTGCTGAGACAACATAGGTTATTCTCTTGACACCTCAGCTACAAGGTAGCTGCAACTGACTATTTCTGCATTAGTGAACTACATGTTTATTTCCCTTCAGTGTTGAACCAAACCTAAAAATAAAACCTATTCTTTTCTTCATGGCATGAAAACATGTAATTCTAAACAGGCCAATAATATACTTCGATGAATTAAATTTAGCTAATTATGGAGAAACATCTTAAACAAATCTGTCATTACCCAGCAAAATAATGAACCATGAAGAACAGAACACACAATTATCAGTTCTTTGGAAGAGATCTACCACTGTCTGTCAGTTATATCAACTGTGAGAATATGACGATTTTTCTGTTTCAGGTGGTTCCTCTCCTTTCACACACCTTTACCTTGTTAATTTTGAAAAGGAAAGGCAGATTTAAATTAAATTGGTACAGGATGTCAACAAAGTCGATATAGCACTTTAAAAAAAAAACTGTAATCAGAAATTTAACACAGCTTAACTATGAATTCATGAGGCCAAATCCCCCTAATCAGTATAGCTCAGTGGTCACCAACCGATAGATCATGATCGTGGAGCCTCTGACAGACGATCTCAGTCTCAGTCACTGAGACTGAGATCGTCACAGGCTCCAAGATCCACCACCAGTGATCACGATAAGGTTGCCAACCCTCCTGCAGCCAAACAGGGAGATCGGCCGCTAATAGTCCAGTGGCACAGAGGGACTAAGGCAAGCTCCCTACCTGCCCTGGCCCCGCGCCGCTCCCGGAAGCGGACAGTATGTCCGGCAGCAGCTCCTGGAGGGAAGAGGCAGGGGGTCTTGCGCGCTGCCCTTGTCTGCAGACACCGCCCCTGCAGCTCTCATTGGCCAGGAACGGGGAATCTCGGCCAATGGGAGCTGCAGAGGCAGTGCCTGTGGATGGGGGAGCCCACCTGCCCGGGAGCCATCTGATGTAAGTGGCGCCCAGCTGGAGCCCAAATACCGAACCCCTCCCACATCTCAGCTCCCTGCCCCAGCCCTGAAACCCCTCCTGCACCCAAATACCCTCCCAGAGCCCGCATCCCACACCCCACCCCCTGCCTCAGCCCTGAGCCCCTCCAGTACCCCACACTCCCTCCTGCAGCCTGAGCCCTGAGCCCCCTCTCGGAGCCAGCACCCCACACCACCTCCCACAACCCACCCCCCTCTCCCAGCCCTGAACCCCCTCCTACACTCCAAACCCCTCAGCCCCAGCCCAGAGCCCGCACTCCATCCCGCACCCCAACCCCCTGTCCCAGCCTGATGAAAGTGAATGAGGGTGGGGGAGAGCGAGCAACGGGGGGGGGGGGGGGGGGGGGGGGGGGGGGGGGGGGGGCCCAAAAGAGGGGGGGGGGGGGGGAAAAGGAAAGGGGGTTGGGGGTTTTTGG